>NW_012151374.1:1831267-1847523 GCF_000956105.1 Propithecus coquereli | reverse complement strand
GTTACAAAGGACATACAAATGAATAAAACATTTCCTAGTCTCAATAAGTTTATAGTACAATGGAGAGAGATTATATATATATATAAAGAAAGAAAGAAAATCAGGCAGTTTCCATGGATACTGTACTATTACCTAATCTATAGACCTTATTCAAAGTTTGCTGATTGTCCCAATAATGTTCTTTACAGCAAAAGAAAATTCCAGACCTTGTACAGCATTCAGTCATTCTGTGTCTTTAACCTGGTTGAATCCTAAGTACTTCCTCAGTGTTTCTTAGTCTTTCATAGCATTGACATTTGTGAATACGGAACAGTTATTCTGTAAAATGTTCTTTGAGTTTGTCTATCTTCCCATGATTAGACTCAGGTGATGCATTTTTGGCAGGAATAACACAGAAGTGATGTGTTCTTCTCAGTGCATCATATTGTGGGTCACATTATGTGAGTTTGTCCCATTACCAGTGCTGTTAAATTTGATCACTTGATTAAGGTTCTACGTGACAGATTTCTGTATTGTAAAGCTACTTACCATTTTCCTCTTTGCGATTAATAAATATCTTGTGGCAAGAAATTGTGAGACTCTGTGAATATCCTGTTACTCCCGGTGCTAGGCAAAATGGCCTCCCAAAAATGATCATGTCCTAATCCTGGAATCTGTGAATATGTTACCTTACGTGGCAAAAGGGGGATTAAAGTTATAGATGGAATTAAGGCTGCTAATCAACTGACTTTAAGAGAGGAAGATTATCCTGAATTATCCTGGTGGGCCCAATGTAATCACAAGGGTCCTTAAAAGTTCAAGAGTGTTAATGGAAAAAAAGCCAAACTTTGTAAAATAATTTTAAAGAGATTTACTCTCAGCCAAAATTGAGGATCATGACCCGGAGCCATGCCCAAGAATCCTTGAGCAAGTGGGCTTGCTGTGGCTGGGTTACAGTTTGGTTTTATACATTTCAGGGAGACAGGGGTTACAGGTCAAGTCATAAATCAATACGTGGGAGGCATACATTGGTTTGGCCCAAAAAGGTGGGCCGTCTCAAGGTGGGGGCTTACAGGTTATAGGTGGTTTTAAAGAATCTTTTGACTTATAATTGGCTAAAGACACGAAGCTTTGTCTAAAGGCTTGGAACGTTTTAAGATAAGGAGCTGTTTATCAGAGATAAGCTATCGGAAATAGATTTGTTGAGTAAATTGAGGACCTGCAGGTTTGTCTTGCCTACCCTTAGGCCTATCAATGGGTAACAAAGGATATCTCCAAGAAGGGAGGGGGGCACGATGAGGCATGTCTGACCTCTCTCCTCCTGGCGGGCAATTTAGTTTTAGGATATTCCTTTGGCCACAAGGGGGTCCATTCCGTCAGCCGGTGGGGGGTGAGCCTTAAGATTTTATTTTAGTTCACAAGAGGCAGGAAGAAGGATCAGAGACGGAGAAGGAGGTATGACAGACACAAAGCTGGAATTATGCAATGTGAGAAGGACTTGACCTGTCATTGCTGGCTTTGAAGATGGGAAAAGGGGACCATGAGCCAAGAAACATGGGTGACCCCTTGTTTGGACATGTAGATTTTATTATGATTCAGGTATGGTGAGGATAACCAATCAGGACATGATTGCCGTTGAAAAGATAGTTTGTTACTCACAGATCCCAAGAGAAAGGGTACACCACACCACATAGAGCCACATGGGGAAGCACCAAGGCTGGTCAGGAGAAAGAAGGAGCAAGGAGGAAATGCGGGCAAGAGGCTTTATTGTGGTTTCCATGGGAAGAAATAGGCGAAGCAGGATAATCAGGCTTAGATTGGCTAGTTTGAATAATTTCAGTGGGCTCTAGAATATAGGGGCTGTCTCTAGTTGTCTGGTACCTGGCCCTGGGGTGATTAAGGTAGGGAAATAGTGGGTTGTAGTGTAAGAGCTCAATAAAGGAGGTGGTTAGGGTATGGGTTTTGGATTAGTTGCTTTGCACCTGAGAGGCTATCTAGTCCTCTATTATTTCTAGGAATTGGCTAGCCCTGGAAGAGCTGCAGGCTCAGCAAGGCCCTTGGATGTCAAAGCATTAAAAACACAGAAGGTAAACAAGCACTATTAATACAGCTCTAGAAGTTGGAAATGGCAAGGAAAGGGCTTCTTCTCCAGATCTTCGGAAATCAGCCCCGCTAACATGTTGATGTTAGCCTAGTGAGACCTGTGTTGGACTTCTAACCTACAGAACTGGGAAATAATAAATTTGCGTTGTTTTAAGCCACAAAATTTGTGGTGATTCGTTACAGCAGCAGTAGGAAACTAATATGATATACTCCTCAAACTTTCACCCACTAATTTTAGTATCCACTGATCTTTCCTGCCTAAGTCAATTATTATTATAATAGTGATTTTTCGCATTCCATTGTTCCTCCTGCTTAATAGTTGGCTTTCTGTTATAATTATTTATTTATATAACTATGGGCTCACAGTTTCTTCTTTTATTGAATGGGTTATAATTTTTTATTTTCATTATTCATTTTGGTGTTCAGTTTTTTCCTGATTTTGTCAGTAGGAGCACCTTCATGCTGGCTTCTGTGTCTTTTTGACATATTAGTTGGGGAAAATTTGCAAGTGAAGACCACACAACGGAATTATTATTAATTTTCTTGGGTATGATAATGGTATTAAGGTTATAGAGGAGAATTTCCTTTTTCCTTGGGAGATGTATTTAGGGGTGAAGTGTCATGATGTTTACAACTTACTTTCAAATGGGTCAGCAACCCCAAAAAAGCAATGTTTTTGTTTGTTTTGTACACATGTATGTCTATCTATGTGTGTGCATCTCTGCGTGTGTATGCATATATATTATATATAGAGAGAGAGAATGAGCAAATTTGGCAAAACATCAAAATGAGCATATCTAGGTGGAAGGTGGAAGATACACACCTGGGTGGAAGGTGTTTATTGCGCTATTCTTTAAATTTTTCTGCATGCTTAAAATTTTTCACATTAGAATTTTAGAGAAAAATAACATAAAGTGAAATAGCTTTAAGAGACAACTGATTCATTTTTCTGAAAATATGGTTGTATATATATTACAGCATATATTTAAGGCTTCATGGTCTTTCCCTCAGGTCCAGAGTGTAAGAAGAATAATATTCTTTTTTTTTTTTTCAGGGTCTGAATTCTTCCTTTATTGGTGCCAAATACAAGTCCCCTCCTGCCCCTATCCTCTTTCCCTTGTCCGGGATCCTTGACCAGGTTGGGTGGTGAGGAGGTTCCTTCCTCCTCAGGAACTCATCTGGGCCGCCAGGTTCCTTCAGCAGCAGTGGTGGCTGGTTCTAAAACCATAACCTCAGACCTTTGCCCAGGGGACAGCCAGGGAGACCAGGTCCGATCCAGGGGGGCCCTCAGGGGCATCCAGGCCTGCATGGGGGGCCGAGTTGGGCTTGGACCAGGTTGTGCTGTTATCTGTGTCCTGGAGCAGCCACTGCAGCCACCAATGTGCCTTCCCGAAGGCGGCTGAGCTCGCTGGTGAATGTCCCCTCTGAGTGTCAGGCGGGCCCTGGGGGGCACAGGGAGTGCAGTGGCACCCCCGAGGAAGAGCAGCAGCAGCAGCAGGGCCCAGGAGGCCGTGGCCGGGTGCGGGTGCCAAGCGACTGCAGCCCTAATTTTTTTAATGAACATTTCTAAGTGTCAGCTTAAATCTGGCCTCTGCAATTCAATTAAATGGAAAGTTTGCTCACAAAATGCCTGAAAGCAATGACCTCATTAAAATATGTAAACGCTACTCCTTGGATCTCATTTACACTTTTTTATTTGTTCTTTAAAAAGTTATTTTATAATCCAAGCCTTGTCTAAATCACCATAACTTTTAGATTAGCAATGGCCCGTAAAGGGAGCTTTAATATATGGAGTTTATGGGAATCTACATTCCAATGAAAACCCAACCAAAGGGGAATGGAAGAGCAATGCAAAGCTTATTAAATTATTTAAAGTTTCTTATACCGAATTTTCAGAGCCTTTTATACATGATTAGGCTTATGCATTTATGATCATTGAGGTGTGGCAGGTTCTGAGCTGATATGGGATGTTGTAAGAAGGCTAATTGGTGGGCCACCGCCAGCGGCCCTGTGATAGCTTTAAAATATTTCCACAAAGTCTTTTAAACTTCTCCCCTTCAAGGGTGGGGATTCATTCCCTTCCACTTGAGTGTGGGCTAAACTTAATGACTCACTTCTAACTAATAGAATATGGCAGTGGTGATGGTACGTGACTTCTCAGACTAGATGGTATCAGCATGGTGGCTTCCTCCTTGCTCTCTCTCTCTCATGGTATAGCCGCCATGTCATCAAGACACCCTATGAAGAACATGAAGCAGCCCTATGGAGAGGTCCACTTGGTAAGGAACTGATACCTTATACCAACAACCATGTGAGTGAGTCATCTTGAAAATGGATCCACCAACCCCAGTCAAGCCTTCGGATGACTGCAGCCCCAGCCAACATCTTGACTGCAACCTCCTAAGAGTCCTTGAGCCAGAACCACCCAGCTAAGCTGCTCCTGAATTCCTGACCCCCAGAAACTGAGATAATAAATGTTTATTATTTCGAACCATGTATTTTTGGGTAATTTGTTATATAGCAATAGATAACTAATACGGGCCCTCAAAGTGTTATTATTTGGGTCCAACCATCACGCTTCAGAGTCTGGGAATTTTTCTCCTCTCATCACAATCCAACAGTAATATGAGGCTTCATACAAGAAAAAAGCACTGAAGAGACTTCCCTGGACTCTCTTGGTATTGGTGGTTGTAGAATTTGACTCTTTACTTCTTCCCTCCTGAGTATGAAGGGCTTTTGCTTAAAGTAATTTGCCATTTGAGGGGAGGAGCACTGTTGGGCTAGTGTGTTTTCTAGTGGCAGAAAGTCCTTTAGGAAATGAATAAACCCAGAATCTCTGATTCACTTAATAAAAGATTACACTTAATTCTGCAACAATCCTGTGCTGTAGGTACTAGTTGCCTGATTTTAAAACTGAGGGAATTGAAATATTATGTTTTAGGGATGCATACAAATTTAGGGGGATATTATAAATCTTGGAGGTTTTCCTCATAAACATCCAGTGACTTCTATATCATGGAAGAGAGAAGAAAGCAAGGCATTAAGAAGGGAACAGATATAATGTGCTGAGTATGGGGGGAGAGGTACTCTCCTCACTCCTGAATGAGAAAATTCTTCCATGAAAGACTGTTTGAAGGCTACATCGAGTTGACGTGGTCCTCAATCTCCAGTTCCCTTGAGGCCTTGGAAACCCAGCCAGCCCACGCCTGAACAATGGTCCTCCACATGGCTACTTTCCTTTGAACTTCTGCCTCCTTTGAATGAAGCAGCAGAGGGTCTTGAAGGACAAAAGTGGCCAATTTCTATGATTCCAAAGACTCTGGGGCTGGGGAATGGAAAGGGAAGTCTGTAGCTTTATGTTGTGTCTGGAATTTGATAATCACCATCTGGGAAAGTTACATGATGTGATTGAACCTGAATAGACACCCCAGACACTCTGGTCTGTTCTTGGTACTTACGACAGCCAAAGGGCATTCACTGTTCTGGCCAGGTTTCAAAAGGAAAGCACCAGTGATCCGCAGCCAAATAGATCCTTGTCACTTCCCTAGTTCTGGTTGTGCTACTAACTGGCTGTGTCCCTTCACTCTGAATCTTGGTCTCTTTATCTGCAAATGTAGATAAAGTGTTTCCTTAGATGTTCTTTAGCTCCAACATTTTATGATGACCTGGCTTCAATTCTGTGAAGTGAATGGATCCAACCTGTTTTATTTTGGTACCTGTACAAGCTAAGTGTTCTCCTTGGTGAATATCTACAATTATTCTTGATTAGCATTGGGTTTGCCAACACAAACTCTTCAGCTATGAAAGATCTAATATGCCTTGTTTTACTCTGTTCTTCCTGGAAATAACCAGAGGAAAATGATATATGGCTGCTTATGAACAATACCCTTCTAGTTTTGCGCAGTGTTGGTATCGCAGCCAATGAAGTTTATCCAAGGCACCATTATTGCTAATTGAAAACTTTTCCCAATACCCGCCATAACGACTTGAAATGTAGTCGGCATTGGCAATTTTTGACAGTCTTTACGGAGACTAAACTAAAAAACAAAAATAACAATGCCCTTCTGATTAATGTGGTAGATTATATACTCATTTAAAAAATATAGAGAAGTTCATATTTGAGGAAAACTTAATAATTCTGAGTAGGGCATTTTAAAAGTAATTTCTCTATTAAAACACATTAGACAGTCTGAGCTGCCAACATAGAGTGTTGGAAAGGGGAATATCTTTTTTGTAACTCAGTTATGAATTTAATGAGGAGTAAATACAGGTATAGGGAATATTTCACTTTATAGTTTCCTTTTTGGTGTATTTCCCCAAAATGACAAAAAATAAATAACCGTTTAAGGTGAACAAACTTAGGCAGCTTTTCCCCCTAAATTCCTAATGTATGTTTTCATTTTATTAATAGTTTGCTATATTCCTGGCAAAAATGACAGAAACACTGAGCTAGGCTTCCGTGGTTATTTAAAATTCACAATACTGTGAACTTTCTATGATGACAGAAATGTTCTATATCTGTGCTGTCCAATAGAGTAGTCCCTAGCCATGTGTGGATGTGTACTTGAAATGTGGCTAGTATGACCCAAGAACTGATTTTTAATTTTATTTACTTTTAACTAATATACATTGAAAGTTAAATAGGTATATGAGTCCAGTGGCCACTATATTGGATAGCACTGGCCTAAGGCCTTGGTATGTCATGGCTACTTTGACATGTTGTTTCTCACTCATATTTTTTGAAGCATGCACTCTGGTTAGACTAACTGGATTCAAATCCTTGCTCCCCTCCTTACTAGCTATGTGATATTGGCCAAGTGAGTTGAACTCTCTGAGCCTGATAGCAGTAACTACTGCAGCACACGAAAATGGGATAGAATAGGGTGGGTGGGCCTAGCTCATTTCTGTCCCTAGAATGGGGGAAAGGGTACATGATGTCACAGACCAGCTGGCACCTGGTAGCTAAGGTTATCTCCCCAAAAGGTCCGTGATTTTTGTTCTTAATCTGTGCTCCCTGGGGCTATGACAATCCCTTAAAAGGAATGTAGCAGAAAGGAGGAAGGAGTCTGGGCTCCCTGACCCAAGGGGCTGAAGCAGCAGCTGTCCGCAATGGCGGGGCTGGCAGCTGGGGCAAGTTGCAGACCACCACCGCAACAGCACAAAGCATTTGCCCATTGGAAGCCAGGGCTGGCTCCTCAGTCCCTGCTCCCAGGGTCTCAGCACCTTGCACCTGCTGTGTGTGCCCGGCTTGGGTTCGGATAACAAGGCATTATAAAGACAATCAAGACCCACACTATTGTGAGCACCTCCCATACAGTATCTCATTTAATCCTTGACGGAACCCGGAGATGTGGCAGGGTTTTCACTCTCAGTTTGTTGATAAGGAATCCGAAGTTTAGTGAGGTGACATAGTTAAATGGCACTGTTACTCGTTGGTAGAGCTGAGATGAAGCCAGGATCTTTCTGGTTCTGCATCTGTGTACTTACTCACAGTGTGACATGCCCGAGATTCTGATTAACACTTTTTGCCAGTACCCTGGGGGATTCTACATTTTTTATCTGATTTGCAAATCATACTTTGGAAACTTGACCAAAATTCCCCTCATTCTGCAAAGAACTCCAGAGTAGGGTTGGCTTAAACCAGAGGTTCTCAACTGAGGCTGATTTTGCCCCCCAGGGGACATGTGGCAATGTCTGAAGACATTTCTGGTGTTAAGTTTAGTGTAAAGCTTCCTCCTTACATATTTTAAGTTCAGCCTAAAGGTTTCTCTGTATATAGTGAACTGTTACCTAATTGGATGTATAAACAGACTGTAACCTACTCTTATACTAATCATGGAATTTCAGCTAATCACAGGGGGTCAACTGTTCAAACTGTGTTCCAATCAGGCAAAGGCCGAGCTGTAACCAATCCAGCTGTTTCTGCACCTCACTTCCGTTTTCTACATGTCACTTTCCTTTTTCTGTTCATAAATGTTATCTGACCATGCGGCAGCCCCAGAGTTGCTCTAAACATATTCTGGTTCTGGTTCTGATTTGAGGATCATTCTTTGCTCAATAAAACTCGGTTAAATTTAATTTGTCCAAAGTTTTTCTTTTAACACTGGTTGTCACAACTTGGGGGCAGGTTGTCACTGGTATCTAGTGAGTAGAGACCAGGGATGCTGCTAGACTCCCTACAGTGTACAGGAAAGTACCCCACCCCACACCCCAAGAAAGAATTATCTAGCCCAAAATGTGAATAGTTCTGAGGTTGAGAAACCTTTCCTTAAATTAAGCAAAGCCAGGACCTCCAGTCTCCCTGGGAAAGGAGACCACAATCTGAATGTAAAGTGAAAAAAATAACAAATTTCTTTCTTGACTTTGAAGGAAACCAAATTATTTCACCCCAAAATATACTTTGACATATTTTGAGATGGCCGTTCAGAGGGCCTGCAAACAGAAGTGGCCTTGCAGAGCTGTCTTTTGTTGGGGAGATTTGCATCTGTAGAGAAAATCTGTATTGAGGCAGCCTGGCTTTCCAGGCCTTTGGCTTACCCAGATTTAGGAAAGATTAACTGAGACTCTGACACCTTTCAAGGTCTGGAAGAAACATTCACCATCTATTCTCTCTGAGAGCTGCTACCTGTGAGGTTTCATCTGCATAACAAGACCACCTTTGCTAGCCAGGCCTCTTCTTCTCCCCCTCCCATAACCTGTTTTGCCAAGATCTAAGCCCCCATTCATTCTGTAACCTCAAGATAGTATATAAGCTTTTGAACCCCACTGGGGAGAGTTGGAGTTATTCACTCTATGATTCCTCTCTCCTGTGTGCACGTTAATCAATTTGTATGCCTTTTCTCCAGTTAATTTGCCTTTTATGAGTTGATTTTTCAGTGAACCTTCAGAGAACGAAGGGGAAATTGTCTTTTGGCCCCTCCAGAGGCAATGATTCTCCACCTTATCCCACCCAGTGCTCCTTTTTTGTAATAAATATTTTATAACAGCTTTTTTTGTATCTTAAAATAAAATTCTTATCTATACAAATGATTTTTAAGAACAAATATAATGTTATGACTGTAATATATAAGGAAGAAATAAAAAGATAATTTATGATAAGATAATATGCATTTTGATTTGTACAAAGCTGCACCAGAAGATAAACTAAAGTCACCAGAGGCCTGGGCCTATTTGCAGGATGATCAAGAATGCAATAGCTACAAATGCCAATAGGTACAGGTGTGCTATATTGAAAACTGATGGTGTTATGATTTTCCAGAATAGTGAACAGATTGTGCTAAAGATCCATACAAAGCTAAACACAATCTTCTGATTCATACAGTAGTTGATTTCTAGAAAAATTCAATGTTTACTAAAACTATGCTAAAAATACTTTTGTGTTTATTTGTAAAATGCTATGAACATCTATGCTTAGATAATCCTGAGCCAGTGAACACAATGTACTGTATGTGCAGCAGGACATTCAGAAGCCCTGCAGGTCTGGGGAGGATCCTTCTTTGTCCTAAGTTTGATGAGCAATGAGGGGTGTCTAAAATCCTTAGCTGTGGCCCGTTAATATCTAAGACGCTCCCCCGCCTTGGGTGTAATAACCAAAAATACACAACAAAATATTCTAGATTCCCCCTAGGGGTGGACCATCTCTACAGAACTGCTGATTTAAGGGGTTTTAGAAATGGCTTTGATTATGAACTATTCTTGCCTTATATGCTGATTTCGATACTTACCCCTACCTCTGCCCCACTCCCAGGATGAAACACCATATATATGGAAAGTTAAATAGAGTTTGTGCCCTCAAAATCACCAAACTCTATCCCCAATGCTGATCATCTCTACCATGAAAGATCTGGATGGTGAATCTTTTCAACATCCCACTCTGTTGGGTGTGTGGTCCCTGGAAGTATTCCTTTTTTCTCCATATACTAAATCTTTCTAATGATTTTGGCACAGAATAGTATCATGACATTGAATGGACAGAAAACCATGATGGAAAATGTTATGTTGGTAGCTGCTATGTTGAACTGATGGGCTCTGCACTGATGCCAAATTTTAAATGTTTTGAATATTTCTCAATTTACTCAGAGTGGCTAAAATTATAGAAAGCTTCCTGTTTGGCTTCCATTGTTTCTACTGCCATCCCTAGTACTCTAATTTTTTGATATCTCAAATTGTAGGCTCCACCCCTGCCTTCCTGGGAACCAGGTGCAGCACAGGGTGTTTGCCATATGCCTGCAACTTGGGTTGCCCAGTGACTGTGAAACACCCATAAGCAGCAAGCATGCAGCCCTTACAGAGAAAGTGGGGAGCTCATTTTCACAGTTGCCATGTTCTCTTCTCCCTTGTACTTTTGGCAACCCATATTTATTGATACCTTTCCATTTTCAAGCACACAAAATCACCTCTGGCTGCCTTAGTATGCTGATAAATGTTTATAACATTTACCAAATTGCCAGGGTGTAAACACTCCCCCATTGTCTCATATTGAACTACCAACTAGATACCACTGAATGTGGAGTTGGGGAGGGATGCATAGTAGCACACCAATATATGGTATTTTCACTATTCAGATAGAATAGATATAAATAGCCTCAAGCATAGGTAATAGTAACATTTTGAAATTATTTCAGATTTATAGAAGAGTTGCAAAGATAGTACAGATGGTTCCATATACCTTTCACCGGGCTTCTCCTAATGTTAACATTGTATATAACCATTTTATTAAAACTAATAAATTTACATTGGTACCAGCATGTATCCTTTTGTGAGAGAGAGGTGATGTGTCATACCTAGCAAAAAGGCAACTTGCACATTGCCTAGTCTATCTAATCTACACCATAGAATAGAGAATGAGGCATCATGACTCACTGTGCTGAATTTTATTTCCCTGAAAAAAAATTAGTGTTTGGTGAAAATCTGACTATGTCTGTAGGATTGTTTGCTCTGATGAATTTCATCTGTACTGTGTCAGGATAAAAAAATGTTTGAAAATCCTTGAGAATGGGCAGCCATAGAAGAAAGAGTTGTAAGCAGGAAAATAATATGAACAGATTTGAGTTTTTAAAAGATTATCTGGAAGCTATGAAAAGAACACACTGGAGCAAAGAAGCCAGAATATAGCTACAAGAAACTATTGTAATGGTCTCAGCGGGACTTAATGAAGGTCAGAATTAAGGCAATAGCGATAGGTATGGAGAAGCCAAGATGGTTTCGAGAGATACTAAGGAGACGGAATCTACAAGACTCCAGTGACTCTACAAGACTCTTGATTCTACAAAATTCTAGTGACTGATTGACAGTAGAGGTGGGCACTGAAAGTTCAGTTTCTGACTTGAAGGGAACATTGTGGTGAGGGGACAGGTGTTGAGTTCAGCTTCTGATACGTTGTTTGAAGTGCTTGTGGGATTACTAAGAAGCATGAGTGGATCAAGTTCATCCTCAGAAATTTTTTCCCATATCTGGGACTATGAAATCAATTTGCTGGACTGAATTTCATACATTAAAGTTCCTTATTGTTCTCTCTATTGTGTAATTTAGAAAGGAAACAGAGAACAGAGGCACAGGTCAACAAGCTTCTTTAAAAACTCAATTTCTCTCCCTCTCTACTTCCAATTACCCTGAGAATAAAGAAGAGTAAAGAAGGGGTGAGGAGGGCCTGTCCTCCGTCCTCCTGCTCTTTTCATAAAGGACAAGGAGGCAGGGCTGAGCAGCGTTTTTATCCCTCATGGAACTCCAAGGTGGACGCCATCTGTGAAGCGCCTCCATGTTGGCCTGAACTTGATTGGAGCTTTTAGCCACTCGCTTGGGTGTAATCTGACACATGACGTAATAGTCAGCCATCTGAATTAATCAGTCCCAGCTGTTGGACCCTCTGCTCTGTGTAGGGGTTCAAGCCTCCCCATCTGTTCCTGGGGCCTCTCCACTTATCCCTTCTCTGCTTGAGCCTCCAGCCATGACAGATGGCTCTTTCTCAGTATTACAGATAATTTTTCTCTGCTTAGTGTCTCAGCTCCAATTTGTGCTTAACATTTTAAACTACTCCCCATCATTGCCATCACCTTAGGCATTTATAGAGATGAATTTACCCCACATATACATATGCATGTGTGTGCATGCATCTAATGACCAGTATGCACACATATATACAACTTCATTCTTTTTAACATTCACACACAACATGCAGGCTCACAGAGAGTATTTCTACAGCGCTCCTTCTTGAACTCGGCTTGGATTCTCTACAATGGTTGTGGGTAGAAAAAATGGTAGGGCCTCTGATGAATTGATGATCATCTCCAAAACCCCTCTCCATCACACTTAGGAGTACTTGAAACCACACGAGTTACAATCTACCAGTCCCAAAGGCCTATTCTATATCCTACTGCTCTGGTCAAAGAGTTCCATTTTTGGCTCTGAGAACCACATCTCTGTAATTACAAAACTCGAGTTCAGACAATGTGGGAATTTTCAGGAGTAGTTGAGAAAGGCTGTCAGCAGGGAGACTACACAAGGCAGCTGCAGCCCAAGCCAGGGAATATTCTCACCAGCAAACCACGGAACAATGTCTTTTACCATACCTGCTAGCCCAGTTATCTTCACAGGTGAAAGTAAAAAATTTACACAAATGTTTCACTTCCTCCAGGGAATATTTCAAAACAAGGATAGTTTTCATTTATTATTTTATGTCTAATTATTAGCACTGTTTTGTTTGCCCAATGATGATAATAGTGGTTTCCTTGAAGACTTAACATATAAAACAGTCTGCTTTATATCCCTCAGCAATCTTTGTATTTCATATATTTGATAGAATAATACTTCTATTGCAGCAATGGTCAACTAGGATTGATTTTGCCCTACAGGGGACATCTGGCAATATCTGGAGACATTTTAATTGTCATACTTCTATAGGGGTGGGGGTTCTTCTAGCATCTAGTGGGTAAAGGCCAGGGATGCTGCTAACATCCTACAGTGTATAAGATAGCCACAGCAAAGTATTGGCTGGTTCCAAACGTTAATAGTGCCAAGGTTGAGAAGTCCAACTCTATTGGATTATACATCAATTATGACACTGCCATGCTCACAAGTAAATCTGATGAACCCCTGTTCTCTGAAAGGGAGAGCTCAAGGGTATGGAATTACAGGTGCCAGGCCATCCTTCTACAGAATATTTTCACCTGGGTGAAGGCTCACCCCAGAAACCAAACATTTTACTTTCATCTTTGGTAAATTCTGGAGGCCTGCCAGAATTGAGGGGCTGGCATAAGGTGATGGGATTGTCTGTTCTGCCAGACAATCTAATTTTGATCTAATTTTGGTAGGTGTCTTGGGGCCTGAGGTCTCCCCCTTCCTCTTCAGTGCTTTTTTCAAGACTAAAGGTTCTCTTAACCTATAGTCTCCTGGTACAGCTAATTATACTCTTTAAGAAGCAAACAGAATTGATATACATAAAATAAATGCAAGATCTTTTAAGATTGATTTCTCTGGTTTAAAAAAAAAAACGTCATGACAAGTGCTGGGCTTGGGAGGCAGGTGTGACTCTGTGAAGATGGTCACGGGTCTGCCCACCTTCTTTTTCCATTAAGCCATGAAACTTCTCTGTAAAACCAGTCTCACTCACAACATTCCTTTTTCTCGAATCTGCAGAGTCAGGGTTCAAGGGAGGGTTTTTTTTTGTAAGACCTTGTTAAAAATGTTATCAATATCAATTCTCTTAAAAACGAAACTAACAATAACCTAAAAAGCTAGCTGCCTTTTTGAGAGCAGTGCTTCCAGATCACAGCATTGGGAGGGGATGACATCTCTGTTTTCTTCTTTCATTTCCAAATGTCCTGCTGCTCCTAGTGATGGAATGCAGAGAAGCAGAGGTGGACATGTGATGCTCTGCAAACAGTGCTCTTCCTTTTGTCTTGGTCAGCTTCTAGTACTTTTCCTAGTTCTGAAAAAGAAATAGACTTTGTTGAAAGTGCTAATATTTTAGGTGGGATAATCATGTGATGGTTATATTTTTTAAAGGATCTTTATTTTTCAGAGATAAATGCTTAACTATTTATAGAAAAAAAATCTAATGTCTGGAAAGTGCTTCAGAATAGCTCAGAGGAAAAGGTATGAATGAAATATAGTTGACCATGAGTTGGTAATTGTTTTAACCTGGTGATAAATACATGCAGCTGCATGTATGCTGATGGGAAGGGCCCAGTAGAGTTGGAGCAATTGATGACCAAGAGAAAAGAAGGAATAAACTAAGATGCACGTGTTTAAGGACATCATGTGAAGGCACGTGGATTTCAGAGACTAAAGTAATCATCATAAACTTGGAGTTTGAATCTTGAGCATATTGAAAGCTTCTACCCTCCACCCTGGTCATTTTGCCAGAAACAGAAACATTTAGAAAATGAGGAAAGATGTTTCTAAGCCATGTTAATTTCAATTTTGGCTAGATTTTGCTCTCAATGCATCTCTTAACATATTGGGAGTCACATTGGGCATATTTGATACCTTTAAATATCAAGAGTTCATTTAAATGTTGAACCAATTTATTTTTTCTATAATCTTGACCTCGTAAGGCTGATATCTGGGCCAATATGATCAAAGATTTTATAAGAATACTTTGGTTGATGTCACTTTCTTACACCCGCTCAAAATAATAAGTTGCACTCAAAATAATAAGTTCCTCCATTAGGTCAGGAGTGGGTGAAGCTTTCATGATTCTATCACTTTTTCCAAATAGTTTCACTCACTCTTACTCCTAATTAACCTACAGTATTATGTAGCAACCAAATAAATAGTCTCCTAAAGAAAGCATCCTCTTCTTGGCTGTTCTAGAAAACTCTGCTGACTCATTCACAGTTGGGCTTAAAGAGTTTTTTTCAGGCACATAGTGCCAAAGAAGCTACACTTTCTCTGAGTAACGCCTCTGCTTGCCTGACCTTAACAAACAGGGGAAGCTCACAAGAAGTCTTGCTTTGGGTTTTCAGTGTCTGGGCAAGTGAGGGGGTTTAGCATAGCTTGAGGAATCATTTCTAAAGAATATATTCTACAAGTTAACGATTCAGTTGTTGAGTTCTTTTTTCCCCCCCTTGGAATTCCTTAAAATGTATATCAAGTAGTCTTTTATGTTCGGGTCCTGGGTTCACAAGATCTGGATTGTGGCCATGCTGGTTGCCCCTTTCTCACTGGATGTTTCTTTTGGAAAATCTATCTAGATGATTTTACTTACTGGAAGGGGGTGATATGGAGGCAACTCGGCTGGGTGAAAGCATGGTTGAGGGATAAGAGTCCCAGCATCAAACAATAATAGATACAGCAGTGGCAGCAATAACACTATGATGTTCCAAACCACACATACAGGAAAAGAATCCAGATAATAACAACAAGATGGAACTCAATTTGCAGGAGACACCTTCTGGTGAAATCTAGCTAAATTGGAATTGGAATGTTGTAAATGTTTCCAACTGAAGTCAATGAAAGTGATATCTTCTTTCTACTGTTTATTTTTGATATGATGGTTTTGACTGATATAAGGCCAGGTGTTTGGACCTGGCCTAGATTGTGCCTATATTTTGTACTCAATTACCTAATTTATTCAAAAACTATGAATCTACCCATTGTTGGTGTACCCACATGTTTGTACAAGTGGTTAGTCATTAAAATCATACCCAGCAGAGTAAATCAAAGTCAGTCTTCAGCTCACTGCCAATGGCATTTTTCTTTGTTTCCTTCATGGGAAATTCCATCCTTCAGAAGACATGCCTTCCAAGAGTTCAGTGGTGGAGTTTTACTTTGAGTTCTTGGAAACGGAGCTAGGAAATCAATCAATCAACCCCATCAATTAACAGAGAACACATGGAGTAAGCAAAAAGAGCCCAGGGGACAGGGTAGTCTGAGATCTAGTTTTAACTGCCTATTTTTATCTGGGTAAATTACTTCAATTCTATGAACCTCAGTTTCTTCATCTATAAAATGAGGGGTGAGAATGCTTAATTCCCTAAGTTACTTAGTTTTCACATTCTGATGTCATATTTACTGAAGACTATTTACTAGGTCTCCCATAGGAAATACAAAAAATTTTAAGGTATAACACTTGCTTTCAGAATGCTTGAAATTTCATCTGAAAAAAAATTTCAATTAAACAAGTAGCTATTATATGCCACATCTTGTGGTAATGATAGGCAGGTTTCAAATGC
>NW_012151374.1:1791296-1830707 GCF_000956105.1 Propithecus coquereli | reverse complement strand
ATTCCCAAGAAAACTTATACGCTGTGAGAGCTCTTGGTTAAATTGAGTTGCATTGGCCAGGAAAGGGCCTCCCAATGAGGGAAAACACTGAAATGGATCTAGAATTTTGGAAGGAAGCCATTCAAATAAAAATAAGTATGGTTTTTGTGGTATGATGACTGTCTTTTCTGAAAGCTTTACCAACCAAGGGAAGTTAATATTTGAGGGAGACCCACTGTGGCTGATTGTTCATGGTCATAGAACTGGTTGGAAAATAGGTTTGAAGTTGTTCCTTAGCTTGATTGGATCCTGCCACTTAACAAGTGTAGGAAATCTAAGATAATGTAAATTAACATTTTCTACATGGCTGTGGGGGCTCAGTAATCTATAGTTTAAAAAATATGATTCTGATGTTCAGCCAGATTTAAGAGCCAATGCACTATTAGTCATATCTCTATGGAAGCACTGTGTTCAAATTGGGAACTTTAGTTCAAGGGAGAGATGTAGAACTTGGAGAAAGTCCAGAGAAAGCAATCAAAGCCATTAATAGTTAGGATGGTGGAATTCTAGAAAAAAATGGTAAATGAAATGAAGAGCAAAATGCTGAGGGAGAAATTAGACTTTAAATATGTAAACCACTATTATATGGGTGGTAGCTGACAGTTGTTTTCTGGGTGTACGAGAGGATGAGAAAAATGGTAGTGAGCAAAAATGGGAGCAATTGGGATTTAAAACAGATGTTCAGGCAAAATCCTGCCAAGGTCTGTGAGAGAGATGTTGGGAAGTTAAAGGTGGAGATTATGGTATCTTGGTAGATTTTTTAAAGGTATAATTTGCATCAATTTCAAAAGACAGAAGATAGACAAGGCAAAATATTATTGCTCCATATATATTAGATTACTCACGACCGACCCTTAATCTATGTCTACTAAGGGACTATAAGCAAGGACACACTTGAAGACTTTAGATTCACATTCCTAGGGGTCCTGGCCTATGCTTGCTGATTGTAGACACTGTGTGCTTGGAGGATGAAGAATAGGGAGGGGGAAGTCTTTTGTGCCCCTATGGATGTTGAAGGATGGAAAAAATTGCACTGAGTTTTAAAAATTCTCAAATTCTCTAGCAAATTGGCCTTGATGGAGGTTCATTGCCATTGGTCTACATCGGTCTACATTGGACTGAGCCTGGAATTCGATCATAGAATATTAGATCTGGAAGGGAGTTTGTAGACACTCTAGTTTGTTGCTTCCCCATGTGTGTTTTAGAAATAATCAGGGTGGGGATGTTATGAGTGTTCCCCTAAAAAAGAAGGAATTCTGTGATCGTATAAGTTCATATAATGCTGGGCTAAAAAGTTAAATATATCCATTTATTGCAGGGATTCTCAGAGGCTTGATTCTTCCAGAAGGGTACAGTAACAAGCATCTGCAGTGGTATATCTCATCAGATCATTTCTCCATGGAATATACTTTGAGACAAAAGGGATAATGTGGACTAACTCCCTCCTCTATCTTTTAAGAATAGCATCCTGAGGTTCAGAGAGACAAAGAGAGTTACCTGATGCCATATATAGACTTAGTAACAGGTCAAGGCATAGAAACAAGTCTTCCACATTTTGGAGAGTGCCTTTTCAGGGCTCCATTCTATTATAGTTATGTATCCATGTTACCAAATAGTTACCACATCCAGGATACATTTGGGACAAACCAACCTGGGCAGTTCTTATACATCCCGTGGAACACTGTTGATAACCAAAGCCAACTGGATCAACTGCAAAGCTCATACTACCATGAAGACATAATGTGATATTGACCAATGAGAAAGTCATGGTTGGAACTGATCTTGAAACCCTTATACTTGAAGACAGTCTCAGGTCAATATTTTAACATGCTTTGTATTATATTGCAGCACAAAGTTCTGTGCGAAGGTCTTAATTTTCTACAGACTTCCTTTATGAATGCTACTCTATGCTTCTAACACATGGTTTATATGTACATACACATTTGCCTCAAGCATGGGATAGAGAGATGAAAAAGATAATGCATTGCAGATGAATGTTGGGAGTCAAGTAAATTACCACCAATTAAGTTGTTTCTGATAAAGTGATTCTTTATGCCTTATTTATTAAAAACAAAGCAAAACAAAACAAAAACACTTCTCTGTGCCATTTCCCCCTAAGGAATAGAAAGTATTAATCTATGTATCTGAATAGCAGCCATAGATCATTATTTAAACAAAAATTCCCTGCTGTAATTTACATTTTTGGCCATTTTATACACAATGGAATTAATTGAATTTTGGATAAAAAGTACAGAGTAATAAAAGGAACTGGAACCAAATAATTGCTGTTTTTAAAATAATCATGCGAGAGTTTTATACTGCCTTTGTTTTGTAGATTTTCAAAGCCAGTTATATTTGTGCCTGTTGGAAGAAGCTGACTTCTGCTGTCTGTGGCTTGGGTTGCAGAAGTAGCATATTCTGCTCGTATATTTTAGCTGTTTTTATGCTGAGATGAATAGGCTATTTGAAATGAAAGGCGGACTGGTAGTTCCTATTGGAATGAAAGGATCATAAATCCATTCATGCCAAACTGTGAACACAGTAAGACAATGCACTGAAGGCAATTTTTATTTGGTAATTAGAGTCTTTGTTCAGAAGCTTTGCCAACGCTAACCGATTGAAAAGCTAGAAGAACAAATAGTGAAAGGACACAGCTCCTTCATTAGCCTAAACTGCATTTGAATTGATCCCGCCTTTTGTGACATTTTGTTTTTCTTTTTAAACAGAGAATTAAAGTGCTTTTTAATTTGTGTATTTAAATTCTAGGCGGATGGGAAAGGATCATTATCTCCCAGCTTCTTAATCTTGCCTACGGGGGGCCTTCCAAATGAGACCAACAGACTTTGCTAATTGAGAGCGGGGCATTTATGGCTGCTGCATGAAAGGGCAAGAGTCAGCAAACAAGCCAAATGGCTAGAGAAGTGCCTGAAGATGGAGGAATGAAAGAGCATGTTGAAGTATTTCCCCACTGGACGCGAGAGAAAGTGCACACCCAGAGTAGCAACTTTCCTTTCTTTGGGGGCATTCTGAATCTCTGTTATCATGGACATTGACAAAGTTGGCCCTTGTAAGCAGTTTCTTTGGTCTTTCTGGATGTTAACGCTAAGCTAACCTCAAAGAAAGGAAAGAAAGAAAAGAAAGAAAGAGAGAGAGAGAGAGACAAACCAACCAGGAATTACTCTGGGCGCTCAAGACTTCCATGCAAGGTGGTGGGTAAAATAAAATCTTTTCTGTCTTGTTCGAAGATCAATTTTTCAATGCAGATAACATTTGTGAAACATTTTGTATGTGTCTGAAGTTTACTTCTAGATTGTCTTTCTAATCTCGCCAATGATCTAAGTGTGCTATGTGCTGCTTATGATGTGGTTCTGGTCGGCCTGGAAATATTGGAGGATGAAGGTAGTAAATGAAAAGACATTTAATCCAACTACTGTTAATTGATACCTACTTTATGGCAGTCATTGGCTATAGAAGATGAATAAGTTATAGCCCCTCCTTTAAAGAGGCTGGTTATTACACAATATCAGTAAGTGCTTGTGGTCCAAATATGTACTATCCAGATACAGATTGGATAGAGAAGCAAAAGTCAACATAACATTTTAAAAATATGCTAAGGAATTAACCACTTAGTAAAGTTTGTCCTCAATAAAATATTGTATCAGCATCTTTCCTAGTCAGTATTTGAAGATGAAGATCTTAAAGGAAAAAGCAGTAAATCCAGTTAATGCCAATTGGTACCTACTTTACAGCAGTCATTGGTAGTAGAAGATAAGTCACAGCCTCTTCTTTAAAGAGTTCATAGTCTAGCAAAGGAGCTTGGTAAGTAACTGTATCATTGAATATGGATGTTGTAAAATCTAATGACACAATGCAAATAGTTCTTAAACTGAAATCACGAAGCTTGCTAACATGAAGGGGTTAACAAAGCTGATGGATGATTCGGGAGAATGGTTCAAACCATTGGCAAAGCCAAAATAAGAATCTGGTAGAGTTAACTTTGGAAGAAGAGAAAATTAAGAATGATGAGAGAATGTGGGGGTTCAAAAACAATTTGAATATCAAAAGCTTTAGAGAGGTCTTTGGGGAAATTGGTGAAACCTTCAAATGTTTTTGTAAAGATGACCTTATTTATGTCTGTGCATGAAAGTCATCTGTGAATAGAGGGCCACACAAACTATCATGCGGTTCTGCTAAAAAAAAAAAAAAAAATAAATAAATCAACACTATGTCATTGTTGTTCATTTTAAGAGTCAGTATTTGGCAATTATATCCTGAATTTTTTCCATATAAGAAAATACAAATTTATTTTCCTACTTTTTACAAACAAACTGGTTTTCTCTTCAGAATGAAATGAAAGTCGAGTCTAATCTTTTTTTCAGTACTTACTATGACATTTGGTTTCTATTTTAGGTAGAATAATTTTAAATGGACTTTTTCACATACAAATTATCCTTGGGTAGTGAAGGCTTCCACTGTTTATGAAATAATATGATAAGCATGTATAGAGATAAGTAATTACAGATAGAAATGGAAAAGTAGTTGAAACTGAAGGATTATACTTTTGTACATGCATGTACATGTTTTCTACTGTATTTTACCGCAATAAATACTCTTTTGAGTTAGATGTTCTCAGGGTCCAACCCATGGGAAGATGATGACGATGAATCAATAACAATGATTGACTCTTGGTTTCTGAACTGAAGATAAACACCAGTTCATGCTGTCTGTCTGAGATGCATAAAACAGCCCGGATTTGCTTCCTGCCTCTGACCTCTGATTTGATTCTTGCTCTAAAGCTGCCCAGCCCCACAAGTCACCTTGGTCCTAGGTCATCTCCATGTTCACCAGGTCATACAGGGTCTTGAGGAAGGCAGGATCCTAAGCCACTCCTCTATTGTTGAGAGAATTGCCAAGCCAGGGAATGAATGGAGTGTTTGCTGATAATTCTGGAAAGGCCTCTTCAAGGGCAAGCGTTTGTATTCATTCCAGTTCTTTTCCTCCTCTTTTCAAAGCCCTTGATGCTTAGTGATGGCAATCTGAGATCTGAAAGGGGATTACACAACGCTGTTACTTTGGTGATAATATTGGCTTGGACAATCACTTAAGTGCTGGTGCTCTATTCCTCACAATAAAGTGGAGAAATGAACATTATGGTCTTGGCTTCACTTACCAGGAGGAAAGTAGATGCTCCTTATACAGGTCCTATCAGAGCTACTTAGAGCTCAGAGTTGGAAAAACTGACCCAGAAATACCATATTGCTTTTCTGTAAGCTTTTAGACTCGTATCTCATTCCTTTTTTATTTTTTCAGCTGCTAACTTTCTAGATATTCTATTCTGACTGCTATGATGCTGTCAAGGATTGGTGGTTCTAAGGTATATTCATGCTGTAGCCCAATACTTCCAGCTTCCATTGTGGTCAATGATAGTACAGAGTTACACTGCAAAAAGACTAATCTGATGTCCCAAAAAGTATGGAAAATGTACATAAATTTACAGAATTCCCTTAGATTAAGGAGACTATTACTCATATCACGCAGCCACATTTCCAAAAATCATCAGAACCATCTACCTTTGCAGTGCCACTCACCACAGGGTGACAGCTCTCCTGCTCCCACCTCTAGAAACTTCCCCAAAACTCATCCCTGAAGCTCACTCCTCCCTGCCTCTTCTGTGAGCCTTTTCTTTTTGGAAGCATTTCTTCCTAAGAGCAGCTTCCTGCTTTTTCTAACATAAACCAACCTAGCCTGTCCTTCCTCTTGATTTCTGTATTGCACTTCTCATCTTGTTCACCAAAAACTTGAAAACAGCATGTGCCTTGTAAAGTGAGGGGAAAACAGGAAAGGCGCATTCACATTCACAGTATGCAAATATCTATATATTCTGAATATTTTTTCCCTGTCAGAATCCATTAAGAGAATTCTGCCACTACCTTGAGCAAAAGTCCTGAAATTCTTTTTCACCCGATACTGAAAGTCCTCCCAAAGCTTCTCTTTAAAACAGACTCAGCAAACATTTTCTGTAAAGGAGCAGATAGTAAATATTTTTGGTTTTGCAGGTTATAAGGTCACTGTTGCAACTACCGAGTTCTGCTGCCACAGCACAAAAGCCTCCATAGGCAATATATAAACAAATGGTGGCTGTGTTCCAATAAAACTTTATTTGCAAAACCAGGCTGGTGACCCCTGCTTTAAAACAGTGCTTCTCACCCTTGGCTGTGGTGAAATCAGTATCACCTGGGGAGCTTTTTAAACTCCTGATGCCCAGGCCACACCTAGACCAATTAAATTAGGACCTCTGGGGTGGGACCTAGTCATCAGGATTTTAAAGTTCCTAAGGTGAGTCCAATGGGCAGTCAAGGTTGAAAACACCTGCTCTAAAACCTCTCGGAAATCAGCCAGCTGGAAACTGATGGGGTCTGTATGCCAGCCTGGAGGGACAGTGACCCCTCAACCCTTGGGGTGGCCAGGTAGGACCTTCTGTGAGTAGCTCCATGGCTTTACTCCGGAGTACCCTAAAAATGTGGTCAGTTGGAAAGCATTGGCTTAGGAAATAAACAGCCGCAATTCAGACACTATGTTAAAGTTATTGAAATTCCTTGGACAATGATAATTAAGCCTTTTTTTTGATAGAGCTAAATTTAACTATTCACTCTCTTCTAAACTGAGAAAGACTTATGCATTCAATTGATCCTTTTTCTTGGTTCTACAGTCTACACTGAAAACTGTGATTTTAACAGAATTGTCTCTCTCCAGGGAGATGAAAAGAAACTATTTTCTGCAAGTAAATCAGAAATCCATTTCTCAGTTCACGGCTGTGCTTCTTTTTAAATTTTCCAGTGTATGTCTTAGTTTGCCAGTGGAGGACTGGATTAGACTAATACTTCCCTATTTTAATTAGAACCTGGGTTCAAGCAAATGAAAATGCCGTTTTCTTCCCCGTTTCATTTTAGAATGCCGTCATTCTAAGGCCGAATTGTCTGTGACCATTTAACTTGAAGTATGACACTTTGTAGAGGCAATCTCTCTGTGCATAGGACCCTGTTGTACCTGATTTACTGCTTCCAGCTGTTATTTAAGAAAGCCCTGCTGGGCCATCAGCCATGAAACAAACCAGCTGCTTTTCCATTCCTTGGCAAGCCTTGGCCTGTCATGTACTTTCCATTGTCTTCGGAACATGGACCTAACAAGACACTCAGATTTCAGTGCTAGCAAAGACATTTTGTTCAGCATTGAGCTAGGATTATGAGGATTAAAGAGACAGTAAACCCCAGTGCATGTCCCTTTCTCCTGCCTCTTGGTCCAGGAGCACATGTTGGCTTGTGGACATTGGGCTGAGTCTTGGCAAAGCCATCTCATTGCCTCATGCATGACTTGGCGGTGGCTCATGCCACACGCCCTCCTTAACTCCATTTGGTTGATTCCAGAAAGGTTATATGAGTTTATTGCAGTAGACTCAAGGGCTGCTAAGGATCCTTGGAGAAAAGAAAGCCACTAGAAATTCTTTTTGGCATCTCAAAAGGCTCTTTGGAGAACTTTGCATGAGGGCCATGACTCAAGGTGGTCCTCTCCAGATTTCCAGTTCTTTCCATGACAGCTCTTCGAGAGTGGTGACCCATTTGGAGGGCTGGCAGGGCTTTATAATTATGATGGCAAAGAAATTCATATTACCTTGAGAAAATATTAGTTATGCACATCAAAAATGGGGAAGGAGATCTGATGGAGATTGAGAAGAAAGATAAAGTCCATCCCTTTTTAGCGTCCCCACAACTGCTATTGAGTCCTTCAGATTCCTAACCCTAGTGATTTTGTGTAGGCCTAGAATTTGCCCAGGTGTTCTGCAGTGGCTAGCTCTCCCTTGAGTGAAGAGTTGAATAGTGATAGGCATAGGAGAAAAATATGCTACAGAGGATAACGGGTTCCATTAGTATTTTGCTCAGACTTTTCTGGAAGACTCACTTTCTGTTCTTTCCTTAGTCAAGGCCCATCTTTCCTATTAATTTCTGTCTTCACTATAAAGCATTCCATAACTGCCCCTGGCCTCAGTAGTTAGCCTTTATCAGATCTTCAAATCTGTTCCTTAAATGAAAACAGCTGCTCTACTTAGTGGCACAGTGAAGACTCTTGCCTATGTATCCTCATTTTCCTCCTGGACTAATTCTTGAGGCACCCTTGTGAAACTCCCAGGACTCCAAAAAAACAAATTTGAAAATCACTGACCTCTACCATTTTCCCGGCATGTGGTATAAGATACCTTGTGTTGTGTTTTAGATACTGATTTTCTATATTACGGAAGTATAATATACATTCATTATCAAAATTTGAAAGATACAGATATGCAAAAAGAAACGAAAATCATTGTCATCCCAGACTCTGAGATGAACACTAGTAACATTTTGGACTTTTCCATTTTGATTGTTTAATCTACAAATTTGTATGGGTATCTAGGCTCATATTGTAAAAATATTGATTTAAAACTAGCCTTTTACATTGGAAACCAAGAAGGGACGAAGGTGGGGTGAAGGGTAAAAACTTACCTATTGGGTACAATGAACACTATTCTGGTGATGGGCACACTAAAAGCCCCACCTTAAAGCATTATACAAGGTATCCATGTAACAAAAACATTTGTTCCCCTTAATATTTTTAAATAAAAAAATAAAAATTAAAACTAGCCTTTTATTTCTACCCAATAATTTAATATGAATAATTTTTGTGTCATTAATTATTTTTATCCAAGGTCTTCTCATTTTTAACAGCTTTATTGAGGTATAATTGACATAAGTAAACCACACATATTTAAAGGGTATATTTTGATGGGTTTTAACATATATATATACTCCCGTGAAACCAACACCAAAATCAAGATAATAAACACATCCATTGCTGCTAAAAGTTTTCTTGTGACCCTTCGTAATCCCACTTTCTCCCTCTTTCTGTCTCCACTGTAAACCCCCTCCCCAACCCTAGGCAACCACTGATCTGCTTTCTGTCAGTATAGTTTGCATTAGAATTTTATATAAATGGAATACTATTCCATTTATATAAAATTTATATGTATTTTATATGTACTTTTTTGTGTCTGTATTCTTTCACTCAGCATACTTATTTTGAGGTTCATATTGTTGCCTGTATCAATAGCTCAAGCCTTTTTATTGCTGAATAGTATTACATTGTATGGACATACCACAATTTGTTTATCTATTCTCATGCTAATGGACATTTGTATTGTTTCCAGTTTGGGGTTACAATAAATAAATCTCCTGTGATTTATGTGCAAGTCTTTGTATGGTCATATACTTTCTTTTTCCTGAGTACAAGGTAATTTTAATGGCTGCATTATGTATGCATGTATTCTAGTTAATCTAACCCCTATTTTTGATGTTTAGATTGACTCTTGATTTGGGTTTCCTGAAGGTAGGGTCTGAGATAAGGATTTGGGTGCAGGTAATTTATTTGAGAGATGATCCCAGGGAGCAGAAGAGAGGGGTGGGGAGAGTGAGTCAGAGAAAGGAGCAAAGCCAGAAAGGTATGTTAGTGAGGTGTTGATCACTGTGGGCAATTGAAGCTCAACCCTATGGGGTCCCTCTGAGAGATCATGTAGAATAGTCCTCAAAATGGTCTCACTATAGGATGGCGAGGTTGGGGCATTCATCTGCCATCTCCTTTCCCCATTGGTGGAGTGTGGTCTTCTGGGGATATTAATTATCTCACCATTCTCTGCTGTGTCTGGCACAGGCAGAATGGCCTTCTGTGGCATCTGAGAAAACTCTGAAGCAGAAAACCCTTGAGCCACCAAGGTGAGCCCACAGTGGGAGGCTGGAACCATGCATGAAACTGTCTGCCACAGGTTATGTTGAGAGCAAGGGGGCTGAGGGCAATGGCGTGGAGAATACACATAATGTTTCGGTGGTTTCCTGTTTTGCTGTTATAAGCAACACAGCATCAAACATCTTTGCACTTAGACTTTTCTGTATATGTTGTGTCCATAGAAGTAGAGTTGCTAGATTAAAGGGTATATATATTGAAAGGGTTTTGATCCTGTTCACCATCTTACTCCCTGGAAAGGCCTCCATTTACCTCTCACACGTTGTATATGAGACAACTGTTTTTTTGCTTCTTTACCAATACTGAGCATTTTCATTAAATAAGCAAGCAGAAACTTTGCTAATTGTCAAAATGGTTTGCCATTTTATGTTCGACTTCATTATAAGCCCCATATATCAAGAGACCACACTTGACTTATCAGACACTGGGTTCAGAAATGAGCATATTTAAAACATCCATAAAGATTTGTCCATGATGATGGGACTTTGGGCCTCCAAAAAGTAGCCTGTAGACAAACTGTGCAACACTCTAGTCCCAAGCCGGTTTTCCCAGTTAACCCCTTCCAATGTGACTTCCGGATTTGCTGGCTGACTTCTGCTTTGCTGCTGACCAGTACTGGGCCCCTCCTAGCATCTCACTCAACTTGTGCCATGCTGGTTTGATTCTGGGCCCATGCTTGTCCCTGCACCTGTTCTGTGGTGAGCAGTCTATGCAAATCTGCCCTCAAAGTCCAAGAAAGCTGAGAAGCCCAAGAAAGAGGCTGACATATCCAGTTTCTGAGAAAGAAACATTTAATAGGGACTTACAAACAGAAGCCATGTCCCGGGAGGCCACAAGATGGTATGGCTGATCCCCATAGCATAAGCCCCAAGACCCAGGGCTTATATACCATAAGGAAGGAATATATAGAACAGTTGAAGTTGGCCCTTCAGGGAAGGCAAGAATGCTATGTGAATCTGCTTAAGAGCAGAATTTATGGTCAATGTTGTTTTGACCTAAGGGCAAGATTTATGGTAATAGTAGATAGAGTAGAAATCTTAGAGACATTCCCGGAACAAGGGTTAATTGAAAGTCAATATGGTGGATCAGCATCCAAGATGGAGTTGCTTTAGCCTCTACAGCACCTGACCTCTGTCCTCTATGTCTCTGGTATAACTTCTGTGTCTACCTAACAGCTCATCTTCACCGCTGCCTACCATGTAGTTAGGACATATGGGGCCTTTTGACCCTTTGTAGTCCCAAAACTCAGGCCAGTGACCCTGGCTATAGAATTTATTATGTCTGGTATGGTTCAAAAGACTGTCCCAAGGCCCTGAGTCTTAATCAATTAAGACACATGAGGAAGAGCTTTTTTGAGAATAGAGAGAAACACTGGCTGGCATTTCATGTTGGACATGAGACATGATTGCACATCCTAAGCCATGACCCCAATGTCTGCTGTCTCAGAGCTTCTGGGGTCTCCTCTGCCCTGGGCTTTCACCTGTTGGGCTGGCACTGCCTGTGGCCCTACTCTTGGCTCTCCCCTTTCTGACAGCTGTGTTCCAGCAGGTGGTGTGAACCACCCTCATCACCAGCTGTCTGCACTGACATTTGATCACTTGAAGCTCTTCATTTGCTTCCATGTGCACATTTTACCCTCTGCCAGCTTGCCAGCCGGCAGTTGTTTGCAAATCTGTGACATATACGCTCAGCTTCCCAGGGCTGACCACAATCATCTCTGCTTCAACACCCACGGATGGCTATATTTCAGGGCTTCATTTGACCTGCCATTTGGCTTTACGGAGAGGGTGTGAAGGCAAGTTGTGGACAGAGGCTAGAAACGGGGCCAAATCTGGAAGCCTCTGAAGAGACTGGATAGCATTGTTGTTTGAGAGAATCAACAGTGCTGATATCAGAGACTGACCCCACAGGAATCCCAAACATTGCCTTTTCTAAATAATCTCTACTTAATGAAGAGCAATTTTACAATTTTAAACTTTTTTTTTTTGGACCATCATATAGACTATGATGACAGATCAGCAAACTATAGACTATGATGTGAGCTACCAAGAGAAATTGAAATTGTCTATAATGGCACGTCCAGTGAATATGGTACTGCTGTGAGGGACGAATAGGAAAAAAAAATAGATAAAGAGAAAGAAAAAATTGTCTTCTTTAAAAAAAAAACAACTATTATTAGCAATAAGAGAGTCCAAAGAAAAGATAACTATACAAAAATCTATAGCTGTTCATTAAATCAGCAATGCCCAATAAGAAAATATAATGGAGCCTCCAGGGGAGGCCAATCCCTCATACTCTATTATCCTGTAAAGTATAACAAAAATACTTCTGAAATAATAGAGAAACTCAAAAATGAGAATGTGAAGTCCACAGATACCAGAAAGAAAAACCTCCAAGCCAATAAAAAAATGGCATAAAGAATACAAATAATAATAAGAAACCCAATTAATCAATAAAGATATGGGCATTATTAGTAATCACAGAAATTCATATCAAAACAACAGTGTTTATAGCCAACAGATCAAATATTTTAATCTTTCACAATATCAACTAGTGATGAGGATTTAGAAAAGAAAACGTACACTTTCATTGACTGCTCATGGAAGCAGTGCTTCCCGGATTATTTGTGGTGCAGAATCAGGTTCTTTTACTCTTTGTCCTGAAGAATTATCATATTTTTTTTTGAGACAGAGTCTCACTCTTTTGCCTGGAGTAGAGTGCCGTGGCGTCAGCCTAGCTCACAGCAACCTCAAACTTCTGGGCTCGAGCAATCCTACTACCTCAGCCTCCCGAGTAGCTGGGACTACAGACATGCGCCACCATGCCCGGCTAATTTTTTCTATATAGATTTTTAGTTGTCCAAATAATTTCTTTCTATTTTTAGTAGAGGCGGGGTCTCGCTCTTGCTCAGGCTGGTCTCGAACTCCTGATCTTGAGCGATCCACCCGCCTCGGCCTCCCAGAGTGCTAGGATTACAGGCGTGAGCCACCGCGCCCGTCCTGAGAATTATCATATTATTGTTTATACCTCATATCTAGCTCCAAATATAGCATATATATTTTTTCAATATAATATTTTAAAAACATAATTTTTTTCATTTCTCTCTCATATGTCTCCTAAGAAACTACTCCTAAAATATATTTATTTTCACAATGAAAAGCATTTGATCTCAATCCGTATTGTCTAAATGGACTGTTTCCATAATTTGTTTTTGTTTTAGCTTTATTATTATTGTTATCTTAAGATAATCAGGGGTTTTTTTTTTAGTTCAATGCTTTTATAAAACATAAAATCTCATGTTTGGATATCATGGAAATATCAAATTATGATAAACATTTCTGAACACTCTCAAGTTCCATACTTATCTCATCATAGACCAGTAAGTCATGGTTCACAGACCACACTCTAAACTCATGGTCAAAAGATGAGTTGAAAGTATCTCTTAAAATAAGCTAAAATTGTTTGAAAATGTGCTTAACTTATACTTTGATAGCCTACTTCTAGAAATCTATTCTAAATATATGTTGGTTCAAGATACAAGGAAACAGAGTAGAAATATATATTAATAGGGGAAAGGATGATTATAGTACAGCTATAGTAGCTTATTATATAGCTGTTGAAGAATAAACAATATTTTTATATATGAAATTGGAAAGAAGTTATAAAAATGGGCTCACATTATTCAAACATGCATATGTTTGAAAGGCATAGAATACCCATCTAGCAATGCACGTATTTATGGGTATGTGTGTGCATAAACTCACACCCCAAATTGTTAGTGGCGTTTACCTCTGGTCATAGGATTGGTGAGAAACTGGGAACCTGCATATTTTATTTTATAACAAGTATTTCTGTTTAGAATCTTTCTCAGTTTGTCACGTGGAACCCCATGACACAGTTGCTGCAATTTCCATTTATTCCTGAGTATGTGGCAGTATCTACTATATGCTACAACAGACAGTAGCATCTGAGGCAAACCCAAGTGTCTGCTCAAGGCTGGAGTAGAAACTCCAGACTTCTGGGAGAGCAGAAGTCTCTAAACACATGGCCACACCCAGAAAGAAGCAGCCCCAGTATGTTAGGGCCTCCCCAGAATCCAGTGTAAGACACATTCTTTCAGGCCCTGATCAAGTTTCCTGCTCTGTGGTGGGGACTGCACAGACCAGACACAGTATCCGACATGTTTCAACAGGTTGGGCTGTCTTCACAAGGAGCTTACCAGCTGCCTGGAGAATCCAGACAAAACACAAAGAAACTCCTTTAATCAGCACCACACGGTACAAGACAAAGAACCAAAACAGGAAATAGGATCCCATTAAAATCAGAAAGAAAACAAAGATCTTTATTACCATTGTATAAGTTAATACAATTCTAAAATAGATATGGGGGCATTGTTATTGGAAATGAGAAAATGAAAAGTATTATTTGGAGAAGATATTGCCTATTGAGAAACCCCAAGATAACGAAAAAGTGTTTATCTTTATAGGAGTTTAGTGAAATGGCTGGTTAAAGATAAATGCAAAAAAGTAACCAGCTTTCTTGCTTTTCCTGAAGTAACTAATCAAAAGATATATGAGGAATTGGGGGAACAACATTCTACCTCAAAATATCTACATATAACCTTAATTTAAAAAAATGAATCTATGTGAGGAAAATTACAAACTGTTACTGAGATAGTTAAAAGAAAACATGAATAAATGTATATATAGCCAATGGGATGAGAAGCCTGAATATTATAGAAGTAAATTTTTTCCAAATTAGCATATTGATTTAACACACTCCAAGAGTAATTATTTGAATTGCTCTGCTAGATATTAGAGCATATGAGTGAACCCTGGTTCAATACTTTTTTTTAAGAGATGGGGTCTCACTATGTTGCCAAGTCTGGAGTGCAGTGGCCATTCACAGTTGCGATCATAGTAGCACACTGAAGCCTCAAACTCCTGGCCTCAAGCGATCCTCCTGCCTCTCAATACTTCTTTTAGAAAGAGATGCATTATTTCATTGTTCTACTTTTTGTGTGTATGCATACACATACACATACACACACACACGGACACACACATACACACAGACATATTAAAAAAACTACAGAAATGAGAACATCATGATACTGACATGAAAATGGATATATTCATGAATGGAAACAAAGTGATTATACAAAAACAATCCTGATGTATATGAGAAGATATTATTAATAATAATATATAATAAAAGAAGACTCACAAGCCAACGGTCAAGAGACTATTTGTCAAAGAGTTAAAAATAATTGACTCTCTGGGGGAAAGTGTTACATGGAGATTTGACATTATGCAAAGAATAAAATGCAAATACTTTTAAAAATTAGATATAAAAATTAGATATAAAACATAAAAGCAAAAAACAGCGGAGAAAATATTGGTAGACATAGTAAATGTTTTAGAATAAAATTCTCATTTACCATAGCAACGAAAACCATAAAATACCTGAGAATAAATTTATAAAAGGTATACAAAACCCTTTATGGAGAAAATCACAAAACAGTACTGAAGGATGTATAACATGGCTTAAATATATGCAGAAATATAGCAGGTTTGTGGAAGGAAAGACAAGATCGGGAAGATGATACTTCTCAAATTAATCTATAAAATACAATGGAATTCAAATCAAAATCCTGACAAGATTTTCCCTGGAACTTAATTTGCTGACCCTAACATTCATAAAGGAAAGAAAGAGACCATAATAGGTAAAACACAGGAAGCTTGCCCTACCAAATGTCAAGACTTATTTAAAAGACGTAGTAATTTAGACAGCATGCTATTTGTGCAGAGTTGGACAAAACAGACCCAGCTATATATAGACAATTGTTGCATGACAAGAAGACCTTACAGATCACTGGGGACAGTATGAACTACTAAAAAATAAGTCTGGGAAAATTAGTTATCGTTCTGGAAAGAAAATTAAGTCGCTATCTTATACCTCAAAGATAAATTCCACGTAAACTTCTGGAAAAAAATAAAGGAGAAAATCTTTATAATCTTAAATCATCCATAGACAAGTACAAGAAAACAAAACCCTTAATTAAGGAAAAGATAGAAAAATATAACTACACTAAAAGTACAAACTTAAATATAACAAAAAAATCACCTTAAACAAAATTAAAAAGGCAAGCCATAGACAGGAAGAAGATATTTGCAATGCATATAATCAACAAATGTTAGTATCTAAGATATGTAAAAACATTTTCACAATCCAGCAAGAAAAAGACAAATGCCACAAATGGTCAAAATACATGAAGAAGCAAATTCACAGAAGAGGAAACCTGAATGCCAAATAAATGGAAAGTTGCTCTATGTCCCCAGTTTTTAGGAACTGCAAACTAAACAAGGGTATGCCATTTCACAGCCAACAGATTGGCAAAATGAAGAAAAAGGAACTTTCAGACATTGCCAGTATAGGTATAAATTGATAAGTCACACCGGAATGAAATTTCTCACTCTACCTTTGTGAAATTGTAAGCTAGAGAAGTTCTCTGACATTTGCACAAGGAATCACACACCAGATTGCTCACCGCAGCATTGTTTGTAATAGTGAAAAATGGAAGTAACTTTAATGTTCATCAACAGAAAAATAGGTAAGTAGATTGTACTATATTCAGCAATGGAATATTATAGAGCAATTCAAAAGAGTCAACTAGAGCAACATTGGTAAAACTCATCAAAACAACCAATGAAAAGGTAAGTTGGTGAATGACACCTCATAGAATGACATTTTCAAAACTGGAGTCTTATTATGGATACCTGCACTTATGGTAATAGTATAAAACATGCGGAAGATAGATGCCAGATAGAAGTCATCTCTACAGCAAGAAGAGAGGTATAAATCAGAAAGAGTGCCTGGGGAACGTCAAAATTTTAACATCTGATATATCTGAGTGTTGAGCACCTGGGTGTCTGTTATGTCATATATATGTTTAAAACATCTTAAAATAAAAATGGAGAAATTGTTGCTTGTATTTTATAAACTTCTTTAAGCTGGTGGAAGGTTTATGATAGGAATCTTATTTCCTTTAGAACATCTTTCATTACCTTCGCTCCATAGCAATGGCTGTTACTTGACTTCTTAGACTATAATATTTTCTCAATCTTACATACAGTAAAAATTTAAAAAGATCTTTAGAAAACTTTGCTATTGTCATTTACCATAATATAAATTCTAAGCTAAAAACTGTGTATTTGCTGTGTAAACATAGTTCAAATATGTGTCTTCTCCTCTCCATCTCTCCCCCCCCACAGCTCCAAATAAATTGTAGCTTCTAAGTCTGTCCTAGATAGAAATTCTGGGGCCACCAGTGTGTGCAGCTTTCTAAACACCAAGGGGGGCATAAGTGATTTCAAAGCTCTGGAGTCGTCCTTCTCCATAAATGGCCAGAATTATAACTGGAAAACTGTGAACTCAATAGTGTATGGAACAAAGCTATTTCTTCTGTTCCATAGATGTTGTGAGCATAAAACATCTTGGACATGGCTAATGTGTAGCTTCCATCTGGCATTTTTGGTATTGTGTAAAATTGTTATGTCAGCAACAGATGGCAGAGCTAAGTGTTAGGAGATTTTACTTATGCCCAGTTATCAGGTTTGCAAATCTGAACATTAAACAGTTCATGGGTCTGTGGAAACGCATGAGGTGCTAGATTTTGTCCTGTTGAGTTGCTTTGCAAAGCATCAGTTTCTTGTCTGTTTCTCTTTTACTCCTTACTAACAAACCTTGAGTTTGTTCTGATATCCTCATCTGAGCTCCTGAGCTGACTTCTCGACCATTAACCCAGAAGCCCTTGGCACAGGTTTTCTGTAAATTGTGGAAGGGCTTTAGGGCTTGTGTGAGTGAAATGTTCGTATCCTCTCTTTCTCTTGTCGGTCGCATTTCTTTGATGTGACCAAAGAAGCTTCTAGACCTGATTACTTCCAGCAGCCATTTAGTGACCATGAGAAAAACCCAGTTTTAGAATGAAGCTGATGCTGAGGACAGTCAGAGAGAGTCTGAGCTTTTGACATTACTGAGTTATTGATCGCCTAGCGAGCACCCGACCACTGGACATGGTGTTTTATCAGATGAAATATTTGCTTGTTGCTCAAGTCTGTGTGAACCAGGTTTCTTTTAAAAACTTAGAGCCCAAAGCGTCCTGATAGGAAATGGAGAAACTTTAATATTGGTTAATCTGGAAATCATAAAAGTCATGAAATATGATGAAAAGGAACCACAGTCATGGGTCAAGAGCATTTGACTTCCTGCTTCCCCATTTGGAGGTCACTCTGTTCTTGACAAGGCAGGAGCTCTGAAATCCAGCCAAGCCAGGGCAGCACACTGATTATGTATCTTACATTTGTTTAGCACTTTACAGTATTTAAAATACTTTTCTCTCTCATTCTCTCTCTCTGCACACACACACACACATAGACATACACACACACACAGACACACACACATAATTTGATGTCTCACCAACCACATGAGGTGAACTGCTTTGGAACTTTTTAAAAGTAGAAGTTCAGAGAAGTTCAAGTTAGAAAAAGATCTCCTAAATTTAGGGCCACTGAATTTTCTGCTGAGTCCTGATGACTTCTTTAATAATGTATGTGAATAAATGTTTGTGGAAGAAATACCATACCAATACTCAGTTATGTGATGATAAATGTTTTGGAAATTGTAACGGCCAGGCATTACAATTAGACAGGCTATTCTGTGGTAATAAATGCACCCAAATGTCAGTGGCATACAATAGCAAAGAATTATTTCTCACAGTGGGTGGGCAACAGCTTTTCATGTTGTCCTCACTCCAGGCCCCAGGCTGACAGAGCTACTGCTATCTGAACCATGGCTGGTCATCACGGTAGAGGGAAACATGCATGGAAAACCACGTGCTGGCTCAAAACCTCCTGCCTGGAAGTCCAACCACTCGCATCCACTCTCATTTTTTGGCCAAAGCAAGTCATGTGGCCAAGCCAGACATCAACAAGGTGGGGAAGGAAGATCCTCCCCTAGAGAATGCTCATGACTATTTCTGAACACAGAAAACTTCTCATATTTCAAATGAGCTTCTGTTCTAATTCTGTGTCCTACAATCAATAACACTCAGCCTTGAAAATGACCAGTTCACAGGGCTGTGATGTCACTCGCGATTGGATGTAACCCACAATTCATGTAGGAAAATGTTTCTCAAAGTATGTCCTCAAGAACACTGGATGTGTGAAACATCCCTAAAAAATACGTTACATGGTCTTAAGATCTGGGGAAATGCTATAACCCAAACTCTGTCTTTTAACTTTGCAGTGGACAGTAGTATGTTCAAGTCTCTGAGAAGTCCTGCAAAATGCTGAACTTTGTTTAATCCAAAACATTCCAAATCTTTTAATCTTGGAGCTTTTAATCTTTTTCATAATTTTACTTCTTTGTTTGTTTTGCATAATACCTACCGGCATCCCACAGTGCCACTGTTCCCTGACTACACTTTGGGCCAGTTTGCTGTAGTAAGAGTGGGCTTGGGGTCAGGTCCCTAGAGTTTTAGCTCTACCTCTTTTACTGAATAGCAGTGTGAACTTGGTATATCATTCATAATTCTGTTTTAATTTCTACATTTGTTATTTATTTATTTATTTCAGCATATTACGGGGGTACAAATGTTTAGGCTACACATACTGCCTTTGCCCCACCCAAGTCAGAGCTTCAAGCATGTCCATCCTCCAGACGGTCCACACTGAACCCATTAGGTGTGAATATACCCATCCCTCCCTACCTGCCTGACACCTGATCAACGTTACTGCTTACTATATGTGCGCTTATGTGTTGATCAGTTAATACCAGTTTGATGGTGAGTACATGTGGTGCTTGTTTTTCCATTCTTATGATACTTCACTTAGTAGAATGGGCTCCAGCTCTAATCATGAGGGAAATGCAAATCAAATCCACATTTGTTAAACGGAAATAACATTATCCCATGAGCCTCTAGAGAGATCATTAATGTGGAGACACTTTCAGCAATATAGTGTTTTATATATGCAAAGAATTAGCCTTGGACATCTGTCTCAAGACCTGTCTTTATCAGAATCCTGACTCTTTTCCTTGCACTTCCCATGAGCCCAGGTCTTTGGGCCTGTGTCAGAATAGAATAAACCAAGAAATGTGCTCATCTGAACTGCAACTTATCTTTATAGTGGGGCTATAAGCACAGAGCCCTCCTCTTCCTGATGTTTCACAGGCAGCTGGACTCTGACTTTAAAAAGTAAACCCCTCTCTCTAATCGCTGCAGGCTGCTGGGGCAGCAGTGATAGTATTTTTGTCTTCTAGATGTGCCTGGATGAAGGGGGCTACTGACATGCAGGGACATTTGAGGGAACACACATCTATCATAGGTGGGGCAGAGATGAGCCTGACTTCTCATTTCCCTCAATAATGTACCAGGGTCATGCGGTAAACATTAGAGGAGGTGCCGAGACCCTTGCCTACCCTCCTCAGCTCATTCTACACATGGGTAAACTGAGCTCTAGGAAAAAGAATTCAGGGGGATGCAATTCCCTGGCAATGCGCATGGCCCTGGGGAGATAGATGTGCCAACAATGAAGTCTGTGAAATGACAAGATGCGAGTTCTCTCCGTGTATCAATGAGTTCTGATTGGTGTGGAGTGCATAGTAGGACAACGCATGACCTTACATACTTAGCTTCAAGCCCTGGATCCTTTGGCAGCCAGCTTTGCAATCTTGAGCACATCACTTAACTCCACTGAGCTTGAGCTTCTTCCTGATAAAATAAAGGTAATGACTACATCACAGAAAAGTGATGTGGATGAGGTAGAACTATGACATAATATACGGGAAAGGGCTTTGTAAACTGAAGTGCCACACAGGTTCATTAATTTATGAATGACATATTCCCCCTCTTATTACATATCAGCTCTTTTCAAGATTTTGCTAAACAGTAAGTTCCCTTTCAAATGCTATATTTATTTCTGAATTCAATGCAAAGTTCTCTTTGGATGTTTTGAGAATACACAGGGACACACACATGCATATTTTCATTCATTCATTGCTATGGTTTGAATGCGTCCCCTCCACAATTCAGGTGTTGCCAATGTGATGGTATTAAGGTGTGGGGCCTTCAAGAGGTGATTAGGCCATGAGGGCTCCTCCTTTGTGAATACGATTAAGGCCTTTCCAGAAGAGGCTTTGGCAGTGTTTGGCTAGCTTGCTTGCTAGCTTGCTCTCCGGCTCTTCTGCCACGTGAGGACACAGTGTTCCTCTCCTGTGGATTATGCAGCCCCTCAGCAGACAACCGAACCCACTGGTACCTTGATCTTGGACTTCCTAGCCTCCAGAACTGTGAGAAAATAGATTTCTCTTCTTTGTGAATTACCCAGTCTCAAGTATTCTGTTATAGCAGCACTAACAGACTAAGACATTTGTTCATCCTCTCAGCAAACATACGTTGAGGATTGGTTTAAAAATATATATGACTTGTTTCATCACCCCCTACCAATTTTAAAGTAGATTATAAATATCCATAAGGTGCAGCAAGATAGAAAATAAATAAATCATTTGATGGAAGGGGCAGAAAAACTTAATTAAGGGTAGAAGAAATGAAATGGAAGTCAGCTTTTTCGGTTAACAGCCTTTGATAGCCCAATTTCCAGAAACATCCTTTCTAGAGTTTCAGGCAAGCCAAGTATACTTTGTAGGTGATCTCTGATGGGGAGGCTTTGTGCTTGTGCCTTTCTCCTTCCATTTGCATCTCCCCAAGTGCGGATAAAGGAAAGCCTGTGAGTGCACTCTTTGAAAGGGAACATGTCTCCTTTTGTGTATGATGTCACCTGATTCTTAAGCTACTTGGGGAACATAATACACTATCTGATCAATTTGTGCATTCAGGACTAAGTCCTTTATAAATGTGGTGGAAAATTTGCTTTCAGATGTGTTCCATTGAGGAGGCGTTACAGCAAGTGTTACAGCGGGTGGTCCCGAGGACAAACCAAGCGGCACACGGAGCGTCCGACAGTCAAAGTTTATTCGCCAGCAGGCTCAGAGGGGTCTCACCACCAAATTCTAAGCCCCGTCCACCCGATTTTTCCCACTTTTATTAAGTTGGGGTGGTCCGAGGGGTGGGGTATCAGGTGGCTAATGCCTGCCAGGTAATAGGTTAGTTGATGTGTCAGGTAATAGGTTAGTATTATGTTGACGCACCAGGTAATAGGTTAGTTGATGCACCAGGTAATAGGTTAGTATTATGCTGATGCGGGTCTTCCGTGAGGGGTGGGGGTCTCAGGTGGCTGATGCACTGCCAAGTAATAGATGGGGGTTTTCCTTATCAGATATAATTAGCAATTGATAGTGAAGAAAAATGAGTCCATTCAAAATAAATATATCATTCAGGAAAGTTCCAGTATCTCTCTGCATTATATGGACTGGACTTCCCATATTTAAATGAATTTACCCAAGCCTACATTCCCAAGGCTTTCTCCTTTCTCTGTTCTCTCTTCACTTTTGGCTATAGTCATGTGGCTTTTCAAATATACCCCCAAATATTACCAAATATGTTCCTAGATATGTGGAGGCAGCATGTTGTGGTATTTAAGAATCATGAACTCTAGACCCAGGCTCTCGGATTCCAAATCCAGCTATGACAATTACTCTGTTCCTTTGGGCAAGTTACTTAGTATCTCTGTGTGTCTTGGCCAAGACCAATGTCAATGAGGTTTCCCCCTGTTTTCTTCTAGGAGTCTTATGGTTTTAGGCCTAATAGTTAAGTCTTTAATCCATTTTGAATTAATTTTTATATATATTGTGAGAGAAGGTTCGAATTTCATTATTTTGCATGAGGAGATCCAGTTTTCCCAGCATCATCTATTAAAGAGACTTTCCTTTCCCCATTGTGTATTCCTGGCACCCTTATCAAAGCCTACCTGACTGTATATACACATGAGTTTATTTCTGGGCTCTTTTCCGTTCCATTGATCTATCTATGTGTCTGTTTTTGTAATAAAATCAATATCTTTAAGAGATATCTGCACTCCCATGTTCATTGCAGCATTATTCACAATAGCCAAGATATGGAAACAACCTAAGTGTCTGTTAATGAATAAACAGATAAAGAAAAGGCACATATATATATGATAGAATATTATTCAATCATAAAAAAGAAATTCTGCCATTAGTAACATGAATAAATCTGAGGACATTATGCTAAGTGAAATAAACTGGACACAAATACTGTACATCTGAAGGAAACTAACATATGTCACCCCAAAATACACTTCTTTGACATATTTTAAGATGGCTGTTCAGAGGCCTGCAGACAGAAGGGGCCCTGTAAGGCTGTCTTTTGTGAAGATTTGCATCTGTAGAGGAAATAAAGTGAAGTAAACAACAGATGCAAACAGGCTTTCTTTGAAATTTCCCCCCACTTGTCCTGAACTAGGAAAGAAAAGCTGAGAGTCTGACACCTTTAAAGGCCCAATAGAAGAATTTACCACTGGCTGCCAGCTATTCTTTTCGAGGGCTGCTACCTGAGGTGTCATCTGCATAACAAGATGGCCGTTGCCCCACGCCTTTCCTCTTCTTTCCCTCCTATAACCTGCTTTGCTACCATTATTAACCTGTTCTGCCACACTCCACGCCCCCATTTTTTCTGTAACCTCAAGATGGTATGCATAAAAGCATCAACCATCTGGCTACTTGTTTGAGTTTTTATATTTTGTATGACCCCTATGCACACATGTGCATGTAATAAAATTTGTATGCCTTTTTCTTGTTAACCTATTACTGGTTTGTTTTATAGACTGAAATTATTGAAACTTCAGGGGAAAGACTTAAACTTCCCTACAATCTTACTTCTATGTGGAATCTAAAAAAAGTCAAGCTCATAGAAGTAAAGAATAGAGTGGTGGTTGCCAGGGAGGGGCTTCAAGGTGGGGAAAGTGGGGAGACGTTGGTTGAGGGGTACAAACTTTCAGTTATAAGATGAATAAGTTCTGGTGATCTAACATATAACCTGGTGACTATAGTTAACAATACAGCCTTGTTTCCTTGAAAATTGTTAAGAGAGTATACTTAAGTGTCCTCACCATACATACATACACACCTCCCCCACAAATGGTAACTAAATGTGGTGATGGATGCATTACTTAATTTGGTTGTACTAGTCACTTTACAATGTATACATACATCAAATCATCCCATTGTATACCTTGAATACATACGATTTTTATTTGTCAATTATACTTCAATGAAGCTAGAAGAAAAAATAAAAGGAGCCCGGATCACTTCAAAATATAAGCATAGCCATGATCTTCTGAGAAAATCAATAGTGTAGTAGCTAGTGTAGGGGTGAAGGGAAAAATTTCCCCTCATCCTTGTAAGTTTCGTGGAAAAATCAACTCAGAAAAGGCAAATTAATAGGAGAAAAGGAATACAAATTTATTAGTGTGCATGGGGGAGAATCAGAGTGATTGCCCCACCACACAACAGGGTACAGATGCTTATATACCTTACTTCTTAGGGGACAGGGAGATGGGGAAGCGTGGATGATTTGGCGGGGGAGAGTAAATGATTTTTAGGGGACTTCTATGGGCTTGAAGAACATGCAATGGCCTGGGACAAAATCTTTCAGGCCTGCAGAGCAGACAATGGTTTGTTACAAAAGTTTGTCTTTGTTTGTTGACAGACTTTATTCTTCCTCCCTGTGATATGAGTTCAGTTAATGAAAACTCAGGGAAGGGACTGGAAGCCATTGCTTTTTTCTTTGGTAGGTCCAGACTTTAGGCAGGTAAGGAACTTCAGAGAACAACTTCATCCTGTGCTTTGGGAGATTGAGAGATGGGGTGGGGGAAGGAAAAATAATCGTCTTTCTGGGTAGGTCCGTCAGGTCTTTATGTAGATAGGGGAAAAGTCTCTTCCAGCATCTGTTGATCTCTAAGGGCCTTTAATTCAAAATACTCATTATACCAGAACCCATAATTTGGGATGAAGTTCCCTGTGCTCCTTCACTAGGTACATGTTGGAGTTTAGTGTGCACAGGTTGGGTTCTCAGGCCTAACGAAGGTATCTTAGAACAAGTAATGGGAAAGGTCACCATGTTGAGCCTGCTTGGAGTTGGGTGGGTTGGGGTCAACCTTATCAATGGCATGTCACAAACTCCAAATTGATTTGGAGATACCTCACTGACAAGGTAGTGATTTAGAATAGGGTTTCTCAACCTTGGCACTATTGACATTTGGGGCCAGAACACTCTTGGTGATGGGAACTGTCCTTTCATGGTAGGAATTTTATAGTAGCATCCCTGGCCTCCACCCACTAGATGCCTGTATCACATCACTTGCCCCCCAAGCCCAGTTGTGACAACCAAAAATATCTCCAGACATTGCAAAATGATGTCCCCTGGGGAGCAAAATCGCACCTGGTTGAGAACCATTGATTTAGATGAGAATGGCCATGAATGAATTTCACCATTGCATTATGCCTGTATATCTGCATTTTGAAAGTGGAGGTATTGTTTTCCCAGGTGTTTCTTCTAAAGCTTTTCTGTTTGGATTTCTGCGTCAGAATAAGGAAATGAAAAGAATGCCTCTAAGCATCTCCTATTCTCTCATATCCTTCCTTCTTCTTACTCACACTTGCTAGGTGTTTATTTTTTTCTCTTTCTATTGAGAAATAAGTAATGTCTTATTGAATTGATTTAGGTTTGCAGTTTATTTTCCTCCTGCACTGACTCAATATACACCTGTCCACAACAATAAACAAAAAATACCTTTTGACTGGTGGTTTATACTAGCTGAACTTCATTTAGTAAAACATTCCAAGGGATTCTATTTTAGGAAGCATCACAAAAAACTTCATTTACTGAGCATCACAAAAGTTCTAAAGGTACATGAAACCCTCTTTCAAGAAAAGGACTGTTGGCTGAAGCCTTAGGCCTTCTGTTTCCTTGAGGACTTTCTGTGGCTTGGGGAAAAATCGGAAACTCTCCCATGAGCATTCTCTCTGCCTAAGCCCACCAGAGAGCTGTCAGCTTAATTAATGTTTGTAAAACATTTTTGCGATGAAAAACACCATTAGCTCAAACCACTGCTATGAAAAGTGTTGTTTTTAAAACCTCATCCACACATTAGCATCTGTTGTAACTAGTCCTGAGAGAGACAGAAAGGGCTAAAAGAACCAAATGGTGACAGAGGAGATGGTGGAGGTCTTAATGGGACTCCTGGTGCCAAGGAAGAGCGGAGCTTGATGGATTCCGTGGTGTGTGTGCTGTGTGTAGTCCTGCTTGCCAGAGCAGCTTACAGCAACTGATTATTTTTGTGGGTAAATAATGAAAAATGCTTCTGTTTGTTTTATGCCCCGGATGTTGTTGAAACAAGAAATCAGCACAGTCTTATATCCGGGGTGAAAAACCAGGAAACAGAATTAGCCAGCTGGTGAGGATGCCTCTGCTAAGAGATTTAGACAGTAAGGGACAACTGGCCAGAGGCCATAAGGCCGTGGGAATGTCCTAAGCATAGGGCCACTGGGTACAGACAAAGCCTTCGTGTCATATGGAAAAGACATCCTCTTTGGGCGCCGCCCTTTTCCAGAGTCGTGGGTAGAAAGGCAGGGAGTGGACATCTATTTTATTGACAGATTGTGGCAGGGGGACCCTGGTTCTGGCCAAATGTGTTTGAGGAGTTTGGAATTCATAAAGAGAAAGGCAAACCAAAGCTGAATTGCAGAGATGTCCCTTCCTTTGAGCTGGTATGGTTTGGTGAGCAGAATGTGACTTGGAATTTGGCCTTTGTTCCAGCTTCTGTAGCCTGGCATCCTGGTGTTGTATACTACCCATGTGGTCAAGTTCTGGGTCTTGGAAGACCAAGCCTAGCAGGATGGAGTTGTGCCTCTGAGCCGCAGCTCTTTAAAATGCCTCAGAAGGAATCTAGAAGCTGCTGAAACACCTACTACCAAGGACTTATTCCTCCTCTCTTCGGTTAGTCCCAAATTGCCACTCCCTTGTCTGGAGACTTGTCCCAACTACCTTCTAACTGCATAATCCTTAACTAATGGCATTAATGATGCAAGGAGAGCTTGATTAAACTTGTAAAGACTTGCATTTTATTTGCAAGTCTATTCTAAAGTTCTAAAATTGAGCACTTTATTTTATCTTTTAATACTTTAGGGGAAAAAGTTTTAAATACGTCTGCTTCTCAGGAATTTAATTTTCATATTAAGCTTGAAGTCGTATAATAATCCATCCTTTATTCCTGTGTTGGTAAAAAACAGATATGTTTTTTCTATAAAGTCTTAGTGTCTGTGGGGCTTTAGTGTAGGAGCCATCATATTTTTAAATAGGAGACTGCCTCACCAGATAGTGATTTGCTGGCCTATGGATTTGAATAAATTTGGCACAGACACACAAGTAAAGCCACTTTGCTCCCCTTCAAGACTGCCCCTTGCATTTCAAACGAAAGCCAAGCTCCTCCTCATAGCAGGCGAGGCCTTACAAAATCCATCCCTGCAAGCAGGGCTCTCATCGTGGTGTTGGACTAGTTGGTGGTGTTGGACTCTCATGGTGGTGTTGGACTAGTTGATTACCAAGTTCTTATCCAACTCTCATTTTCAGTTTTGATGGAGTAATTTAAATAATAATTTAATAACTGATTTAATAATTGAGTAAGAGATATTCAAGTCCCTTATTAATCTGCATCATGTTTCACATATTTTTTTCCTAACATATCATCTGATATCTATTTACATCAGGAGGGTGAGAGTACAAATGTTTTAATCCATAACATGTACACCGATATTCCTTTTCCTAGGCTCCTCTAATCCTTTAACTAAAAATTAGGTCTATACCGTGGTTAATGACACCATAGTTTCCTGACTGCACACCTGCAAAAATACCATGGATAATACTGTGATGCAGAACACATAAAAATTACCTGGATACTTGCAAATCATAAGACACTTATAGGGTAAAAAAATAATTTTTTCTAAAATATTAAACAGTAGGATAACTTGGGAAAACACTATTACTACTTACCTGAATACCTGTAAAAAAATTCACATTGTAAAACAAGTTTAGGCAAACAAACATCACTTACCCTGTTATGTGAAGATCAGATGGTCTGTGAAGCGGTTAAAGTGTATATCATCACTTATTTGGACACCAGAAATGTCCCCTGATAACGACCATTGTTAGGTTTATCATGATCTCTCTACGGAAACCTGAAAAACATTATGATATAGGTATAAAAAAAACAACAGTGCTCTACCAGGACATCTGCAAATAACCTTGGTCAATTCCATCATTATGAAAACATCAACTCTACCTGTATATTTGCAGTAATACAAAGTAAAGACCACTATTGGATAAGACAATATTTGTTTCCAGTACACCTGCAATAATCCCATGATTACTACTGTGGCTAGAAACGTCATGATAATTACCTGATACGTGCAATTTCTCAACACTCAAGGGTTAAACAAACATTTTCCCTAAATATAAAAAGTGAAAATTCATAGTTTTAAAAATTGGTAAGGATTGTTTTATTTCCTGCCTGAATACCTGTAAAGAAATCATGGTAACAACAAGTGTCAGGGACACAATCATCACTTCCATATGTATATATGAAGATCAGATGGTGTGTGCTGTGGTTTAGGTCCCCATCCTCGCTTACCTCAAAACCAGTAATACCACATGATAATTACCATAGATAGGCTCACCATGATCTCTTGACATGCCCTGAAAAGCACATTGTTGGAAATGGGTTTGGTACTGGTCTTATTCTACCCGTACAACTACAGTCCCTTGGTCTCTTGTCTATTTGGGGGCTCACCAAACTTATGTAGATAATTGCAGAACGAGGTCAAACTGTAGGAAGAGGCACCATCCACTCTTTAATGGATACCTGCAAAAATCTCATGGTCAATAACATGGTGTTGGATAATATGATAAAATATCAAGATCCTTGCATATCTTTCTATCAGTACAAATGTTAAATAAACATTTTCTCAAAAGAAGAATACATTAAAAACTCATGCTTGCCAGTATTATTAGGGACAAATTACTTTTCAGACTGCAGACATGCCAAAACCAAGGTTAATATAACACTCTCAAAAACATCATTCATCACTTACATAACTGGAAATAAAAAGATCTCTAATGAATATGAATCACATCATCTCACACCTGTATACTACCAAACAACTTAACAGGAAACCTGAAAAAAAATTTACAGTGACACCATGTTAGAGAGACCATACTCACTTAGAAATCTGAAGATCAGATGGTCTGTAGTGTGGCAAGACGCAGTTTATCACTGACCTGGTTATTACCAAGGACCCATAAATAACCATTGTTAGGTTCACTATGATCTCATGATTGCTGGAACCTGAAAAAGCACATTCAACAAGTGCGTTTAACAAAACATGTTGTTTTACCTGAAAAAAAACAGGAGGGGTGCACCTGTAACTTATCTTGGTCATTTTCATCATTAGGAGAACCATTAACACTACTTGAATTTTGGCAGAACTTTGAGATCAACACCATTGTTAGAGAAACCATCGCTTGACTTAGAAATCTCATGGTCAATACTGTGGTGAGGAATCGTAGGATAACTTACCTGGATACCTGCATAGCCCTTGCTTGCTACCGAAGTTAAACACACGTTATATCCAAACTCTAAAATAATAAAGGCTAATGCTTACTAGCATTGGCTGGGACATTATCATTTCATGACTGAATATTTGCAAAAATAAAAAGAACCATGGTAACAAAGAAGTTAGGAACACCATTCACACTCATCTGTACATCCGAAGATCAGATTGTCTGTAGGGTGCTTAAGGCCCACGTCATCGCTTACCTGGATACAAGCAAAGTTCCCTTATTGATTATTATGAGGTTTACCATGATTTTTTGACAGGAACCTGAAAACACATTGTGACACATGTGTCTATGGACACAGTTTTTTTTACAGGGCCCTGCAAATAACTTGCTTATTGCCAACTTTGCAAGAGCCATAAATCTACCTGGATTTTTGCAGTATTTCCAAGGTCTACACTATGGTAGGACACACCATTTTCTCTTGACTACTTATCTGCAGAAACACCATAGTTACTGCTGTGATGCACACCACCATGTTAGTTACTTGGGTACATGTGAATTATGTGACAATCACAAGATAAAGTATCAATTTTCTCTAAAATAAAAAATAATAGGATAACATAGTCACTAGAATTGGGAAACACTATTAATACTTACCTAAATACCTGTTAAAAAATCACATGGTAAAACAGTTTAGGAAAACAAACATCACTTACCTAGATACATGAAAATCAGAGGATCTGTGATGTGGTTAAAGTGCACATCACTACTTACCGGGATACCAGAATTGTCCCCTGATAATGACCACTGTTCATAGGATTTCTTGACAGGAACCTAAAATACATATTATGATATAGGTGTAAAAAACCACAAGGTGTTCTGCCAGGGCACCTGCAAATAACTTCGGTCACATCTATCATTAGGGGACACATCAATTCTACCTGGATACTTGCAGTCAGCCCTCCCAAATCGAGACTACTGTTAGATAAGATAATATTTCTTGATGAACCACCTGCAAAATTTCCATGGCTACTATGTGGCTGAAAACATCTGACAATTACCTGGATATGGGCAATTCCACAACAGAGGGCTAAACATTTTCTCTAAATATAATAAGAGAAAACTCATGGTTTTGAGAATTAGTAAGGACTATTATTTCCTACCTGAATACCTGCAAAGAAATCATGATAATGACAAGTGTAAGGGGCATATTGTCACTTACCTAGATATCTGAAGATTAGGAAGCCTGTGCTTTGGTTTAGGTCCGCATCAGCACTGCCTTGATACCAGCAATATCTGCCATTTAAGACCAATGTTAGATTCATTGTGATCGCTTCACAGGAATCTGAAAAAGACATTATGAAAAATGTGTTTAAGGACACAACTATCTCCACCAGGACAACTGCAATTAAACTTGATCACTTCTATCATTATGGGGAACATTAACTCTCAGTTGCAGTAATCCAAGGTCAACACTGATGTCAGAAAATCATCATTTCTTGACTGGGCACTTGTAAAAATCCTATGGGCAGCACTGTGGTGGGGAAAACAATGATAAATACCTGGATATATGTAATCCTGCCACACTCACGGGTTAAATATAAACTTTTTCTGAAATATAAATGTGAAAACTCAGGTTTTCTAGAATTGGGAAGGACTTTATCACTTTGTACACAAATACCTAGTAAAAACTATGGTTACAAATGGTTATGAGGAGTGTAGTACCATCACGACTTACCTATATGCATGAAGATCTCATGGTCTGTGCTGTGGATTAGGCCGACCTTAGCACCTGCCTCAGTATCAGCAATGTCCCATGTTAACTAGCATTGATAGGCTCACCACGTTGTCTTGATCTGAATCTGAAACACACACTGGGGAAAATATGTGTGGTACACGACTCTGCCTGTATACTTTCAAATTCCCTCGTTCACATGGATCTTTTTGAAACTTATCAAGACTACCTGGATACCTACGGGACCCCAAGGAAAAAGCCTTGTAAGAAACCTCGTACATTCTTGAAGAATCCCTGCAAATATTCTATGGTCAATATCCCAGCAATGGACAACATAATAAATTAAGTGGCCCCCTGCATGCCCCTCCACCATACAAGCATTAAAAACACATTATATGAAAGGAATACAACAAAATCTCATGCTTACTAAGTATACGATGATCAGATAGTCTGTGATGTGGTGTTAGCACAAAAACATCACTTACTTGGATACTAGAATTGTTCCCTGATAATGACCACTGTTAAGTTCATTGTGATATTTTGACAAGAATCTGAAAAACATATTATGATACATGTGTAAATGGACACATCATGTTCTACCAGGATCCAGCAAATAACATTGTTCACATTGATGATTATTGAACTCTACCTGGATGCCTGCAGTACTCCAAGGTCAAGGCCATTGTCAGATAAGACAACAGTTTTTTATAGGACACCTGCAAAATCTACATGGTGACGATCACGGCTGGGAACATCTAATAATTACCTGATATGTGTATTCTCCTAATGCTCACAGATTTAAACATTTTCTCTAAAACATAAGAGGGGAAAACTCATGGTTTCTAGTATTGGTAAGGACCATAATCTTTTCTTACTAGAATATCTGAAAAGAAATTGTGTAACAGTAAGTTGTAAGGAAACCATCATCACTTACATAAATGTCTGAAGATGAGGTGGTCTGCACTTCAGTTTAGATCCCCTTCAGCACTTACCTGCAAATGAGCAATGTCCCTCATTAAGACCAATGTTAGATTCTTTGTGATGTCATGATAGGAATCTGGAAAAGGCATTAGGAAATATGTGTTTAAGGATACAAGTTTTTCTACCAGGACGCCTGAAAATAACCTTGGTTACTTCCATTTTTATGGGACGCATCAACTCTATCTGAACACTTGCAGTTAGCGTAGGTCAACACTGATGACATAACACCATTATGACTTGACTGCACACCTGTAAAAATGTATGGACAACAGTGTGGTGAGGAACACAACGATGAGTATTAGGGTACATGCATTCCCTCTACACTCACAGGGTTAAACAGAAACTTTTTCTGAAATATAACTTGTAAAACTCAGGGTTTCAAGAATTGGTAAGGAGTTAACAACTTCTTACCTGAATACTTGTGAAAAAAATAATGGTAATAAGAAGTACAGAGCGCATCATCACTTACCTGTATATTTATGACAATCTTATGATCTATGCTGTGGTTTAGACCCACATCAGCACTTAACTTGATACCAGCAAGGTCCCGTGTTAACTAGCATTGGTAGGCTTGCTGTGATGTTTTGACATAAATGTGAAAAACACTATGAATAGTGTGTTTGGTACACATCTCCTTCTAACTGTATACCTGCAAATTCCCTTGATCATTGGATCATTTTGAGACTCATCAGTCCTACCGGGATACTTGCAGAACTCCAAGGAAAAAGCCTTGCAAGAAACTTTGTGCTCTCATGAAGGGATCCCTGCAAAATTCCCATGGTCAGTATCACAGTGATGGACAATGTCATCAATTACCTAGATGCCTGCCTATTTGCGTAGCACTACAAGTATAAATATAAATTATTTCTCAGTGATAATACAGAAAATCTCATGATCACTAGTATTATTAGGGAGATAGTAATTTCTTAACAATATACATGCCAAAAACAGGGTAAAGATGTCAGGTCTAAAACATTAATTACATAGATATTTGAAAATAAGAAGATCTCTAACACATTAATGTGACAATATCTGATATCTGTATACTAGAGCAAAGATCTCAATAGATTACCTGCAAAAAACACAGTAAAACGAGTGTTTGGGACACCATCTTCACGTTCCTAGATATTGAAGGTACAATGGTCTATAATGTGGTACAATCCATTTTACCACTTATCTGTTTTCTAGCAAGGTTTCGTTACTGACCATTGTTTGCGTCACTGCATTGTTTTGACAAGAACCTGAAAAATCATATACAACAAATGTGTTTTAGGATACAACTTGTTCTACCAGGGCACCTGTCCACAACTGTGTATGCTTCCATTATTGTGGGACACATCAGATCTACCTGGACACTTGCTTAAATTCAAGGTTGAGACACCTTTGTTAGAGACACCATCATTTCTTGACTGCATACCTGAAAATATTCCATGGCTACCACTGTGATGGGGAGTGCCAAGATAATTATATGAATATGTGGAGATCACTGATCACTCACATGGTTAAGCATACATTTTCTATAAACTATAAACTGTAAGGTATCATGCTTGCTAGAATTGGTAAAACACTATCATGTCTTACCTGAATAATTGCCAAAAAATCCTAAGGTAAACCTTCCCTAGATATATACAGATAGAGGGTCCATGATGCGGTTAAAGTGTACACCATCACTTGCCTGGATGCCAGCAATGTCCTCTATTAACATGCACTTCTAATTTCATAATGATCACTTCACAGGAATCTGAACCACACTGAGAATATGTGTTAAAGGACACAACTTCTTCCATGGGGACACCTTCAAATAATATTGGTGATTTCTATCCCTTTGGGACAAATTGGATCTACTTGAACATTCATAGTATTCCAAGGTCAACACCATTGTGGTATCAAACCATCATTTCTTGACAGGAAACCTATACTTTACTCCTCTTGTGAGGATCACCAGAATCATTACCCGGATACACACAATCCCTCAAACTCACAGAGTTTACCATAAATTTTCTCTAAAATATAAAATGTAAAACCTCGTGGATTCTAGAATTGGTAAGAATTCTATTATTCCTTACCTGAATACCTGCAAAACGTCATAGAAAAAGAAGTGTTTGGGACACCATTCTCATTTGCCTGTATACATGATGGCCAGGTGGGCTGTGCTGTGCTCCTGTCCCATGTCACCCCTTTCCTTCACACCAGCTATGTCCCATTTCACTACCCTTTTTAGGTTCACCGTGATGTCTTGACTTCAATTTGAAAAACACATTATGGAAAATGTGTTTGGTACTTGTCTTCTAATACTTGAACACCAACAAACCCCTTTGGTCACTTGTATCATTTCAGGACCCATCCATGCTACCTAGATGCCTGAAGAACTTTTAGTTCAAATTATTATAAGAAAAACCTTCCTCTCTTGAAGGTGTATCTGCAAAGTGATCAGTAACCTGGTGATAGGCAATACTATAAATAACCTGGACACTTGCATACCCATCTATCACTAAGAGTGTTAAATACACATTATCTATAAACAAGAATACAGTAAAATCTCATGTTTACTAGTATTGCTAGGGACTAATTTTCTAACTGTATATATGCCAAAAACAATGTTAATATCAGTCTTGAGAATACCATTTACTACACAAATTTCTGAAAATAAGAATGTCTCTAATCAATCAAGTCATATTATATCATACCTGTTTACTAGCAAAGACTTTAATGGGATGGTAACTTTAAAAACAGCCATGATAACACAGTTATTTGGGACACCATCTTCACTTACCTAGATATCATTAGATCAGCTGGTCTGCATTATGTTAAGACCACTTTATCATTTAATTGGTTATTAGCAAGATCCTATTAACAACCATTAACATCAATTACCTGGATCTATGAAGATCAGATGATCTGTGACATGATTAAGGTGCAAAACATCACACATACCTGGCCGGGTGTGGTGGCTCACACCTGTAATTCTAGCACTCTGAGAGGCCGAGGCAGGAGGATTGTTTGAGCTCTGGAGTTTGGGACCAGCCTGAGCAAGAGCGAGACCTCATCTCTACTAAAAATAGAAAGAAATTAGCTGGACAACTAAAAATATATAGAAAAAATTAGCCGGGCATGGTGGCGCCTGCCTGTAGTCCCAGCTACTCGGGAGGCTGAGGCAGAAGGATTGCTTGAGCCCAGGAGTTTGAGGTTGCTGTGAGCTAGGATGACGCCACGGTACTCTAGCCTGGGCAACAGAGTGAGGCTCTGTCTCAAAAAAAAAAAAAAAAAAAATCACATACCTGGTGATCTGACATACCATTGATTTGACAGGAGGCAGAGTTCAGGCAATGATGTGAGCAATGAGGAGCGGCTGTAAGTACAGATGAAGCTTCGCTCACTCGCTCACCGCTCACCTCCTGCTGTGCGGCCCAGCTTTCCTAACAGGCCATGGACGGGTACTGGTCTGTGGGTTCAGGGATTGGGGACCATAGTGTTAAATGATACAACTTTTACCACCAGGACACCTGCAAATAACCTTGGTCACTTCCATTATTGCAGAACACATTAACTCTACCTGGATACTTGTAGTACTCCAAGGAAATACTGTTGTCATATAAGAATATCATTTCCTGACTGTACACTCATGAAATTCCCATGGATACTACTGGGAGATGAACATGGTGATAGTTACTTATATATGTGCAATTCCTCAACACTCACAGGATTGAACACAAATTTTCTATAAAATATAAAAAGCGAAAAGTCATTGTTACTCCAATTGGTAAGGACAATGTCATTCTAAGCTGAGTAGCTGCAACGAACACATAGTTACAAAAAGTGTTAGTGACACCATCATCACTTACCTATGTGTATAAAGATCAGATGGCCTCTGCTGTGGTTTCCGCCTATATCAGCACTTACCTGGACATGAGCAAAATCCCCATGAATGACTATTGTGAAGTTCATCACGTTCTCTGGACTGAAACCTGACAAACAGTTTGTTACAAATGTCTCTCTATATACACAATTTTCCCCCTGGACACCTATAGATAAGGTTGGTGGCTTCCTTCATTGCTGGACCCATCAACTCTACCTGATTACTTCAGTATTCCGTGGTCTACACTGTTGTTAATGAAAACATTCTCCTTTGACTGCACACTTCCAAAAGTTCCATGGTGACTCTGGTGGAGCAGAACACCATGACAACTCCCTGGATATCTGCAAATCCCTGAAAACTCACTAGGCTAAATTTAAGTTAAAACAAAGTTAACATGGGTAATAAATTGGTAAGGAGATTATTATTTGTTACCTGAATACTTTCAAAAAACAAAACCAAAAAACTCTCAACAAGTTTAGGCCAAGCAACATCACTTACCTGATATAGGAAGATCAGATGGTCAGCGATGTGCTAGGGCCACATTATCACTTATCTGGATACCAGCAAAGTCCCTGTAAACCATCATTTTAGGTTAACTGAGCTCTCTTGACAGGAGCCTAAAAAACACTGCATGAAATACATGTTTATGGACGCAATTTTTTTCTATAAGGATGCTGGCAAATAACCTTAGTCACTTTCATCATTACTGGACACATCAACTCTATCTATTTGGATATCTGTAGTACTCCAAGGTCAAAACCATTTCAGATAAGACCATAATTTCTTGACTGGAAATCTACAAAAATCTCATGATTACTACTGTGGTGGGAAACACAATGATAATTACCAAAATATGGCAATCCCTTAATACTCACAAGGTTAAACAAATTTTCCCCAAAATGTAAAAAGTAAGAACTCATAGTTGCTATTACTAGTAAGAATTCTATCATTTCTTAACTAAATATATGACGAAAAGAAAAACAAACACAGTGACAAGTGTTTGAGATACCATTCATCACTTACCTAGATATATGAAGATCAGTCTTGCTGTGGTTTAGGCCCACAACATCACTTACCTATATACTCCAGCAATGTACCACCTTAGCTACCAATGTTAGGCTCACCATGAACTCATTGATAGGAGCCAGAAAAACACATTATGAAATATGTGTTTGATATACATCTTATTCTACCTGGTCATCTGAAAATTCCCTTAGTCACTTCTGTCACTTCTGTCATTTCCATCGACATTACCTGAATACTTGTCAAACTCCAAGGTCAAACTCTAGTAAGAGACACCTTCCTCTCTTAAATGTATACCTGCAAAAATCCCATGATCTGTATGAGGTGAAGAACAATAGGACAAATTAGCTAGATACCTGTATATCCATCTATCACAATGATTGTTAAATATATATTATCTTTAAACAAGGATACAGTAAAATCTCATGCTCATTAGTATTGATAGAAACAAATTAGTTTCTTCCATGCCAAGCAGCCCCAAGGTAAGGACTTTATTATTTCTTACCTCAATATCTGCAAAACAAACAAGCAAACAAATATCATAACAACAATTGTTGGTGGCACTATCATCACTTACCTTCTTATATGAAGACCAAATGTTTTCTGCTGTGGTTTAAGACCACTTACCCAGATAACAGCAATGTCCCCCATTAATGCATTAATGATCCATTGTTAAGTTCACTATGACCTCTTGAAAGGAACCTGACATGCATATTGTCAAAAATGTGCTTAGTACACATCTTATAAACCTGGACACCTGCAAATAACCTCGATCACTTCTTTTTGTCACTCATCAATGCTACCTGGATACTTGCAGAACTGCAAAGCCAAATCCTAGTAAAGACACCTCCCTCTTTTGAAGGAATACCTACAAAAATTCTATGGTCAATAGCATGGTGATAGACAATGTGATAACATACCTGGATACCTGCAGCTCCTTCAATTACTACTAGGGTTAATAAAAATTATCACTAAACAAGAGCACATAAAATCTCATGCTTACTATTATATTATTAGTGGAGAAAATTAATTTCTTCCCTGAAAATCTGCCAAAAACCAGGTTACTATCAGAGTTATGATCACTGTCATCAATTACCTAGATATCTGAAATTCACAAGGTCTCTAATGTGTAAATGCCACATCATTTCTCTCCTTTATGTTAGCAAAGTTCTTACCTGAATACCTGTTAAAAAAACAAAACCCTTATAACCACAGTGTTAACAGGCACTATCAACTCTAGATATCTGAAACCTAAAGTTCTCTGATGTGTTAAGGCTCATACCATGTCTTAACCTGTCTACCAGCAAAGTCCATGTTCACTATCATTGTTAGTTTTACCACCATCCATTGAGTGGAACCTGAAAAACTCATGGTGGTAACCATGGTTAGGGATACATTTTTTTTTCTACCTAGACAATGCAACATCTCATGGGCACTACCAGCATTAGAGGAGCCATCAACTTTACCTGCATACTTGCAGAATATCAAGGTCAAAACCATAAACACATCATAATCTCTTGACCACCGGGTACCTGTAAATATACCACAGTCAATACTGAGATGAGAAACACTGTGATAATTTATTTGGAAACTTAGAAATTCCTCAGTAGTACTAACTAGGTTTCAAAACATTGTCTTTGAAGTAGTAAATAGTAAGGGCTTTTCCTTATTGGTATTTGTGGGGACGCTATCAATTTTTTTGAGACAGGGTCTGGCTATGTTGCCCATTTTGGTCTCAAACTCCTGAACTTAAGCAGTCCTCCCACCTCAGCCTCCAGAGTAGCTGGGACTGCAAGTGTGAACCACTGCGCCCAGCTTTATTTCTTACCTGAATATCTGCAACAAAAACATGGTAACACAAATGTTAGGGGTGCCGTCATCACTTATGTAAATTTCTGAAGGTCAGAAAGTCTATTGTGTGGTAAGACCCACATCATCACTTACCTGGATACCAGCAAAGTTCCATGCTAACTACCATTGTTAGGGTCACCATGGATCTTTAGACTGTAACCTGAAAAAACATATTGGGACAGATTTGTTTAAGGACACAACTTTTTCTACCAGGGCACCTGCAAACAACAAAGGTTATTTGCAGGTGTATCAGTGCTTTACGGACCCATTAATGCTACCTGGATAATGGCAGAACTTCAAGGTCAATACTATTGTTACAGATACTATCATCTCTTGACTATGTACCTATAAAAATCTCATGGTCAATACTGTGGTGAAGAAAATTATGATCACTTACTTGGATACCTGAAAATCCCTCATTGACTCCTAAGGTTAAACACACATTGTTTCTAAACTAAAAAACTGGCTAAACTAGATTTCATGGTTACTAGTAATTATTGGTAGACC
>NW_012151374.1:1787796-1790296 GCF_000956105.1 Propithecus coquereli | reverse complement strand
TGTTAATATCTTTGTCACTACTAAGTTGTAAGACTAATTGTCTCTGAACTAGAAAATGGTAACATCTGATGGTTACTACTTTGTTAGGGACACTCATTTCTTAACTGAACACCTGTAAAATCACATGAATATGAAACAAGTTCAGGAAAGCATCATCACTTTTCTAGATATCTGAAAATCATATGGTTACTAAGGTGTCTAAGGCCCACATCATCTCTTACCTGGATACAGCAAAGTTCCATCTTTACTACCATTGTTAGTTCTATCATCAATGATTTACTGGAAGTTACAAAATCCCATGGTCAGCACTGTGGTCAGTGACATCGTGATAACTTATCTAGACACTTCCAAAATCCCATAGTGTCCATTTAGTTAAAGCCCACATTACTTCTTTCCTTGTTACCTGCCAAATCCCATGTTCACTACCATGGTTAATTTCACCTTTATTTCTTTGCTAAAACCTGTAAAAATCCATGATTACAACCATAATTAGAGACACATTATCTTTTACAGGACACTGGAAAATCCCATAGGCAATACCATGGTTTAAGTCACCATTATCACCTACAGGATAACTTCAAAGTCCCATATGCACTTTAGATTTACCATTAGCTCTTGGCTAGATACTGGCAAAATAACCTGGCTTGTGATATATCATCTCCTATCTAGATACCTATAGAAGCCCATGGTCCTTACAAGGTTTAGGAACATATCATATCTTATATCAACACCTACAAATAATCCAAATAAGTGCCATAGCTAGGGACACATCATTTCTTACCTGGATAACTGCAAAAACTCATGGTTACATTAAGATTTCAGGACACCATTACTGCTTATCTAGATATCTGAAAAATCACATGGTCTCTAGTGTGTTTAAGGACGACATCATGTCTTACCTGGATATCAGTCAGTCCCATGTTTACTCCCATTGTTAGGTTCACCACTGTCTATCGACTGCAACCTGCAAAATCCTATGGTCCCTACTGTGGTTAGGAACACCATGATCACCTGCTTGGACATCTCCAAAATCCAATCATGTCCACTTCATTAAAGCCCACATTATTTCTTTCCTTGATATCTACCAAATCCCACATTCACTACTGTAGTTAAGTTCACCTTCATTTCTTTACTGGAATCTGCAAAAAGCCATGGTGACAACTGTAATTAGACACATAACATCTCTTACCAGGACATGGGCACTATACATGGGCACCTACCATGGTTTAAGCCACCATCATTACTGACCAGATACCTTCAAAATCCTATATTCACTCCAATTTTTGGCTGGATACATGCAAAATACCTTGGTCCCAATAATGGTTTGAGGTACATCATCTCTCACCTGGATACCTACAGAAGCCCATGGTATCTACCAGGTTTAGAAGAATATATCTTGCGTGGAGACCTACAAATTACCCCGATAAATGCATCGCTAGGGACACATTATCTCTTACCTGGGTAACTGTAAAATACCTTGTTCACCACTGTGGTTGGGATCACCATCATCTCTTGATTTCTCATCTGCAAAATCCCATCATCACTTCCATGGTTAAGGAGACCATCAACTCTTTACCAGATCCCTAAAGAATCTTATGGTCACTTTTGTGGTTAGGTTCACCACAATACCTGGAATACCACAAAATGCCATGTTTACTAACATCATCAGCTCCTACTTGCCTATCTGATGAATCCCAATTTTAGTACTGTAGTTAGGGCCACCACCAGCTCTTACCTGGATGTCACTCTCATAGTTAGGTTTATCAGTATTTCTTACCTGTATAACTTCAATATCCCATGTTTACTACAGAAGTAGGAACATCTCTTACCTGGATATTTACAAAATCCCTTGAACATTACCATGGTTACAGCCACTTTCATGTTTTCACTCTATAGCTACAAAATCCCATGGGCGCTGCAATGATGAGAGCCACTGTCACCTGTTACCTGATATCCACCAAATCCTATGGTCACTGAATCTCCTGGAGAGACATCAAAGCTCCTCAAGCTCTGACTTCTGCCTGCCTCTCCAGCTTCAGTTCCTGACCTTTCCCCTCATCCTCTATAGCATGACATTCTAAACCGTTGAACTTCCCTGAACATTCCTTCCTCTTCTGGTTATGGCCAATGAAGTGCTCAAGCCCAGTCCTTACCACCCAATGAGAGCTCATTATTGGCCTTTCTTTGCAAAACAGTGTTCGGTGGCCTTGAAATTGGCCACGGTGGGAGTATTTATGGCACAGAAGTTGGTAAATGCTGCACATCATGGCTATTCTTTTAGGAAAGCCAGTTATTAAGCATTTACCAAAATGTGCTGGTGAATAAAGTAATAAACGAACAGAGAGAAATACTACTGAATAGTGACAACTTAGTCTTCTGTTTTATCACAAATTTGATGTGACTTTTGTGGATTAAAGAATGTGTCAGTTTTACTCTACATATATCTTCAAATCTATTGTCATTCCAAATTTTTATACTTAATGAAAAAAATGGGTAAACA
>NW_012151374.1:1784384-1785416 GCF_000956105.1 Propithecus coquereli | reverse complement strand
TCAACCTTCACCCTCCAAAAACAGGTTGCCATTTCTAAGCTATACTATTTATCTTAGAAATGAAACCCTATTATGAATACTGATTACTTAACTTTATTACCTTATCCTTTTTAAAGAAGTAGACACTACAACAATCAGATATTCTGGGCACAGTGAAAAATATCAATCTCTGTGTACACAGATTTTTATATCATTTAACAGATACTTTAAATCTATTTTTAGGTATGATGGAAAGTCAAAGATTTGTTGTCTATTTTTCATGTTGGTGGTGGCATTTTTGTTTTTGCTGTTAAATTTTGGTGTTTGAATACACCAATGTGCTTCAGGCACTTTTGTGTTTTTGTCTTTTCTTTCATACTGAAAAATGTTGCCACACATCGAGGGGGATGGTTAAATATATGAAGTAGTCATATGATGAAGTATTACAAAATCATTAAAAATCATACTTTTTAGAAACTATCAACTGACCTGCTAAAATGCCCATGAAATAACATTGTAGACAAAGAAAAGGACAAAAGCAATATACACAGTATAAACCCAATTATATTTAAAATGCATTTACATGCAAAAAAATTAGTTGCAAAGAAATAACACTGAAGTGTTATCTGTGGGAGTGAAATAATGAGTGATCTTTATGTTCCCCCGTAGACATTTCATGGCTTGTAAATTTCTACAAGGCACATATTTGAATTACTAACAGGAAGGGGAAACTATCTTCAAAGTATTATTCTGTTCTCTTCTTGACTGCTTTATTTGACAAGAACAAGGTTGTCTGATGAAGACATCTGCAAACCATCTCTGCAGCTTAGTAGCTCAAAAGAGGCTGGTTCTCATCCCTCTCCCGAGGCTATTTCTGAAATTTTATCTGTACCTTTAATTTGGAGTTACTTTGTGTTATTACTAATTTTTACTTATATAACCAGCACACTGAACAGACTATACTTTTGCAAAGATGTTTAACTCTTAGGACTCCAGCACCTGTAGGCCTTTAGTAAGTAGATGATACTGTGAATCATTTTCCTGCAAGCTTTG
>NW_012151374.1:1772251-1784334 GCF_000956105.1 Propithecus coquereli | reverse complement strand
TTAAATGTATTACTACATCTAGTAAAAAACACTGATATACATATATATATAAAATCACTGATATATGTGTGTAATATTTATACATACATATATACACACACACACATGCACCGCTCCTCACCCTAATAAATAAATGGGTGGAGCAAATCTTTTCCTTGCCATCTAAATTTCCGACTGTGCTTTTTGTGACAACCTAAATTTCTATAAGAAACCACAGTTAGATTTCACGAGATTCTTAGTTACCAATTCCTTTGAAAACCAAGTAAAAAGTCCAGAGAGAGAAGCAGAACCCTATAACTCCTCTTTATAGGTCCACAATGTGGGAACCAATTTTATGGCAATTCTGAGGGGAAAAAAGCTCCATGTGGCTACAGTTCTGGTGATTGTTTCCTTTAGATTGCCCAGAGACCAGAAGCAGCAGAATGCAATAAATAAAACCTATTTTTTTCATGTTTGGGGTGGTTTCCAATGATTACTTCTTTATTTCTCCTTGCAAGTCTACTTTTCTCCAACCTTTCCTGAGAACAGTAAGTTAAATGGACCACAGTGATTATAAATATAAAAGTGATATACCATTAGGCAATTTTCCTTTTTTAAAGGAAATGTTCTATTTCTTCATGATTATTCTTAGCTATTAGCCACTTCTACTTGCCAAAGTCACCCATCAGCCATGAGAAGCAATATTGGGGCCACAACTGAAGCACTGACAGGGGCATGAACAATACCTGAGAATGCTGCTCCGTTTCCTAAACCTACTTCTCCACCACACACTTTACTTTTTGAAAGTCAAAAAGATTACCTTCTTTACTAGTAATGATCTTGTTACATTCATTGGTTGACTTCACAGGGAATTATTTCCTGCACTGCAGAGAATTAAATGTGTTTTAAAATTATAATGTGTCACCAAGTGGGTTTTTATGTCCAAAGCTCATGGGGTCAGGTTCATTAGGGGCTTTCTCTTTATATTTTGACTTAAATGAACAAAATTTTTTGCAGTTCTACCTAGTAAGAATGAGATAATAGAGTAACTGAAGAGCTTGCCTCTCTGTGTTTATCAACATCTGGTGATAAGAGACAGCTGGGCCCTTGTTTAGGCTGAGCAGAGGGCAAAGTCTGGCATTTGGGCATCCAGCTATGCTATGCCCTGACTCAGCAAGGTCCCTTGTCTTCAGTAGCCTTGTACTTTCTCTCAGGTCACACTTTAGATGACTTCTAAAATGAATTCTGTATTTTACATGCCTCGGGTCTCGACTATTATGTCTGGATATATTAATTACAATACTATATAACTGTAATATATGTGATATATACAGTTACACCCTTGAACAACATGGGTCTGAACTGCACAGATCCACTTATATGCAAATGCTCTTCTACCTATGCCGCCCCTGAGACAGCAAGACCAACCCCCTCTCCCCACTTCCTTCTCCTTTTCGGCCCACTCAACATGAAGACGACAAGGATGAGACCTTCATGATGATCCACTTCCATTTAATGAATGATAAATATATTTTCTCTTCCTTATGATTTACTTAACGGCATTTTCTTTTATCTAGCTCACTTTATTGTAATAATACAATATATAATACATATAACATAGAAGACATGTGTTAATTGTTTATGTTATTGGTAACGCTTCTGCTCAACAGTAGGCTATTAGTAGTTAAGTTTCTGGGGAGTCAAAAGTTATATGCAGGTTTTTGACTACACAGGGAGTCAGCACCCCTAACCCCCATGTTTTCAAGGGTCAACTATATTATATAATATATATTCTATATATACTAGTATAAACACTAATAACGATTATTTTATTTTATACAATAAGTTTGGAACTCCTGGGATTGAAACTAAAATTACAATTTTAGAACTTAAAAAAAAAATCAACCTTCACCCTCCAAAAACAGGTTGCCATTTCTAAGCTATACTATTTATCTTAGAAATGAGACCCTATTATGAATACTGATTACTTAACTTTATTACCTTATCCTTTTTAAAGAAGTAGACACTACAACAATCAGATATTCTGGGCACAGTGAAAAATATCAATCTCTGTGTACACAGATTTTTATATCATTTAACAGATACTTTAAATCTATTTTTAGGTATGATGGAAAGTCAAAGATTTGTTGTCTATTTTTCATGTTGGTGGTGGCATTTTTGTTTTTGCTGTTAAATTTTGGTGTTTGAATACACCAATGTGCTTCAGGCACTTTTGTGTTTTTGTTTTTTCTTTCATACTGAAAAATGTTGCCGCACATCAAGGGGGATGGTTAAATATATGAAGTAGTCATATGATGAAGTATTACAAAATCATTAAAAATCATACTTTTTAGAAACTATCAACTGACCTGCTAAAATGCCCATGAAATAACATTGTAGACAAAGAAAAGGACAAAAGCAATATACACAGTATAAACCCAATTATATTTAAAATGCATTTACATGCAAAAAAATTAGTTGCAAAGAAATAACACTGAAGTGTTATCTGTGGGAGTGAAATAATGAGTGATCTTTATGTTCCCCCGTAGACATTTCATGGCTTGTAAATTTCTACAAGGCACATATTTGAATTACTAACAGGAAGGGGAAACTATCTTCAAAGTATTATTCTGTTCTCTTCTTGACTGCTTTATTTGACAAGAACAAGGTTGTCTGATGAAGACATCTGCAAACCATCTCTGCAGCTTAGTAGCTCAAAAGAGGCTGGTTCTCATCCCTCTCCCGAGGCTATTTCTGAAATTTTATCTGTACCTTTAATTTGGAGTTACTTTGTGTTATTACTAATTTTTACTTATATAACCAGCACACTGAACAGACTATACTTTTGCAAAGATGTTTAACTCTTAGGACTCCAGCACCTGTAGGCCTTTAGTAAGTAGATGATACTGTGAATCATTTTCCTGCAAGCTTTGTGGGGCAGGATGTCAAGACTAACTTCCTGGGCCTTATGAAAAAATAGTCCAGAGAGAAGTATTATCTTTGTAACATGAAAATTAACAAAAAAATAAAAATAATGAGATAATTAGGACCTTGGTATAGCTAAGAAGATAGGCCATGGTTGCTAATTTCTCAAATTATAACAGAGTTTCTTCACCTCAGCCCTTATTGACACTTTGGATCAAAAAATTTTCTGAGGATAATTCTTTGTTATGGGAACTTTCTTGTGCCTTATGGGTTGTTCAGCAGCATCCCTGGCCTCTACCCACAAGACACCAATAGCATTCCCCTCTCTGGGTAAAACAACTAAAAATGTCTCCAGACATTAACAAATGCCCCCTTGAGGGTAAAATTGCCCCCAGTTGAGAACCATTGGATTACAGGAAGAAGAAAAATCAAAGTTATGATGTTCTTTTATTTTCTGTAAATCATCTTTAATTAAGAAAGATATAGTTATGGATTTATCTACTTGAATAAAAAGTTGTAATTCTTGTCTTTAGTCCACTGCCCACTCATCCTAGGGAGAGGATCTTATTAAGCACTAGCTCTTTTAGGCTAGAACCTACCAATATGTTGCTGATTCCAGGGCAAAGAGCTGGAAACTCATGAGGTGGAGTGGAGGTCTGCTTATAAGCCAGAAAAAGCATGTTCCAGAGCATCTTTACTTAAGAATTAACAACTGCAACACACAGAATTAGTAAGAAATCCATTCTGCCACTGAAAAGGCCACTGGGATTTGATACAGTGGAAATGAAGTCCAGTTCAAATCATAAGGCCAAATCTCATTAAAAGATCTCTCTTTTGAAAATTGCATTTAATTTGACCAATAACTCAGCCAAATACTATATTTGTAGAATGCAATTTTAGCAGAAACGGGTTTATGAAAGAGTCAGTGGCTGCTGGCAGTAATGAATATGCATGATCCCCATGAGCTATAGACTAATTACAGTTGGACTCCAGCACCCTGCCTCTAGTTGTAGACTGGCCATGCCTCTTGATTAGCTTTGTCATGTAAAGAGCTTGGAAGTTATCACTCCTATATTCACAACAAGAAAATAGCTGAAGAAACTAAAAATCAACAACTTTTCTTAGATAGACCAGAGAATTAAGGTTACAGGGCAAACCCTCCCACCCAAAACCATAGAGACATGTAAATATAGAGAATTACAGTCTACCTAGAGCAGAGGCTTCTGGAGCCAGTAACTGGTAGGAAGACTTAAACTCTAATTGAATTGCTAAAGACTGAGTGTAGACTCAGTTGAGAGTTAAAAACTTCTGGTGGCCCAGTTTTTTTTTTTTGAGACAGAGTCTCACTGTGTTGCCCAGGCTAGAGTGCCATGGTGTCAGCCTAGCTCACAGCAACCTCAAACTCCTGGCCTCAAGCGATCCTCCTGCCTCAGCCTCCCGAGTAGCTGGGACTACAGGCATGCGCCACCATGCCCGGCTAATTTTTTCTATATATTTTTAGTTGTCCAATTAATTTCTTTCTATTTTTAGTAGAGACGGGGTCTCGCTCTTGCTCAGGCTGGTCTCGAACTCCTGAGCTCAAACAATCCGCCCGCCTCGGCCTCCCAGAGAGCTAGGATTACAGGCATGAGCCACTGCACCCGGCCTGGTGGCCCAGTTTTATGGTCAGAAACTCAGATCTGACCTCAAAGAAAAGGAGAGCATTAGAGAGGGATAAATGAAGGTAAAATAAGATCTCTTATTTTTGTTATTCTTAATTGATCTAATAGATTATTATTGTTCAAAGTAATAATAATATCAACAATGTATTCAGTGACTATAGCTTATGGATGAGTAAAATGAATGATAGCAACGGTGTAAGGGATGGAAAAAAGGAACTGGGAATGCTCTGTTATAAGGTACCTGTATTACTCATGAAGCAGTAAAGAATTTTTTGAAAGTGGACTTAGATTAGTTGTAAATAATAATTCACAATTGCAAAGATGTGGAAACAATCCAAGTGACCATCAGTACATGAGTGGATTAGTACAATGTGGTGTATGTATACCATGGAGTTCTACTGAGCCACAAAAAACAATGGTGATCTAGCACCTCTTGTATTATCCTGGATGGAGCTGGAACGCATTCTACTAAGTGAAGTATCACAAGAATGGAAAACCAAGCACCACAGGTACTCACCATCAAATTGGTGTTAACTGATCAACACTTATGTGCACATATAGTAGTAACATTCATCCAGTGTCAGGCAGGTGGGAGGGGGAGGAGGGGATGGGCATATTCTCACCTAATGGGTGTGGTGTGCACCATCTGGGGGATGGACCTGCTTGAAGCTCTGACTCGGGTGGGGCAAAGGCAATATACGTAACCTAAACATTTATACCCCGTAATATGCTGAAACAAACAAACAAACAAACAAACAAACCCATTTTCATTATTCCAAAAGAAACAAACAAACAAACAAAAAAACAGAGAAAGCAGGGAAAAGGGGGGAAGATAAAAAAGAAACAAAGAAAAAAATGCAATTAATGGAAAACTGTTAAAACCATGGTAGATATTAATCCAACTATATCAATAATCACTTTAAATGTGAGTATTCTAAATATACCAATTAGAAGGCAGAGACTGTCAGAGTGTATAAAAAATCAAGACCCAACTATATCATTTCTATTATATTTGAAGAAACCCACTTTACATATAAAGGCACAGCTGATTAAAAGTGAAAGGATGCAGAAAAATATACCATGGTAACACAAATCAAATGAAAGCTGGAATAGCAATACCAATTTCAGACAAAGCAGACTTCAGAAAATTATCAGAGATAAAGAAGAGTATTACATAATGATAAAGGGGCCAGTTCTCCAAGAAGATATAACAATCCTTTAACATGTATGCATCTAACAACAGATAACCGAAATTTATGAAGCAAACTCATATGCTAGAACTTCAAAGAGAAATAGACAAATCCATTATTATAGTTGAAAACGTTAACACTTCTCTATCAGTAATTGACAAATCCAGCAGGCAGAAAATCAGTAAGGATAGAGTTGAACTAAAGAGCACCATCAATCAACTGGATCTAATTGACATTTATAGACTGCATCATCCAACGAAGCAGAATACAAATTCTTCTCAAGCTCACATGGAACATTCACCAAAACAGACCACATTCTGGGCCATAAAACATATGCTAACAAATTTAAAAGAAAAGAAATCATATGGTTTGCTCTCAGACCATAATGAAATTAAACGGGAAATCAATAACAGAAAAATAGCTGGAAAAATACCCAAATATTTGGAAATTAAACACATCTCTAAATAACACATGTCAAAGAAGTTTCAAGAGAAACTAAAAAATATTTTTGTTTTTTTTTTGAGACAGAGTCTCACTCTTTTGCCCGGGCTAGAGTGAGTGCCGTGGCGTCAGCCTAGCTCACAGCAACCTCGAACTCCTGGGCTCAAGCGATCCTCCTGCCCCAGCCTCCCAAGTAGCTGGGACTACAGGCATGTGCCACCATGCCCGGCTAATTTTTCTATATATTTTTAGTTGTCCAATTAATTTCTTTCTATTTTTAGTAGAGACAGGGTCTCGTTCTTCCTCAGGCTGGTTTCGAACTCCTGAGCTCAAACAATCCGCCCGCCTCAGCCTCCCAGAGAGCTAGGATTACAGGCGTGAGCCACCGCGCCCGGCCCTAAAAAATATTTTGAACTAAATTAAAATGAAAATACAACTTACCAAATTTTTAGGAGGCAGCAAAAGCAGTACTTAGAGGGAAATTTATAGCATTGAATGTATATCATTAGAGAAGAAGACAAACCTAAACAGTAATTTAAGCTTGCACCTTAAGAAACTAGAGAAGTAAGAGCAATATAAACCGAACACAAGCAAAAGAAAAGAAATAGTGGAAATTACAGCAAAAATCAATGAAATTGAAAACAGAAAAACAGTAAGAATATCAACAAAGCCAGAAACTGGTTCTTAGATCAATAAAATTGATAAACTTCTAGCAAGGCTAAAAAAGAGAAGAAGTCACAAATTACTAATATCAGAAATGAAAGAGGGCCCATCGCTGCTGATCTCATGGACATTAAAAGGATAATAAAGGAATATTATGAATAACTTTATACTCACAAATTTGGTAACTTAGATGAAATGGACGAATTCCCTGAAGGATACAATCTACCAAAATACACATAAGGAGAAACAGATAATTTAATTGCTCAAAACTGGAAACAGGAAAGATGTCTTTCCATAGGTGAATGGATAAACAAAATTTAACACATAAACAAAATTTAACTGTATGACATTCTGGAAAAGGCAAAATTATGGAGAGAGTTGAAAGATCAGTGGTTGCTAGGGGAATGGGATGGGGGTGAGTGAGAGGGGAGGTATAAATGGGTGAAGCACAGGGAAATTTTAGTTTCATGAAACTATTCTAACATGGTACTATAACGGTAGATACGTGACATTATGCATTTGTCAAAACCCATAGAACTATACAACACAAAAAGTTAACTTTAATGTAAACTATGGACTTTATTTAATACTAATGTACAATATTGGTTCATTAATTGTAACAAATGTACCATACCAATGCAAGATGTTAATAATAGGGGAAGCCATGAAGGAGGAAGGAGATATATGGGAACTTTCTGTACTACTGGCTCAATTTTTCTGTAAAACTAAATTCTAAAAAGTAAAGTCAATTAATTAATAACAAAAAAGGCTGCTAATTTCAGACATCTTCCAAATCTGCCTCAAGTCATAGGAGTCGAAGCCGCCAGCTCAGTTTTTCCTGCTTGTTCTCTTTCATCAGCCTTCCTTCGCTCCCTGAGGTCGCAGGAAGGGAAGCCTAAGTGTCCCCTTTCCTCTCATAGTTCTTTTTTTCTCTGCCCATCCCATGACAGGTAGCTGTGCTTATTTTGTTGCATTCAGTATCGGCCACCACTATCCCTTCTTGTGCCCGCTGCAGGCATTGCTTATCCATTACAGCCCTCTCTTCCACTAAGCCTCAACAGTCTCGGATCTGCATCACCACAATTTTTAATTAGTTGGAGTTTGGCACAATAAATGATTACTATTCTCTATGTCTGAACTAGGTGTTTACAATTCATTCCACAGCAGAGTTTCTCCTTGGATCTTGAGATATGTGTGTGTATATATATATAATATATATATATATATATACATTTTTTTAGGGCCAATGACCAATATTTGTGCTTATGGAAAAGGTTTTCTTAAATACTATTTTGCTCCTAGCCTGCTTCATAAAAATGAAATTTTTGTGAGGAATAATTTTTTCCTTCTTACATACCTGTTCACATTGGAAGCTCTCAAACTCTTGAAAATATGAACTTTCCTTTTAGTTTTATGTATAGAGGAGAGCAGAGGTCAGCAAACTTTTCTTGCAAAGGGCCAAATGGTAAACATTTGTGGCTTTTCAGGCCTCCGTCACAACTATTCAATTCTGCTGTTGTGGCATGAAAGCCACATCGCCGGCGGGTAAACAGATGAGTAGGACTGAGCCTCAGTAACCTGTTCTATGATGCGCTGTTTATTATCTTCCTTCCCTTCCTCGTCTCACTTCCTCCACTAGCGCTTTGTGGGATCATCTCCTAAATAAACCGCTAGCACTAGGATCCCATCTCTCAGTGACAGTACCTGAAGTAAGCCAAACTCAGGTAAGCTGACAAAGAAAAAGCATTCAGGAAAGATTTTTTTATACATTTCCATGATGAATACAGTCAAGACTAAGACTGATGGTGGGAGAAACTGTGAATATATTATAAAATGAGAAGACAGATGTAAGAGTACTGGGAAAAGATAAAGCACTCCACAAATAGAGAGCGAGAGCATTAGTATTATGGCTGTCATTAGAGTCTGAGACAGGAAATTGCTCTATAAAACACTGCCAACTCACAGCCACCTATAACTGTGGAGGCAAGCAGCGGTATGAATAATACGAAGCAGTAGATAATTGGAAAATTAATAACAACAGCTTCAAAAAACATTATATGAAATTTAAGCTGCATTTTTCATATCTTATGGATTTTTTTTCAGAAATACAGTAAAGTTTGTAGAGTAACATAATATCCATATATGCATTTGATGGAATGAAAAGAATGATAACATTTTGCAGTATTTGTTTTAGATCTCTTTTAAAAAATAAGCAAAACATTATAGATATAATTGAATTTTCTTTTATAGTCTTAACCTGTCCTAGTTCCCTCCCTCTCTTCCAGAGGCAAGTATACTCATTAAATTGGTGTGTATTCTTCATGTTCATGGTTTTATGATTTTATTCCATATGAATGTTTCTATTAAGCAATATACAAGTTCTTGTGATTTTAAGATTTACATAAATAGTATCACACTGTGCAAAGCATTCTGCAACTTGCTGTGTTCACTCAATATTATCACTGAGACCCATCGATGATAAGTGCTGGTTAAGTACATTCACTTATCCTTAGGGAGATCCTCCCTTTTCTCTGCAAGGAGCTATCTGGGGGGAACTTTAATAAAATAGATCAGTGGTTCTCACTTGGTGGTGATTTTGACCCCCACTGATATTTGGCAATGTCTGGAGCTATATGACTATCCAGTGGGTAGAGGTAGGGATGCTGCTAAACATCCTACAATGCACAGGACAGCCCCCATAACAAAGAATTATCTGGTCCAAAATGTTAATAGTGCCAAGGTTGAGAAACTCTGATATAGATGAAAGCCAAGTACTCTACATTCTTAAAGAATTCCTGGATGTGGGGAAGTAACCTAAACACAGACCCTTCAAGCCGAGACAGCACATGTTCTGCTTGATGGATCACCAGAACCGTGCCTCTATTGCAGTTGAGAGCATTTTCTTCTTGCATGTGCATTTTAGACTGTTCTATCGTTAAACATTATCACTTATTTTTAGTTGTGTGTATGTGCACATGTATATAAATATTATGGTGGGGGTGGGCACAAGCTTGATCTTCTCTATTCCTTATGCCGATGGAAAAATATAATTGGAACTAAACTAAACTGGAGGTAGCAAAAACTGAGTGTACTTTTAGGGTCCCATACATGACGTTAAAAGGTAATTTTTTAATGGTAAAATTATGACTCTCCTATACAAAAATGAACACTTTTAAATATTTTATTCAACTCATTAATGAGGAAAATGCTAAGGTATTAGCCAGTACAAGGGAGAGTCCAAAGAACAGACACAGTTATAGATGACAAACAGCAAAATGTATATGAAAATTAAGAAAAAATGGCTTTTTCCCACATTAGAGGAGAGAAGTCGATTGAGCCTCTATTCGTCTACTGGACAGAAAATAATTTGATTGTCTATAAACAAGTGTTTTGCATTGCTATCAGTTATCAACGATTTACAGCATTGTAAAATAGCTCCCATAGAATCAGATAACCTAGAGGAGTGTCCTCTACTCTATACAATGCATAGTTTCCTACTGAAGTATAATTTTTTTCTTATAATGGGGTAATTTTAAGACTGCATGAGCCTTAGAAAATATATTGCCTACTGTCGTGATTATCTTGTTTAAGCTATGAAACCCAGATCAATCCTTTGAGCAGGTACAGCACAGGTTTTCTACCATCCCACTCCCCCAAAGGGAACAGATGTTCCCCTTGTCAGTCATTCTGGGAAGAGGAAAATTGCAGGGCGGGAAAATAAAGTCTGGCTCAGGCTTGAGAGGGTTTGGAAGACGTCTTTCTTCTCTAGCCTAGCGGGGGCAATGGGACCTGAACTCCAACGTAGGGAGATACCTGGAGTTGCCTGTTTCCTTTTGAGCTGCTTCCCTGCTACGTGATATACTGCTGGGAACTAGGCAGGGTTTCATAGTTTGGGTTTGGACTTGTCAGCTCTAAAGATCTACTTCTCTTGGCTGTTCCAAATTATTCTCTGTTTTCAGTTTCCTTTTCCTGGAACCTTCAAGATATGTTTTTTTAAGAGCATGATTTCATAACAGTTTAGATATGGGAAATCTGGAGAAGGACTAACCTTGCTTGGAGACCACAGTAGGGATGCATCAACAGTGGCCACCAGGGGAGGAGAGTGTCCAGGAGAAAGACAAAGAAACTGAAGTAAAAGATGGTGATTGATTCTGAGTATTTATGAGGCATTACCCTGGGGACCTCAAAAATAGTTGGGTAAACAATTTAAGGAGAGCCAGTTTCCAGCAGTTTTGCTGATTTGAGCTCATGCCATAACAGTTTGGGTTTGAAATGGAAGTATGACTTGATTTTGTTGTCATAGACTGATAAAGCCTGAGACCTCAGTTAACAGTTGTGGGAACATTTTATAAAATCACGGAATCCCAGAAATAACAATGATAAAGATGATGGGATTAAAAATATGCTATCCTGTAGATGTAAAATTTGAGTGTCAATTTGGTTTGGAGAAGGTGAGCACAGCATCAATATTTAATAAGCAATGAGACTGACTCTACAGTGAGAAAAATTCCAGATCATAGTGATTCAGTTCCCCAGAGGGCAAAATCACCTACAATCTGAATTACTAGACTTAGGACACCTTACTCAGAATATAATAATTGTATAAGCCTATTACAGGAAGTGTATGATATATGCTTCGAGTTTTGTGCAAGATATTCAGATATAGGCATTTTTTTCATGCTTAGTTCTATAATCTTAAATCTCAGATCATAAGAATTTACTTTCTTGGCTCATTTATTTAGGAAGAATTAGTAATATCCTATGCCTAAATTTTATACTGCCCAGCCTAAATGTGAAAGACTGACAGATGTGTCATTAGCCCTCAAATTGAATTTGCACCAAAGAGGCAGCGTGCTTGGTGATAAGGTCTGGAACCTTGGTCTCAAGTTTCAGCCCTGGAATTTACTAGCTGCAAAATCTCCAACAATTTGAATCTCACTGGGTTTTTACTTAACTGTATGTAAAATGAAGGGTTTAACCAGATGATCCCTCAGGGTTCATCTAGCTCCAAAACACTATGATTCTATAAAGAAATCATACAGAATTCTTCCAATTTTGCATATGGCAGAGGAATAGACATAACAACATGGAAAGGGAAGAGACAGAGAGCAGGACAGTAGTACTTATTTTTTCTCTCCTAAATTACTGACTAATCATCAAGTATTTTTCTTTTGAATGATTTCTGAGATGTCTTCAAATGTTGCCTTTTGTTCTCTTTATACTC
>NW_012151374.1:1634663-1771151 GCF_000956105.1 Propithecus coquereli | reverse complement strand
CTTATATACTCGTATTTTAAAAGCAATCTAGTCGCAAATAAAATTCCTATCTTTTTTATTGTATATATTTAAGGTATACAACATGATGTTTTGATATATATATATATACATAATGAAGTGATTACTATAGTCAAGCAAATTAACATATCCATCATCTTTCTTTCTTTCTTTGTGGTAAAAGTACTTAAAATCTACTCTCTCAGCAAATTTCCAATATACAATACAATATTAACTATGGCTTCATGTTGTACATTAGCTCTCTATACTTATTCATGCTACCTCACTGCAACGTTGTAACCTTTGACCCATATCTTCCTATTTCCCAGGTTCCCCCTACAATATTTTTATCTGATAGCAAATCTCTGCCCTGTGTTTTTCCTTGGATCCAGTTTTCTCCGCTCCCTGACACAGCAGATAATTTAACGTTTAGCTGGGCAGCCAGGAAGAAGCCACGGTGTGATTAGCGGTAATGACAGGTAATGTGTGTACACAATCACTTCCGTTCCATTTCATGAGTAAAGAGCATAATTAGGTAGCCATCGAAAGCCAGAGCCAAGAAAGCAATCACGCTTGTCTCTACCCAAGAATCCTGCCCAGACTTGTGGGAACTAACTACTTTTGAGGGAGGGAAGGAGCTGGTGAGAATGCAGCATACTGGTCATTGGCAGCAAACAGCATCTGCAAGATGATGGAACTTCTCTTTCCTCACGTGGTGCTACAGCTCTGCCAGATTTTAATTTCAGTCTAGGAATTAAATGGAATGTCAGTTTAAAACAATGGCAGCCCTGAAGAATTTACATCCTGTTACATGATAGCATAGAATGGATATATAGGAGCACATCAATCACTGAGTTTACATATGAGTGTGATCTGCTTAGGAAAACTCAAACTATGAAAACCCAGGACTTAAGCAGGTGAAATATGTGCATTTCAAAAGTCACTCCATGGTGGGGGGCCAAGAGTCACCCCTCATTTGCTCTATTTTTCACCTCTTGCCCCATAAACCCACTCAAACTGGCTTCTATCCCAACTGCTGCATGCAGTGGCTCATGCCTGAATACTAATAACATCCTGACCCTACATTTTAAAAACTATTTTTAAGGTTTTTTATTTTGAAATGATTTCAAATGTATAGATGTGCAAGAATTATACAAAGAACTCCCATATACCGTTCATCCAGCTTCACCAGTTATTAATGTTTTGCCACATTTGCGCTTTCTCTCATATTAATATATATGCGTGTGCATACATATATGTGCATACAGTACATGTGTGTCCCTTTACCCAGAGGTACTTCAGTATTGTCTAAGAGCAATGCCATTCTCTAACATAACCACAGTGCGATTTTCAAATTTAGAAAATTTAATAGTAATACAGATAGTACTATTAATATTATCTAGTATGTAGTCCTAATTCAAATTTTACCAAGTCGCAATAATTTTTTAATTGAACTAAACTGTTTTTATTAAACAAGTTTTTTTTAAAAAAAATAGGTTAGTATTCAAATTATTTTTAACATCTCCAGTGCTTTTAAACCATATTTATAGTAATTATTTGGACTTATTTCCTAATTTACTAGATTTTTGTACTCACCACCACGGCTTCTACCATGCACGTCTACTTCAAAAGTCTTTATTTTGATTAATCTTTCAGTCATTTATGATACATCTGTGGGTGAATTTTTTCTGAGAGGGTGGAATCTTCAGGACCTATATATAAGCAAGAATTGTTTCTATGGCTTTCACATGTGACTTGATACGGAATTAACTGAGTAACACACACAGCCTTCTCCTTCAAAATATATATGCTATCTTGTGTATCCTGTACTATGTGACACTCAGGCAACGCCTGATTATGTACTTTGTGGACAATCTCACCTTTTTTCTGGAAATCTATGGCATTCTTCTCCTTTGAAATTTATAACATTCGCTGTTCACATCCAGTTATTGGGCAATTTTCGTCAATTTTCCTTTGACCATGATGGGGCCTTTTCATCTGAAAATGGAACACCTTTCTTCAGCTCAAGAAAACTTTATTGTCTTTTCCAAATATTGCTTCTCTTCCATTTGTTCTGGAGTTTTCTTTTAAACATGTCAGTAATCCATGTATTGGATCTCTAGTCTCGGTGTCTCTTATCTGTTTTTCTTAAGCTGCTACTACATAGGTGTAAGGAAAAAAGTGTTATACTTTGAGTTCGAAACTTCCCAGTACAGTTCACCTCTGGTAAAAGCTGGAGTGCCCCCTCAGCAGTCAGTAGCGTGACCAGCAGCTGTCTGTCCCTCCCCTCTACTGTGCCATGCAAACAAATCGTGTGCAAGTGACAGAGGCAGGGAAAGTTCTTGAGGCGTCTTATTTTGTATAAGTGGGTGGGGACTGAGGGTGCCAACTCTATTTCTTCAGACATGGAACTTTAAGTTGCCTCTGATAGAGGTGGCCCCTGGCAGCCCACCCCCTCAGCCACATCAGGGCAGGCGGGCGGGTTCACACAGGGCGCAGGAAGGCGTTTGTCCTGTTGACCTGCGCCCGCCAGGGGCTCTGGTGACGCAGTGCCCTGATGTGGTGCATGCAGTTGAGGTAAGCACAGGCGCGAAGTGTCGCGGGGCTGTGGTGCGAGAACTTGGCCAGACTCCTGGTGAGGTGCCAACAAGCTGCGGGAGCAGCCCCTTGATAGTGTTTTTTAATAGCATTTTACCCCCGATCTAAAACCCCCCACCCAGGATCACACACTGCAATTCACCGTCATGTCTCTCGTTGGTCACTTTTAATCTGGAACCGTTCCTCAGCCCTTCTTTGTCTTTTATGGCGTCGACATTTTTGAACAATAGAGGGTAGTTGTTTTGTACCGCGTCCCTCCGTTTGAGTTTGTCTGATTTTTTTCATAATTAGAATCAGGTTGTGAATTTTGGCAGGGGAACTTCATAAGTGATGTTGCATCCTTATCAGTGCATTGTATCAGGGGACACGTGACATCACTTTGGCGTTGACTAATCATTCAGTTAAGGTGGTGTCCTCTAGTTTTCTTTACTGTCAAGGTACCTTTTCCCCATTTGCAATTAATAAGGAGGCCTCTGAAACTGCAAACCACAGCCTCTTCTTGGTTCCTGTTCCCCCTGGGTACTCCACAGGCATTTTTATTCTAAAGTGTCAAGAGCCAACCTCTTTAGCTTTACCCCACCCTCTTCTTCTTTCTAAATTTCCTCTCTCAGCTAGTGGTATCATCTCCACCCAGATTCCCCAGCTAGAAGTATCAGGGATCTTTAACTTCTCCTCCCTACACCCAAAAACCAAGTCCTGCTGATTCTGTCTCAGAAACACCTCCCAAATCAGGCATCTCCTCTACTCATCACCTCAACAGCCTCCAAACAAGCCTGTGTGCTTCCAGGATGAGGGTGGGGAATCTTGTGGCCTTCTAGGTCCTTAAGTGAGGCCTTCTGACTGAATCCATTCTAGGATTTGACTGAATCTATTCTCGGCCATCCTCCATGGTATGCTTACAATTATTTTCCATAAACCTAAACCTGAACCTGATGAGATCACTCACTGCCCTGCTTAAAACCTATTTATTGTCTGTTGACCTCGCTTATACACACACACACACACACACACACACACACACACACACACACAGAGAAAATAAATGTTCAGGATCTGTAGAATATCATCCAAGTCTCCATAATTTGGCCCCAAACCACCTCCTCATCCCCCTGTCCTATGCTCCCAGTTTTTCCCCTAAATTCCATTCAAAATGAATCTACCACTCCCCAGATATTTCCAGTTCATTCAGAACCTTATGTCTTGGTCTCTGTTGTTCCCTCAACTTGGAATGCCCTTCTTTCATTTATGCCTGTCACATTCTTACTTGTTCTTTCCAGACCTCTATGAGATATAATCTTGTTTGAAGATTCTCCTGTCTTTTTCCTCAGAGCAGTCAGGCACCCTCTGCCTAGGTCTGTACGCTCCTCAATGACCAAGACTGTTTCTCACTCATGTTGCACCCTCCTCATCTAGACAGTTAGTTCATAGTCAGTATTTAAGAGGCATTTTTTGAGTAAGTGAAGAATAGTGCAGCTGATGGTAAGTTGTCTGAAGAAACGTGGCGCTGAATACAAAGCTTTACATATAATTGCATGAAAGTTAAATATATTTGTGTCACAGAAACTATAACAATACATCTAGCCTCAACTATGACAGTTTCAATTTCCAAAATTGCTTAATTTACGACTTGTAGGCTTAAGACTATTAAATAAGTTCAGGAAGAGCAAGTAAGTTTCCTCTTCACATGCATACATGCTTACTGGTTGGCTAAGAGAATATCCTATAAGTAAGATTAAAGATTTGCTTTGAGGATTCTTCCCTTGACAATAGATGTTAGCTTTTAAGATGTATGAGTCTCACCAAGTTAAGTGAAATGTAATTTCTGTCCTCAGTAACAGACCAAGATTTATCTATAAAAGTAAGAGAATAATACTATCTCCCAGGGTACTATTGGGAGATATTGATTAAATTGAATGAGAAAAAAACTGTCTAAAACCACCACGTAATTATAAACCTTTATACAAATATAACACACTTTCAAAATCCTCTTTTATCTCCAGTGAGCATTGGTGATGATGTTAATGTTTTGCACTTAAAAGATCCCTGGTTCTCTCTTTTCACTGTATCGTTGTGGTATCCTAGAGCAGCAGTCTCCAACCTTTTTGGCACCAGGGACCGTTTTAATGGAAGACAATTGTCTGCGGACAGAGGAGGTGGGAGATGGTTTCGGGATGATTCAAGCGCATTACATTTATTGTGCACTTTATTTCTATTATTATTACATTGTAATATATAATGAAATAATTATACAACTCACCATAGGTTGGGGACCCCTGTCCTAGAGCAGCACTTCTCAAATTTCAATGTGGATACAAATCATGCGAGATCCTTGTTAAAATGTTAAGTTCTTATTCTGTAAGGCTAGGGTGAGATCCAAGCTTCTACATTTCTAAGAAGCTCCCAAAGGCTGCTAGTGCTGCTGGTTCAAGGACCGCACTTTGAGAAACAGAAGCCTGAATCAGAGGTTCCCAACATTAGGTTCATCCAAAGAGCTTTCCTAAAAGGTATACCTAATCAGAATTTCCAAGAATGAAAGGGTCCACTTGTCTGGATTTCTAATAACTCCTTTCTCCAGTTGATTCTTAAGTGACCAAAACACTACTAGTAAATGGATGGTGATAGGGTTCAGGACATGCTACCCCCAAAAATGGCACCTCGGCATTTGAAATAACTTCCTCTCACCCTTCTCACTTGAAGTAGACCATAAAAGAATTCTTTGACCTTCCTCTAAAGTAGGTCATAAAACCTTCATTCCAGAGGTGTTCTCTCTATATCTGGAAGAAAGGAATGTCCCTATCTCTGAAGACACAGGGATACAAAAATGAATTTGAACAGGCCTTGCTAAGTTCCCTCCAGTTTATTACCGTTAAATTGCAACCTTAAATAATGAGATTCAGAAAATATGATTAAGTATAGAGCTTATTTGAAAACAAAGCTGGAGGATAGCCACCCGGGAAACACAGACTCAAAAAGAATGGGTCAGTGTTCCAAAGTGGGGAAGTTATAGGTGGTTAACAGGGTTGCGACATTTTCCATACAAGCTCAGTACATACGTTATAGTGATTTGATCCATTACAGCCTGCTACATTCCAAGGAAGGTTACTTTGACATTCCATGAGGAGGGGTAATGATCTGAGGGTGGTCTCATCTCTGGTACCACAAGACCTTTCCTAAGCATTTACAGGAAGAAGTAGAAGTTGCAGCTGCATGCTAGGTGACTCATACCACATAGCCACATTCCTCTCAAGACTCAAAATAATTTAAAGTTCCAACAGCTTTAAGTTTTAATTATTTGATTTCACAAAATTATACCCTTTCATCCTCCAGTAATACTTCTGCATAACTGTCCTTAAAAATACAATTTTCCCTTTGTAGAAGACCCAGTTTTCTTCAGGTCTTCATTTCTGAACTCCTGTGTCACATAAAACTTATTTTAAATAAATTTGTATGCTTTTCTCTCATTAATCTTTTATTATAGGTCCCTTAGCCATGAATTTTATAATGGGAGAGAAATCTTTTCTCCCCTATGACGCGTATTTGAATATTCTAAAATCTAGCTGTTCAGACTGTAGCCCAAGTGCCAGTAGCACTGGGATCAACTGGAAGCTTGTTGGAAATGTAGAACCTCGGATCTCATCCCAGACCTGTGGACTCAGAATCTGCATTTTAACAAGATTCACAGGTGATGTGTGTGGTGTGTATGTCAATTCTAAGAAGCACTATTTTAAAATACATCCCATGCTCAAAGTTCATCATTTTTCCCACTAAGTGTTTTAGGATCACCTAAGGATACTGTGTGTGTGAGTGTGCGTATGTGTAGGGGTAGTTATTTTAACAGCTGTCATGTGAGCCCCTCATGGGGTGACTTTATTTAGGATTACATTGATGGAGTGGTTTACATATAGAGAATGAGACCCTGAGGACAGATCTGGAAGGAGAGAGCGAAATGAGGAAATAGTTAAAATTCTTTGTGTATGACATAAACCACAATTGGAGGAGAGCCGAAATGAGAGAGGGGAAGCAATGGAGGTCACAGTTCTTTTGTTAATATATGAATACATAATATTCAGATTTTAAGTGATTTGCTCTTTAGTATAGAGATGTATACCTCTTCTTCCCTTGTTATTCCAAATGATCATTCAGTAAATTGTGCTATCACACACAAATGTTGGGATAAGTAGTATTTTTGAGGAAATTGAGTCAATTAAGTCTTGGGAATTCAAGTCAGTTTTAGGTCAATTACAAAGGGTGGGATGACCTCAGCTGATGTCTGAATTACATTAGCTAACATCAGCTAGTTAAACCTCTTAATCACGTATTCATAGACTCTTATTCACAGTATAGTTTGTAATGTGTTGATACTCGGATTGCCCTGATCTCAAATTCGTCAAAGTGGTAGAAATATTATGAGAAATAATTTAAAATGTTCCACATGTACTGAAATATGTTAGCAAAGCTCAAGTTGTATCGTAGTAGTAACCTAGAAATACTATCATTGGAACATTGACTGTATCATGGCTTAGAGGCCTGAGAAAGTTCAGGCAACAATTTCCAATGTTGCTTAATTCACTGAGTTAATTTAGTTATTAGAATGAACTGTGTCATTGCTAGAACGTTAACTAGAATAATGCATCCCAATTGAGGGTTCCTTTTTCCCCCTTTGCCTCCCATATTCAGGAAAAGGAAAGAATGTTATGACTAATGAAGTTATCAGAGATTTATTCCTAAAAATATCTTTCAGGTGACATTGACATGCCAGTATGCAATATTTTCCAAATAGTAAACAATGAAAATATATCACTGTTTTTAGGGGAAAAAATAGTACTTTATCTTAAGAAGTACAGGATTAATCTTTACCAGTTAAAATAAAACTATGCTGGCCGGGCGCGGTGGCTCACGCCTGTAATCCTAGCTCTCTGGGAGGCCGAGGCGGGCGGATTGTTTGAGCTCAGGAGTTCGAGACCAGCCTGAGCAAGAGCGAGACCCCGTCTCTACTAAAAATAGAAAGAAATTAATTGGACAACTAAAAATATATAGAAAAAACTAGCCGGGCATGGTGGCGCATGCCTGTAGTCCCAGCTACTCGGGAGGCTGAGGCAAGAGGATCGCTTGAGCCCAGGAGTTTGAGGTTGCTGTGAGCTAGGCTGACGCCACGGCACTCACTCTAGCCCGGGCAAAAAGAGTGAGACTCTGTCTCAAAAAAAATAAATAAATAAATAAAACTATGCTATAACATATAAACCCCAAATCTCACTGGCTTTAAAACATAGAAATATATTTCTTTTTCATGTAAGGTCCAAAAAGGGTATTCCTGAGAGGTAAGGGACATTTCTCCAAGTGGTAATTCTGGTACCCAGGCTTCTTCCATCTTGTGGCTCTGCCATTGTCAACATATGACTTACAGGGTCACAGGGCAATAGGAAAGATGGAAGATGGTGTTTGGAGGGTTTTAATGGGCCAGGCCTGGAAATCACCCATTTTATTTCTGTGTGCATTTCATTGACCAGGATGCAGTCACATGACCACATTTAAGTGCAAGGGCAGCTGAGAAATGTAGTCTGGCTGAGTGCCAGGAGGAAGAGGAGAGGGGTTTCTTCAACAGCTGGCTAATCTGTGCCAAGAAGATCTGTTCTGTGTCTCCTTTAGCAATTTCTAGAGGCCTAGTCAGTCAAAAGTTACAGTTATAATTATGAACCTACTACAGAAGAGTTAACTGTAAAACAAAAACCTTACTGAATTAATAATGCATGGTGCTTACTAAAGCATGAAACCAAGGGTCGAAAACAATGACTTTTTAAGTTCATCCTGATTTGGATAAAAATTACATTAAATACAAATATACCTGTCTCTTGAAACTTGAAGCTAATTCAAATTTTGCTGTCACGATCCTGCGGAGAGCTGTCACTTTATTCATCCAGAAGAGTTGATTTGTTCCACGGATCCTAAGAAATGCTATGTGCATAAAAAATGTTGCCTCAGAATGCTTGACAAAGGCAGGCTGCCCAAGAAAAAGCCACTCAGGTGGAGGCAATTAAGTGTGATTGTGATTGAATGACTCAGCTGGGGGTGGGAAATCATAAGACCTAGGAGAGAAGAGATTGTGTAGGAGTGGAGTTGTGTGATTAAACCTAGGAAGCAGTTGGCTAATCCCAGAGCCATCAATCTGAAGATTTTTGCAGGTAAAAGTAGAACCAGAGTTTTGTGGCAAAAAGAAGGGTCTAGAAAAGCAGGCCTTTGTAGCAATAGCCAAATGGAGTGAGAAAAGATGAAGAAATCAAACATTTCTTCTTTGTGTCACGGGTAGCATATTCATTGAATTTCTAAAGCTGCAAACACCTCTTTGTTTTACAATGAAGGAGGTCAGGAAATCTCCTAGGCTGTACATAAATGAAAGGAACTGCCTGGAAAGTCATTTTATTTCCTCTTGTAGTGTTATCTCCAGATGCCCTCCTGTGAGGTAACTTAATGAGGCAGCCTTTCCTAAAAGAGGAAGCACGTAATGATAGCAGCTGCCACTACCGAGCACACAGCGCGGACCAGGTACTGTACAGATACTTACCCACGTTATCCCTATTTCGGATGATGGCTTTTGAAAGGAACTAACTTGCTAATTTTATTTCTTTTTTTCTTTTTCCTGATTGTGCTAAATGAATAAGATACATCAAACCCCATTGAAAAACAGCAATTTTGGAGGGATAGCTTCCCTTCCTCTCTACACGTAATGGAAGATGGTTTGCCAAAGACGGATAGATTCAGAAATGTAAATTAAACTTGCTTGTCAAAATATTAAAACTATTAAAATGGGCCAGTTTGGATTAAGCGATTTTTCCTCCTCCTAGGAGTTATCTTCTAAAGAATTCGTTAGTGACTGAAGAAATATTTTGAAAAAAGTTATTGCCCAGGCTCTATTTATTCATGTGGGGCTAGGCAGTAGGTTTATAAGACAATAAAAGCATGGTCGTTGCTTGTCTGGAGTCTTCAATCTGGAGAGCAAAAAATGGTGCTACTCAAATACTGGAATCACTTGGGGAGTTTTAAGAAATGCTGATGGCTGGGTCCCACTCCCAGAGATTCTGATTTAATTGGTCCTAGGTGTACAGTCAAGGCTGAGACCCTCTGCAGATGGACATGTACAAAGTATCTGGAAGTAGGGGAGAGGAGGGTTAGTTGCTCTGGGCATGATAAGGTGTGAAGGCTTAGAGCTAAGATTTGAAGGACAAATAGGAGTTTCTTAGGCACACAAATCAGGGAAGACATTTTGGGAAATGATATGTGTGAAGGTCCAAAGGACAGGAGAGAACATGGCATTTTGAGGACATTACTATTAATGGGTCCTGCCGGTGCGTAATATGTAATGGTAAAGAATGAGGGGAGATGAGTCAGAAGCCAGATACCAGATGTGTTTGGTTCATGCTAATAAGGTTAGGTTTTATTTCATAGGCAATGGAGAGCTATTGAAGAATTTTGAGCAAGATGAGATCCGAGAAAATGGGGATACTATTTGTTGAAATAATCAAGTCCCCTGCACGCTTTTATGCCATGTTTCATGTTCAAATGCAAAAGAGAAAGTCCTTTAAAAACTATGTCTTGTACAGAAATGAAAGACAGTACAGCGAGATTATTTCCATATTAGTTATTAATAAATTCTGTTGGTTGAAAATGTGAAGTTATGTGGGCACAAATCTCATGAGATCCCAGAAATGCTCCCATATCCATGGCCCACCCAGACTGGTGCATACCTGGGGAACTGGCAGGGCACAGGGCAAGTAGGGTGACCAGCCCTCCCCACCATTCTTGAGCTTCAAGAGTTCCTGGTCCTCGCTCCATCTGACTCTTTCATTTACCTTTCACTTCTTTCACTGCTACTAAACTCTCTCCTGATATTTTCTGTTTAAATGCCTGAGAGAGAGAATCTAGCTGACCTGACTAATATTAAATAAGATAATATATCATTCTGGTTGAGAGCTTGGATTCTGGGATCCAAGAATGAGAGAGACGTAATTTGACAATTATGCATAGGGCGAGTTAGATAGAATAAAGAGAGTTGAGTGGTACTCCTCATTTCTTCAGGGCTTGTACCCTGATGTTCCGATTGCATTTACAGCCCTGATAGGGGAGCCCATGTCTTATTTTTCATGGATGTTCGTTCGAGATCTCCAGTTTAGATTTTTATCTGCCCATCTCTGCCATTGACCAGCCATGTGATGTAGGAGGCATCTGTATTACTCAGGAGAGCATAGGTTCTGCTGGAGTAACAAACAGCCCCAGATCTTAGTGGCTTATATGACAAAGGTTTATTTATCTCTTACACTGCATGTACATTGCAGGGCAGCTGGGAGCTCTCTCTCTGGCTCCTCACTCTGGGTTGCTGGCTGATAAAGCAGCTACCATCTTGTATATTGCCAGTTGCCATGGCAGAAGGGAACAGAGAGCTCTGGAAAGTCTTAGGACTGGAATCAGTGCTTAGCCTGGAAATGACACCCATCACTTCTACTAACAACTCAACGACCAGAGCTGGTGAATATGGTGTCACCCAAACACAAAGTGCAAGCCTCACATGTTCCCTGAAAGTGAAGGAATAGAAATATTTACTGAACAGTATGATGAACTTCACAGCACCTATCTAATCTCTCTAATCTTTGATTTCATTTGAGTAACGTGGATAGGAGTAGCACATACTGCAAGAAGTTATTGCAAATATTAGATGAGGTAATGCATGTAAATTATGCTATTGCCAGAGATGAGTCGTGGTGGACCCTCTGATTGCCCTTCAATGACAGGACACTCCAGCATACTAAATGTTAACCTATATTTGCATATTTTTCAAAGGCAATTCCTTTCTGCTGGAGACCAACCCCTCTCACATAACTATTAATACAAATCCATATTCAATTACAAAACAAGCTACTTCTAAATCTTATGCCCGTTATTTACCAGGGTTTTCAAATGTTTGGAAATATGACATTGACAAAGAGCTCATGCTATTTTTTTTTCTTCTTCTGACCTCAAGGTAAACTCTTGTTTCTAATGATGAATTTGTTTCAAAATGTTCAGATCCTGGAATAATCCAATTTGTGGTGTGTGTTTGTGTGTATATTTGAAGAAGGTAGAATTGGTGGAAGAAAATGGACTGAGGTTGGGGATAAAATTATCCACATGAAATTTTAAATCTCAAGAATGTTCCAAAGAGAATAGAGAAACTCATTGATGCTCTCTTGAGCAGGGTATTTAGTGTTTCTAAACTAGCCACTTCTCTAATGCCTTGGAATTTTTACAAGGCATTTTTGAACCTTCGTGTGATGGAAAGATTAAGTAAAAAGCCAGACTGCTGCACTCAGAGACAGTTTCACCCTTTATTCAGCATGGAGAGCATAAATGAAACTTTCTTCCTGCACCTGAGTGATGTGAAGTTTGATGTTGTCCTTTGCAGATTCTATTCCTTCTGCCTGCCTGCTTCCATGGTGTTTAGCTCTGAATCTCCTTCCTAAAAAATATGCCATTTTCATTTGTCCCCAGAGATAAAACCTTTTTACCCTTGCTTTGTCACGATTAAAAATGTAATGTGTTGGGTGGTTCCTTAAGCAAACCGTGAAGCGGTAAGCAGATATTGGAGTCTAGGAAAGATCACAGGGTCTGGAGACTTCAGAAACCCAGATTCTCCTGGGTGGCTCTGCAGCCCAAGGACAATGGCTCTTATTTATGTATTTATATTAATACCATACCTTTTACACACACACACACACACACAAAATGGCTTACAATAAAAGAAACACATAAAAATTAATTCGTACAATAACAGTAGAAAACTAAAATCAGGACAGGGTGGAGAAGTCAAATATGCAAGCCACAAAAGTTAATATATTTATTGTCAATAGATATAAAAATTAATGTGGACAAAAGTGTAAGGAGGACCATTACACATGACCCTCATTATTTTGTAGAGGCAAAGTTTCTCCTAATATTAAAATTTAAACCCTTTATTTAGGGGACCTTGAACTACATCTTACACAATAATTTCAACCACTTTTTCAAAAAATCAAAGATGTTATTGTTAAATGGCTAGTAAGCCTGAATATAGGCCGAGAAGATGCTCTAAAACGGAGGTTGTTAACCTGGAATCCACAGATCTCCAGTTTGTGGTTGGAGTCTGTAGGATTTGTGGGCTTAGATGAAAAGAAAGTACATCCTTACTTTCATCAACCTCGAACTGACATTTAGCATTTCCTTCCACCATGCATGAAGCCCACACAAAATTTTAGCAATACTTGTAACTTTGCCACTGATAGAAATCACAGATTTTTTTAAATCACAATACAGTTGTCACAGATATTTCAAAATTTCATTTGTTCTCATTGATACTTTGAAATGATGATTGCTATTAGACCTCATGTTTGTAATGCTTTCATTAAGAAGCATATATGTTGCTATATTAAAGTTTTAAAATATTTCAATAACTGATTTTTAGTATAAGTGGTTTTCTTTGTAAGCTCATGCATTTTATTTATGCATTTAAATGCTTATTCTATGAAGAGTCCTGCAGGCATTTACCAGGTCACTAGCTGGCTCTGTGGCATAGAAAAAGATCAGACACTTGCTCAAAGGTATAACTTGGAGAAGGAAAGTTGAGATGGGAGGTAAGAGCTTAACATAACATGGTACAGAACTTTCTAATGATCTGACTTGATATAAGTATAGGCTTTGAAAACCTAGAAGGTGGGTAATATAGTATTTCTCTTAAATTATATACTGCTTTCTGCTCAAAAAATCCTGAGATCTGCTGAGTATCTGCTAAAGTTATGAAGAGTAATCAGTGAGCAATATTCAAGGGGCCCTACACCCTGCTTTTTAAATTGTATCCTATTCATTGAATGACTGGTAGTAGAATGTCTAATTTACTTTGCTCCCATGAGCATGGCCCTTACCATCTTTATCTGAAGTCATTTCCTTTTGAATTAAGATCTCACAGGGCAACCAATATCCTGAATTATGGGTAAATGACCCCACGGTGGGCCAGATCCTGATATTATCTGCCATATTAATATTATAATATTATGTATTATATGCCATTTAGGGCTTCTTATTATATCTCTAATCCTCTTGAGTGTCCTTCAGTTAAATTCTGGCACCCATTTGGAAGATGGAATGTACCAGCTCTTTGCTGTCTACCTGGCCTTCTTCCCTTCAAACCTCCTAAGACTGCTCTCCCCCAACACCTGCCGGAGCCAGGCTTCCAATTACTTCACTCTGTTGTCATAGAGCATTTTTCCAATTTCAAACATTCCTTGTCTTTTAAAGTATTATAATCCTGGCTTTGTCCTGTTTAAGGGTGCAGGAAACATTTAAGTACCTTTTTACTGAAGCAGAACATACGTAAGAGAAAATGCACAACTTCAATATGTACAGCTTGATGAATTTTTACAAAGTGAGCATACCTGTGTAAACACTATTCAGACAGAGAAAGAGAGTATTGCCTACACCCCAGAAACTCTTTTGATCATCTTCCTGTCACCATGCCTTTGCTCCCACCCCACCAAGGGTAACCATGAAGCTGACTTCTAACAGCACAAATTACTTTTGCCTAGTTTTTTTTATGCTTTATAGAAATGAAATCATAAAGCATTGCATTTGTGTCTGGCTTTTTTCACTCAACCCTGTTTGTGAGATTCAAGTTACTGGAAAATTTTAAACTCAAAAGTTCAGTTCTTGTTTGTCCCTTCTGAGGTTTAGTGTATGGTATGGAGAGAAGAACAAAAAATATTTCTTTTAGAAAGGTTGACTCTCAGGGGACCTAAGAATGCAGCCCTCGTAGTTTAGATAACAGTATTTTTTACTCGTTCTGTGTTTTCTTTTTCTTAGAAATCGAGCTCTGGTTATAATTCTGCTTCTTGCCAAGAGTTAGGGTTGCATACGGTAAGGCTGTGGGCTTGGGTATGTTGGATGCCTTGCAGAGAAATTGTATCTGAACTCTTGAAAGCAATTATACTTGAAAGTTACATTTTACTGTCATTCAAAGCCAACCAGAACATCATCCACACATTTAAGGTAAACCAGAAAGTGTTAAATATATTATTTGTTTAAAATTCCTTTTTGTTGCTGCTTTTCTGCACTTTTAAAATGCAGATGAGCAGAATCAACATGGTATGGTGGGAAAATGCTGAACCAGGGATAGATGACAATTTTTTTTGTTCTGATCACAGGTTTATATAGCTGTGTTGCACCAATTGAGCCTCAGTGGCTCTGGGTTTGAGGATCAGAGTGAGATGATGTTTGAGGAAGGCTGAACGAGCTCTACTGTGTCCCACAGTTGCAAGCTGTCCCCACATCTCTGTACTCTCTTGCTCCATGCTTGGTTTTCTTATTCACAGTAGCTTTTGTTCCTTCTATGTGCCTACCATGACTTTTCCATGACTTTCTCTCTGCCTGAGTGCCCATTGTCCTGCCCTGCCTATCCTTAGAGGCCTAGCCCAAACTCCAACATTTCCATGAAGTCTCTGCCATACCTGTGTCTGCCTTTTTCTCTCTTCTTTGGACTCTTATGGTCAATGTTACACTTCTATGTTTGGCGTTTCCAGTTTGATTACTTTTCTCAAATAGGTTGTAAGTTCCATAGGGAAAAAAAGTGTCTTTTTTTGAGGAGCCCACTTTCTTTAAAAGGACACAGTAGTCATTGAATAATGTTGACTGCTTGTTAGGTTTTTTTCCCCCAAATATGGGACCAAATCAATTGTGTGCTAGTAAAAGCCCTGATTTGTAGCATTTGCCAATTCCCATGGTGTAAATACTCCCACTGTGGCTTTTTTCAAGCTACCAATATGATGTCAATCATCTAACAAAATTCTGGAGCATGTAACAGTCAGCTCTTATGGGCCAGAGTGAGCCAGCTGCAGCACCCCACTAGGCAAATGCCATAAATAAGAAGTTACTTTAAAATAAACACTGTAAGCTTCTTCCTGACTCATAAGAGAATCCCATATTTGGTTGGGTAAAAAGTCATCCTATTATTTCCCAATCACCCAAAAGAAGGTTGGATGAGAACATTTTTCAAGATATAGGTTTACATGGACAGATGCTAGGAGCCAATGCCTAATTTTTCAGAAATATCTTGCTCTGTCTGTCAAGCATGGAAAACATCATAAAGCGATGAATCTGTATCATCTGTGACTTGATGTCACCTTAGTTAAAAATGCTACTCTTCTAACCAAAAAGCTGTGCTGCAGTTTTAATTTTAAATATGTTCCTACAGTGGAAAATTTTATCCCCAGCCTATTGAAGCCTTGAGAAGAAGGCTTTCAATTGGTGAGCCCCAGCGTGGCGTGGGAGTGGGTCAGGGCACCCCAGTGGCTTCATAAACAGAAAGGTACACAAAGCAACCAAAGACCCTATACAATCCTGGAATGTTTTGAGAAATTATGTAATAAAGTCTCAACAAGATGCTTGCAATCTTGCAGTAATCATCTGACTAGCAGAAAAACACATTCTCTTAAATAACCATATGCAGTACCTTTTTAACACATTGACTGCCATACAAAAAAAACAGAAACTTTTCCTTGGGACCACAATGTTTTATTATGAAAATAGAATAAAAAAATTGAGTGTAATTTAAAGGTACACATAAATAGAAAAATAAAATTTATCGACTTCTATTCATTTAATCCATGTTTTTAGAATAAATTGTCAATATTAATTGTAACAATAAGAACATCAACAAGTAAGATTTTATATATGCTTCATGCAGCCCCGAGGTCAAAACTAGAGTGAGTTAAATACAACTCTCATGGCAGTTAATGTGTTAAACAATGTAGAGAAAAGAAGCTGGGTTAGTGAGGTCAACAGAAGATTCTCAAAACCCTCAAGTAAGATTCATCCAAGATATAATAAATTTGGGCTCTTTTACATAGCCTCGAACCAGCTCTTCGGAGGTTTATTATGTCTAAGTCACAGGGAAAGAATGAGGTGAAATGCACACAACATCTGTACGAATACCCATGTTAAGGAATAATCGAACTACGCAAGTGTCTAGCTGAGCACTGATCCTTTGTTTCCCAACTCAGGGAGAGCCAGAAACTGACCGACATACCAGTCATTTATTTTCTTTATTTTCCTGAATTAAAAATGAGCTCACTGTACAAAAGGGGCTGGTTTCCACAGGGGAAAAGAAAATCAAGGGAATGTTACAAATGGTTCGCATTCAAAGGACCTCTGTAAAAAATGAATAGCAATTCTCTGGGACTTCAGAACTCAAAATAAAGTATGCAGACACTTTTGGTGGAAGCCACAGGGGGTTGAGAGCTGGAAGTGGACTTAGGGACTCAGTTTGTTTTATGGGAAGGCAGAACAGGATTTGATTCCTGGACTTACAATTGGAGACTACAAGGTGGCTGGCCCTACTCACTGCTTAATCTCTCTGGTTTCACTGCCTAGAATTTTGTATCTGCTTTGAACGTTATATGAGATAATGACTGTAGAATGCATATAAAATACATCCAGTAAAGACCAGTGTCATTCTCTCCTCATCGTCCCCTCAGTTCACAGGTGAGGAAACAGACCCAGAGATGTGAAGAGTTAAGTCCAAGGTCACACACCCAGCTGATTCCCACCAGCACGAGTGGTATGTCTGTCCTCTGGACTGTTATTTTCATGACAGATTTCCACTTCCAAGAAAAGTACTTCTAGTCCTTCTTTCTAGATGCAAACGTGTCTCCCCAAAGAAGAGGAGAGACTTATCTGATTAGGGAAACTGGAGGGGTGACCTAAGTGGGACCAGCTCAGCCCCTTCTTTGTTTTCTTCTCGGTAGTTTCCTGTCTAAGCAAGAGTGATACTCCAGGGTCAGGGTCCAGGTCTGCCTTCTCTAGAATTCGGATCTCACAACCATTCTTCTCCATCTTTCCTATTGGAATTTGATGGGAACAAAGCTGTGCTTTTGGATGAATGTGTTTGCTTTGCAGACACAAACTCTCCCTTGGGTATATTGATTCATGGTCCAACCTGGGAATGAGTCTGTTTGTGGTGGGGAGGTCAGAGAGGCGTACCACGTCACAATTCCTTATGTGACACTTGAGCCAGCTGTGTCACAGAATTCAATTTTTTTCAAAAGGCAATGAGGTGAATATGCTGTACCTGTATGTGACACCCCAAGCATGATCTTTGGCAACATTCCAAAATCAAATCATTACTATTTCTCAGCAAAACATGTGAATATTCATGTTAGGTAGAATGAAGACTGAAATTGTCATGTATCAGTTCAGGTCAGGTTTTGCCACCAAATGAATTTGTATCAAACTTAGGGCAAAGGTTGGTTTTTGGAGCTCTTCGTATTGTGGAATTTTAGATAACTTTAAAATTGTAATGGGAAAACTGGCTGTGACCACATATCTCAGCTATGTGTACTGATTCAGTTTTATCTGCAATCATTTTTTTTTCATCTGCCTGTGTTCTGGTTTTTATTTTTCAATCGGCTTTGGCCTTCGATGGGATTTAAGTTGGGAGCAATCATCAGCTTAATACTAACCAGTGTACTTGCCTTCACATCACAGCTCCTTCATAAGCAACCTTAAACCTATTTTCTATGCTGGAGGTGGGCTTATGCTCTCTCCACATTCAGCAATATCAGGAAACATGAGTCCACCTCACTGACAACTAGTAGATGGATACCTCAAGGAAAGGTTAGTGTCTCTTAAAAAAAAAATTCTAATATGAAGACTGCTTGCTTTATAGCTTGTGGCCTTTTCCTTGGGTCCCTAAAAAGGTAGATTTTTTTTCTGGATTTAAGCCCAGCTCTTAGAGTTATGGTTGGGCTTTGTCTGCGATCTAGGTCTGATTTTTGTGCTCTCTTAAGCATTTAGAAGAAAATGCATACCTTAAAAAGTTGGTATACAGAGTTACCATATGATCTAGCAATTCTACTTTTCAGTATATACCCAAGAGAAATGAAAATATATGTCCACACAAAAACTTGTACATAAATGCTCCTAGCAGCATTATTCATAATAGCCAAAAAGTGAAAACAACCCAAATGTCCATCAACTGATAAATGGTTAAACAAATTGTAATATTAGCCATGCAATGGATAATTATTCAGCCATAAAAAGGAATGAAGTCTTACAGCTTGGAGCTACCCCAGCCCAGGGGAGATAAATTGAACTTTAGATCACCTGTGAGCAAGAAGTAAATGACTGTTGTTGAATGCCACTGAAGTTTTGAAATTCTTTGTTATGTAGCAAGAACTGACTGATACATCCAAAATATCTTATGGATCCTAAAGAAATAAAATAGGAAAGCCAACTGTTTTGTGATTGAAGCTTAAAATGGTTATTAAGGAGATATGGCTTGGTATGACCTTTGGCAAGTCACTTGCTTGTCCATGTCTCAGTCTCTTCATCTGGACATTAAAGAAGTTGAGTTAGATGGTGTCTGAAGCTCCCTTCAGTTCTACTGAGTGAGCTAATTCAGTTCTAACTTCATTGAGGAGGTTGGAGAATACATGACTCCATAGTGTTCCAGTGATTAGAGGTTTCAAATTAATCATTGGCCATCTTAGTAGATATCTATTGTTATGTAACAAATTACCACAAACTTAGTGGCTTAAAAAATATGCACTTATTATCTCAGTTTCTGTGGGTCAGGAGTCTTGGCCTGGCTTAACCAGGTCCTCTGCTTTGGAGTCTCACAGAGCTGTAATCAAGACGATGGCTGGGTCTGTGGCCTGAATAAATATCCTGGTCATATAATTTTGAAAGTAAAACCAACAATGCATTGTAGGAACTCAAAAACACATTTGAGCCAATACCCCTGCTGTCCCTTTTATTTCCTAAAGAGAACCAGGATAAATGAGAGGCACAACCAAAAAAATAAAAATTTTGAACTCTTTAAGAAAGTAGAAGGATGATTACCTAAAATTGAAATGAACCGACTTAGAAGTGAAACTTATTTTATCATACCTAGCATCCATATATATTATGCTTGTAGTTGAACAGCTAATCTCTCTTTGGTGGGGGCCAGAGGCACTTTTCCAAATTATAAAAGCAACTTTGCTTTCAAGTCAACTCCATCTAGTTTCTCCTTGGTGATTATGAATGTGGTAGGCAGTCTCCAATGTGGTCATTCAGTGATACCCATCTCCTGCTGTTTAACCCTTGTGTAATCTCTGCCCTTTCCATATGACTGGACTTAATGACTAATTTCTAATGAATAGGATATGGCAGAAGTGATAGGATATAACTTCTAAGATTAGATTATGAAAAGACTGTACTTTCCATCTTGAGAGCTCTGATGGGTTGAATTATGTCCTCACCAAAAAAGATATGTTGAAGTCCTAACCTACAGTACCTCATTTGGATATAGTATCATTGCAGACATAATTAGGTAAGATGAGGTCATACTCAAAAATTCTCAACAAAATACCAGCAAACCAAATTCAACAGCACATTCAAAGGATTATAAACTACGACCAAGTGGAATTTATTCCTGGAATGTGAAGGTGATTCAACATGCGAAAATTGATCAATATAATATACCGCATTAACAGAATGAAGGCCAAAACCACATGATCATATCAACTGATGCAAAAAAAGAATTTGACAAGATTCAGCACCCTTTCATGATAAAAATACTTAACAAACTAGGAATACAAGGAAATTACCTCAACATAATAAAAGCAATATGTGAAAAACCCACAGTATACTTAATGGTAAAAGACTAAAAGCTTTTCCTCTAAGATCAAGAACAAGGCAAGGATCCCCATTCTTGTCACTTCTATTTAACATAGTATTGGAAGTCTCAACCAAAGCAAAGAGGCAAGAAAAAGAAATAAAAAGCATCAAAATTTTAAGGGAAGAAGTAAAATTATCTCTGTTCTCAGATGACATGGTCTTATATACAGAAAACCTTAAAGATCACACGCGCGCACACACACATACACACGCACAAAACCTGTTAGAAACTAATAAACTAATTCAGCAAAGTTGCAGGATTCAAAATCAGCACATAAAAATCAGTACATTTCTATACACTAGCAAAGAAAAAATTGAAAAGGAAATGAAAAAAATCCACTTCACAATTACAACAAGAAGAATCAAATACTTAGGAATAGGCAGACAACTGGAGCCTTGGTCAACAGTTTGATTGCAACCTCTTGAGTGCCCCTGAGCCACAACCACCCATCTAAGGTGCTCTTGAATTTCTAACTCTCAGAAACTGTGAGATAATAAATGTTTTGTGATTAAACTGATAAGATTTCAGGTAGTTTATTATGTAGCAATAGATAACTAGTAGATAACCAACATTCTAAATGAAATGAGGACATTTAAGCCTAACTGTAGAGAACCAGCCTTGTTTTTCAACTCTTGCTATTGTTCTACATTTATGGGGGAAAGAAATTCAGAGTTCATTGTTCAAAGTGCTTTTCAAATGTACATAAGCATGGGGGGGTTGGTTTTATTATGATTTTTAACCGACACATAATAATTATACATATTTATGGAGTATAGTGTGATATTTCCATACAAGTATATAATGTGTTATGATCAAACCAGGGTAATTGGCGTAGCCATCACCTCAAACATCTATCATTTCTTTGTGTGGGAACATTCAAAATCTGCTCTTCTAGCTATTGAAAATATATAATAAATTGTTGTTAATTATAGTCACCCTCTAGTGCAATAGAACACTAGAACTTATTCCTCCTATCTAGCTGTACTTTTGTATCCATTAACCAACCTTTGCGGTCATTTTTATAGTGCTGTGAATGTCATAATCAGATATCAGACTAAAACATGTAAAGGATTAAATGGGATCACATCAGAATGTGGCCACTGATACCTGAGAGATCAAAACATTATAGACTATTTTGAGCAAATGTTGGCCTCATATGCCCTAGCAGTATTTCCATTTTATATTCTAGATATTCAGATTATATGCTGCATTCCTCATTGGCATTGCATGCCCCGGATCACAGAACATTGCCTCCCCTCATCATGATTTGGGAACATTCTATTTCACTGCAATTACAGTTTTCAGGAATGACAGCTGCTGAATAATTATAGGAAAATTGCCTTAGTTCTCCATAGAATTTACATGTTCCTGAAACTGGCATTTATTGAGATCGTAACCCAATGTCTTAAAGATGTCTAGACCAAGGTTAAAGATCAAAATTAAAAAAAAAAAAAAAAAAAAAATATATATATATATATGTTTATGTAAGACTTCCTTTGGCTTCCTTGGCTGCCTTACAGCATTGGGCGGAGGGAAAATTAGTAGTCTCTGAATTATCTATTCAACCATTTTTTTTTGTTTTATTCATACACAATTGTAATTTTTAAAAATATAGAATTTATAGATCCTCCCTAGAATAAAAGGTTAAAATAGATGATAAATAATTTTGAAGATCCATTTTATCTTTAAGAATGTAAATGTATCTAAGAAAAAGTGCCTTATGGAGCTAAACTGAGGAATCTTAGGGCTTGCCCAGAGTGCAAGGATCAGCTAGGGCATAGCCCTCTGGGATGGAGCCGACTCTCTCCTAAGCAGTCTGGATGGAAAGCCAACTGACTTCGTATAGAATGTCTGTTATCATGTTAAGGATGGAATTAGTGATAAGAATGCCCTGGAGTCCATGCTGTTTGTTCAACTTCAGGGAGGTAGGCTTTTCTGAACAAATATCAAAGAGAAGCCTTGGGCAGAACTCTTGGTGTGTGATCAATCCATGCAGGAGGCACAGAGTTGCAATAGAAATATGTATGGGGTGGGGACAGGAGGGGTCCCAAAGGAAGGTTTCCCTTTGGGGGCCACCTTATGTAAGTACACAGATCTCAATGAGGAGACAGTAAGCCCTGGCCAAGTTGGAAGGAATGCTACCAGCCTCCCTTCTATCAGTGTGTAGCATGTCTGAAAAATCTGAGCTTTAGAAGCCTACAGAGCAGGGTCTCTGTCAAGATCTAATTGATAAAGGAAGAAACACGCCTGTTATTTTAATATGGAGGATAAACTATAGAGACTCACTTAAATAGGCATTAGGGAGCTGACAAGGTAAGGTGGGAACACTGTAGTCACTACTACTGAACACGACAGCCACTCCTAGGCCTGTGGGAAAAAATGGAAGAAGTTGGGGTTATTGGAGCCTAAAATCTATGAGGAGAGGCCTGTAGGGCTGGGGCCCAGACCTCACTACCTACCTAACACATCCAGTGGTGTTGGAATTTAGGTATTAAAATGCTATGAAAATGATTAAGAGTTTCCCAATTTGTCACAAAGTGAAACAGGAAGTTGATGTCCACTTGACTTCTGGATTTGGGCGAATAGGTGTAAGTAAGTAGGAATTAATAGAATATTTGACACAAATATTACACTTGTATTTATGTTTATATTATAATACACTTTCACACACTCTGGGGAAGTGGAGGTGAAGCGATACTTTATACTTCCTTAAAATTCCTCCATGGCTATGCTCAGTCAGCCCTAGGTGATCCCTAGTGGCCCACGTTTTTTTTTATCTTATCTATGATCATTTGAACCATTCTGAACTTTCCTGGTTTGAGGTCCTAATGCCCCACCTCACACCCCTTATAGCAAAGAAAAGTTTGTTTCCATGTAGGAAAGGACACTTGTCACTGGGTGTTTTGTAGAACCAAGACATCAAGCTGCTACCTAAATAGTCCTTCCCTCTTTCCCTTTAATTTTATAGCATGGAAAGGGAAGGAAAGAAGGAAGGTCCATATAAAGAAATATGTGATTATTTTCCTGCATCAACGATTCTGCTGAAATACTTTCTAAAGACAGCTACCCATAGTCACAGCTTCAAAGAAAGCAATGGCTTTCATGCCAAGCTGACCTGAAGCCCAGAAAAGAAGATGCTTTTATGACCCCAAATGGGATGAGTCACAAAGACACATCTGAAGCTTCAAACATAGGATTAGAATTTGAATAAATTGATAAAAATGAAAGAATATCGTAAAAGGTTCTAAATTATATTCTTAATACTGATTTAGCCAATGGCATCCTCTTTCAAGCTATCAGATCTGCTTTTTAACATTTATGTTTTAAGAAGGGTTCCTGTTTGTATAGAGTACAGTGGAAAAACCAACTCCCCTGGCGGTGACTAATTTAAGACAAGTTCTTCTTCAGAGAAAATAGCCTTTTGAGTTTTGAGCTTCCAGTCTTAAAGATTGAAATTAATGATAATAATATCACAAATGGACATAATATGTTGAGAAAATTTTCCTGCTTTTATTTCAGACCTTTTCTGAAGTAGTCTCTACTAGTAATCTTTTTATTTATAGTTAGATTCACAGCTAGTTTCATGACACATGTCCTCTTTAGGCAAACCCAGGAAGTACTTATAAATCCTGTGACTTCTGAGTAATAAGGTTGGGCTGGGTTTCATCATAATGTCCAGCATTTATCATATCCAGAGGATGTATAAACTTGTACTATAAAACAACTGACACACCTGTGAATAAGCACTTTCCTCATCTACAGCCTGTTGGATTGGGACTGTTAACAGGAAGGCAGATTTAGACTCAGTTGAACTCAAGCCAAAAAATACTGCAAAATATTCTCTTACAATTTTCTCTTTAAAGTTTTCCAGCTGGGATCTTTGCCTATTTGCCTATTGTTTATACAGTAAAGCTCCTGAAAGCATTTCCATTTCAATCTTTTTCCTTTTCAATTTGATCCTACATTTCCCAGGGAAAAAAACCTTTCCAAGAGTCAAAGATGTATGGTGATCAGTCATCCTGGTTTCCTGGGACTCGGGACTTTCAGTGCTGAAACCGGGCAAGTCCCTGGCAAACCAGGACTAGTTTGTCACCCTACAGATGATGAGTGCCCCCCCCCCATAGAAGGCCTGAGTAAAAACTTCTGCAGCAGGTATCTTTATTGCTCAGGCTCAATTTCTCCAAGTAACAATAGCTTTTATCAGTTGTTTTTGTTGCCATATAAAAGCAAGTGATTTTGTTTTAATGCAAATGTATAAATTTGCATAAATTTAATTGTTTAAGACAAGGATCATTAAACCCTGCCCTTACCTACTTTTCTTATTTTTAAATTATTTTTCAGAGAAAAGATTTTGTAATTTTCTTTCCTGTGGCCCACCCCTCAAAGCCTAAAATATTTACTATCTGCCCCTTTGTAGAAAAATTTGCTGATCATCAGTATAAGATATATTTAGCTATAGAAATATCTTATAGCCCAAACACTAGGCCCATATTCCTGATATGATGAAATTTATGTCTTAATTACAAATTGCCAAAAAATCCTTTATAAATTCTTTATTATTTTGTCATATAGTGCTTTATAAATTTATGAAAAATAGACAATGTTTAATTGTTTAACTTTTTTCTAAGTACATAATTGCCACTCATAGTTATTTTTCTCTCAAAATTGAACAGAAACAGTAAAAATCACATGACCAAGCCCCCTCATTTTATAGGTGAGTAAACTGAGGCAGGAAAGAGTTAAGGGGCTCACCTGCAGAGCTCACCCACAGCTAGTGGGGAAAGAGCCAGAACTAAGAACACTACCGGGATCCTGGCATTCTTGCATTATACTGCGCTGCTGCTCTTAGTTCCTCGGGGACATTTTATTATTCAGGATGGTAGTTTAAAATATGAATTATTGCTAAATTGTTACATACCGAATGTGTTCTGGGCTATTCCTGCACCCCATACCCCACCAAGACTAAAACAGGGATATGTCCCTACTATCTCTGTGGGGCAATATTTTCTCAGTTTACCTGCCAATTGTATTGCCTGTGATAGTCTGTACTTTAGACCTGGGTGTCCAGCCAGCCTTCCCACCACGGCGGCATATTAGAATGGCCTGGTGTGTGTGCATGTTTACGTGTTTTGTTTTTATACCAAGGCCTGGGCCTCATCCTCTGACATTCTGATTCACCTGATCTGAGTGGGGCCTAAGAAATAAGTACACTTTTCGAACTCAATCGATTCTGAATAGGAACCACTGTGTTAGAATATACAGCACTGTGTTTTACAGAAAGCAAAAATATTTTTACAAATGGAAAATATCTTCACCAGAGAGCATAACTCTGATTTCAAAAGCATCTTAGGCTTGATTAATTCCTATACAATAGGGCAATTTTAAGGAAAAAACTGTATATCATGCAGATTATAACATAAGATCATTGAAGGTATATTAAGGCGATTAAATTGGTGTCCATTTTATATTCTTCTTACTAAAATCCATTATGATCATCTGCAATTTTTTCGTGGCATACAAAATCTACTTTACCCTATGAAAAAGACAGTTATCAAAATTGTGTACTAGTAGATATAATAACCAGTGATCAATAATCCTTAGTGTTTTGGATCTGAAGTGATTTGGTCAACATGTAGCTACTTGGATAAAACAACGTACATCTAAAAAAAACAATATATGTTTCTCTATACATATCTGTCTATCTACCTAGGCATATATATGTGTGTACATGTAATTACAAATATTTTGACTTATAAATATTGAACTGAAAAAAATTTTCATCCAGACAAACATTAAACACAAACTTACTACAATGTTGATTATATATGTATGTAATTCAACAACATATAGTGTACCCCAAATATATCATTTTCCAGGAGGTTATAAATATTTCCAAGTAAGGAGGAAGAATTCTACAATCAAATTTTATGCCATTTGGAGTATATTTAAGACTCAGCTGAGAGTGAAGTAGATGACATATTGTTGGCTGTAAGAAAGTCAAATTACTGCCTTTAGGAAAATTGTCACCCCTCTGCGCTCAATACACAATTTTCTAAAATTTTACACCCCCTGCTTAGATCAAATCTTTCAATGATGCAGCCAAAGACTAAAAATCATAATTGGCCCTGTTTCTTTGTCAAAAACTGATCAATATTCTAAATTAATATGGTGAGCATGGAGCTATAAGTGTCTCAAGGTACCCATTTATCAATAGAAATTGAACTCAATAGGTAAGAATTTATAAATTATATCCACAAAAAAGTCTATAGACCAGAGTTTCTCAGCCTTGGCAGTACTGACATTTTGAGCCAAACAAATCTTTGTTATAGGTGCTGTCCTGTGCATGGTAGTGTCTTTAGTGGCATCCTTGGCCTTGATCTATTAGCTGCCATTAGCATACCTCCCCACCTCCTACCCCATAGTTGTGACAATAAAAAAAGTCTCCAGACATTGCCCAATATTCCCTAGTCTGGTTGAGAGCCATTGCTATAGAGCATAGAACATGGTCTCAAACTTCAGAGATGGGAAATTATTTAGGACAATAAGAATGTAAAGTAACTTTCACTAAACGTCTTTTCTCCCTTTCAGTATAAAATATTATAATAAGATGGCTGGTCCTGACAAGAGGCGCTGTGACATCAACAGTGACTCAGTCTCTATGATGGTATTAATAACTGGCAACTGACTCTCCTATTCATCATCAAGTTATGTTTCAAATAAAACTTTCAAGTCTGAAAAAAATGACAAATCCCTTCCAGGCATGGTTCAAGTTAAAGCTGAAACTGTGTCTTCATTTCAGCTCAAGAGAGGTTTTTGATTGGGACGTGGCTTTTCCTTGTGTCCTGGTTGAGAAACTGTGCCTGTGGAGGGGGTTGGGCAGTCTTGAGAAGGGATCAAGTGGTGGGAGGGGGAGTGGAAGACATTGGTCACCCAAGAAAATATGTCAACATCTGTCCATCACTGCAGCTCTGGCCTGATTATCATTTTTTCTGCTTCTGTAAGCACCAATGGGACAATGCCACTGAGCCCAGTCTTTTGTTGCCTGCAGCATTTCCCACCACTGTGCCACGTCTGATATGCTAATGGGGAAACCCAGGGTTTTGTGTGGCTGAAAAGGCTTTCAGACACAATCAGTAGGTCAACAATCCCAACTCTGTACAGCTTCTCAGCCTGCTGTGTGAGGGCCTGTCCTCACACCTTTTCTGTGAGTGTGCCCGTGCTTAAGACGGCAATTAACCATCTGGCTGTGTGTCCCCTAGAGAAATGGACAGAAAATAAAACAGAATAAACCCGCACCTTGCAAACTGCCAAGTGGCACATGACTTCCCAGTCCACTCTGGGGAGAAGCCACTACACCAATGGTCTGAACCTAAAAATGACCCAGTGGCCCCAGTTTCTTGTGAAACTTTGATGAAAGAAATCTATGCAAGTTCTGACTCCACAATCCCTGGTTCTCGATGTAAATCTCCCCAGTGTAACTGCTAAGGTGTAAAAATAGCTTATGTAGGTGTTCAGAATCATAAGGTCATAGAGTTATGAAATGTTAACTGACAGAAGTATTTTCTTCTTTCTCATTTGGCACAGTAATTTGCTCATACTAAGTCTTCAATATTTACTCATTGAATTGCAAGTGACAAGGTTAAAAAGAATCTCGCAAGGATCCTTTTTTCTAGGATTGTCTCTATTTTGTACCATCAATTAATGATTATTGTGTCTTTATTCAGGCCAAGTAACACCAAAGCTTTTTTTTTTCATCCAAATAAATTCATACTTATAAAGCTTTTCCCACATTTCATTCCCAATTCTAAATGTTTCTACTAACACTGTTACCATTGGAAAGAAATACTGTTGCCCTCCATTAAACCTGTACTGCCTGCTGTCCAAGGTTTATTTATTTAACAAAGATTTATTGTGGTGCCAGACATCCTAATAGGCTATGAAGACACAAAGAAGCATGATATAAAGTTTCTGACCTCAGGAAAAAACTAGTCACATGGGGGAGACAGTATGTAATACAATATGGTAAGTACATGATAAAACAGTGCACATGGTGTTTTGGGAACACATAAACCAGCTGGGGGAAGTCAAGGAAGGCTTCCTGGAGGAGGCCAGTAAGCTGAGTCTTAAACTTTGAGTAATATGTAGTGAGGCAAAGAAAGGTTAAATGGAATTTTAAGCAGTGGAGACATGTATTTGTCAGGAGGGGTTAATCATTGTAACAAACAGCCCTGGAATTTCAGTGGCAAACACAACAAAGATTTATTTCTTGCCTATGTCACAATCTAATGTAGGTTGGCAGGGGGTGGCAGGAAGTGTAGTACTGTGCTCCATGGAGTCTTCCAGAGACTCCACTCCTTCCATTAGCAGCTCTACAGTCTTCTAAGTCTTCACTGGATCTTTGGCTTTCACTTCCCCAGGTGATTAACACTAGGAATGTCCTCAATAAGATAGATCCAGTTCCTGCTCTCATGGAACTACTCTAGTGAACAAACACACAAATTAATACATAAGAAAAATATGCCTCGTTAAATGAGATGAGCAGGGAAAGCTTCTCTGGAGAGGTGACACATAAATGACAAGAAGGAACTATCCATGAGAATATTGGGGGAGGAGGGACATTCCAGGCACAGAGAAGAGTTAGAGTCAAGGTCCTCAGTTGGGAATAAGCTAAGTGAGTGCCACGGACAGAAAAAAGTCCAATGTGGCTGAGGGTAGTGGGCCAGTGAGTGAGTGGACAGGTGAGCTGTCAGGGGTGGGCAGAGGTTAGCTCATAAAGGATATTATAAACTAGATTTTAAAAAATGAATTTTTAATCTAAGCACAACAAAGTTATTAGAGAAATTTGAGCCCAGAACTAATGTGATATGACTCATATTTTAATAAAACAATTCGCGTGGAAGCAGAGAAAACTAGTTAGGAGGCTCTTGTAGTAGCCCCAAGTGAGAAACAGTGTTGATACCAGCAGAGATGGAGAAAAATGGATAGATTTGAGAAATGTTTTAGAAATAGAATTCACAGGACTAGCTGTTCCAGAAGGACGGGGTGTGGAAGGTGAGGGAGGCTATAAAATAAGAATCAAGAACAATTACTTGAGCACTGAGTGGGTGGTAAAGCCATTTACTGAGATATATGAGACTGGGGAAAACCGATAGGCAAAAGAAAGAATTCTCTTTGGGCCACGTTGAGTTTGAGATGCTTATTAAGCCTCCACATAGAAATGTCCAGTTGGTCATTAGATACACGAACCTAGAATACTGGGAATGAATATTTTAAAGATATTAGACCACATGAGTTTGCCCAGTCAGAGTGTGGAGAGAGAGAAGAGAGGCGGCTCAGGAGAGAACCCTGGAGCACTCAACATTGAGAGATGCAGGCGGAGGTGAAAGACCCCCCTCCCCCCAAAAAGCATGAGAAGAAGAGCCCATGAGATGGGAGGAAGCCATGAAGAGGCTGGTAAGGGGAGAAGGGAAATAAGTAAAGTCCAGGCAACAAAGAAAGGGGATATTCCAATTTTATTTCTTTAATTTCTACATCCTCTGACCTCAGTAAACTAGTTTAAAGATAATTCCCAATGGGAATACATCCGATCAAATCAATGTACTAACTAACGGCGTCCCCACAGTACACTTTTGCACAATGTGGAATGGCCAATAGGATATGGGTTCTGAAGCAGCCCTCCCAAAAATGTAGTCATGTTGGAGACGGAGACTTTGAAGCCAAGAAAATTCATTTGTAGCTTTAAGTCTGAAGATCCGAGTTCAAATTCTGGCATTAACAATTTTGTGATTCTGAGGGAGCTTTTTGAGGACTCTGAGCCTGACCCTCAGTTTCCTTTTATATAGAATGGGCATGACAACCACTGTTACATTGATGATCATCTCATCACTCTGAGCAGACACAACCTTTCTGTATAGTAATAAGACTTCACCCTCTCCTATCTTGGAAACCCCTTCCAAACATCTCCCCGGACACTCCCCTAGGTGCTGCTTGCTTCACTAGGCGCTGCTCTGCCTCTAAGAACTGTTGACTTCATTGCCTGCAGTTACTCTTATAACATCATTACCCACCAAAGAAGGAGTATTGTTGCCTGGGCTGCAGGCCTCTGCTTTATTTGGTCTCATTTGAACTCTCTTCTTTGCTCATATCTCATTTCTAATCACAAGGATGTAAAATTGTCATCAGTCTCCTCTCACGCATTCTTACTTTATAGATTGTTCCAGAAGGCCTTGGAGACATTTACATGTGGCCCAAACACATTGGCTTCACACATGGTTTCTTACACTAGCCTTGGCAGCTTCATGTCCTCCAGTCAACCTCAACAACGTCTACCTCATATGATATTTGAAGGGATCAAATAATTGAGCATGCATGTTGTGAACTTTATGTACAAGTGCAAAAGAGTTTTCTTGATACCCTTATGACAAGGTCATAAGGCCTTTCAAAATAGATAAATGGAGACTAAAAGCAAAAGAGGCTTACATAAGTGGATGGAAGCATTAGTTCTGATTGATACAGACATTTAAAATGCATTACTCTAAAGAACACAATTCTAGCTCTGTGGAAGTGCTCTTGAACTCTAATCCTCTATGCCCTGTGAATTTTGTAATGTTCTGCTTTAGCATCCAACAATAGACTTTGAATTTTCCCAGAGACATGGAAAGTGGCCTATAAACAAAATCAAACCATTGTCAATTAATAGAACAATGACATCATTTTTCAGCCATCACACTGCCTGGCTGTGTTAGCTCAGGTGTAACAAAATACCATAGATTGGATGGCGTAAACAATAGAAATTTATTTTCTTGCAGTTCTGGAGGCTGGAAAGTCCAAATTCAAGGTGCCAGCCAATTCTGTTTCTGGTAAGGGCTCTTGTGATGGCTTGTAGACAGCCACCTTCTTACTATGTCCTTACATGACCTTTTCTCAGTGCATGTGCACATGTGGGGGAGATTTCTCTTTCTTTCTCTTTTTATAAGGCCACCAATCCTACTGGAATGTGACTCCACCCTTACTGCCTCCTTTGACCTTAATTACCTCCTAAAGGCCCTATCTTCGAATCTAATCTTATTGGCGGTTAGGACTTAAACATATGAACTTTGATGGGAGGGGCACAATTCAGTCCATAACACTGGCAAGCACTGCCCAGAGGTCAATGAACAGAACACTTTTGTGTGCTTCTCATGAGAGTAAAACTGGTGTAGTCTTTAGGGAGGGCAACATGGTGATGAGTACCAGCAATCTTAAAGTGGGTCTCTGATGTAATAACTCCTCATTTGCTAAATTTCCTTAAGGAAACAATCAGAGATGTACATACAGATTCATGCATAAGCCTTTTCCTAGAACTACTATTTGTAGCAGCAAAAGCCTAGAAATAACCCTTTTATGTCCAACAATAAGATAATTACCAAATAAATTAAGAGGCAACAATATGGCACAGAACAAGATAGAGTGAGGAGAAATGATCTTTTTTGAAAAATCTTTAATGCCATGACAACATATTTAGTATAATATTTAGTGTGTGTGGGGGGGGGGAGGACACTTAAAAGAATGTTTAGAATAATTCAATATTTTTAATAGATCTATAGAATTGATATACATTTATACATACTATCAGAAGAATATACACATAAATAGTAACTGTAGTTGTGACTACTTGGTGGGATTTAGGGTGATTTTGTTCTTCAAAGTTTTCTGCATTTCCAAACTATTGACAGCTCACATCTATTACTAGTATACTTAGGAAAATATGCTATTTTAAAAATAGATCCAGGAAAATATTCAAATCTAAAGCTTAAGCATTTATCTTTTGTGCTGCTGTGACAAGCCCAGGAACAGGTAGCAGTTGCTGGGTCTTTTCTTTGTAATTCTAGTCATTATATGTGACTCCCTTGTGGCAGGCAGAATAATGGCCCCCTAAGGATGTCTGCACCCTAAGCCCTGAAACCTGTGAATGTGTTACCTTATATGGCAAAAGGGACGTTGCAGATGAGATTAAAGCTACAGGCCCTGAGATGTAGAGATTATCGTGGGTTATCTGGGTGGGCCCAGTCCAATCACATGAGTCCTTAAAATCAGAGAACCTTTCCAGGCTGTGGTCTGGGGGAGATCTGACTATAGAAAAGGAGTTACAGAGAGGACCAGAGAGATGGCAGCACCAGAAGAACTTGACCTGCCATTGCTGGCTTTGAAGCCAGAAGAAGGGGCCACGAACCAGGGAATGTGGGTCACCTGTGGAAGGTGAAAAAGGCGAGGCAAAAAAATCTCTCCTAAATAAATGCCCCAGACAGAGTGCAGCACTGCCGATATCTTGATTTCAGTGCAGTGAGATCTGTCGGACTTTTAACCTATAAATAAATCATAAGATAATAAATGTATGTTCTTTAAAGCTACCAAGTGTGTTGTATTTTGCTACGGCAGTAATAGAAAGATAATACACTTTTGAATAGTAACTTCCCTCACTTGTATTTGACTTGGTGTTCATGCTGCCCCCCTCCATCATAACCATCTGTTTTCTGTTGATTTTTATCTAAATTACTCAAGTGTTAACTTAGCACCAGCTATATGCCGGACACTGTGTTAGGTGCCAAGGAAAAGAGAAAGAAAATGTAAGATATAGCTCTGGTTTTGGCAGTTCATTTAAATGAGCCTTTAGAGTTAATTAAGAATATGTCAGAGAAGAAACACCGTGTAGCTTTACTGCTAAGCTGGTCTTTTCTACGTTTTTCTCTGTTTAAATGTTCCTTCTTTGAGATATTTGTGTTTAACTGGTATAAGAGATAAAGTCTACAAAAAACAACAGTGAATTTCCTCTTTACTTTCTTTCTTACTCTTTGTGACTATCAATCCATCAGATGCAACCTTTAAATGGATTTATCTTCCGTCTCAGTAAAGAGCCCTCTACTCACCAGATATGCTCATGCTGCTAAGAAAATAAAAGGCAGATGTTCTGATCCCAAAGAGATGGCATCACTTGCGTGGAGGTGTGGGTCGTTGGAATTCTGTGTGTTAAATGTGTCTAATCATGCTATTTCACCCGTAAGCTAGTTAATCATTTCATTTGAAATGTGAGTGCTTACACTGTGCTAGCCTTTGGTGACGCAAAGAGGAATAAAGCCTCTTCTTGACCTTGAGGAGCTCTGAGTTAGGCATGGGAGACAGATATGGGAATAACTATTTATGACAGAATGTGACACGTATATGAGACACTGGTATTCAAGTCCCATGGGGCAATAGCAAATGGAGCAATTGTATGGGATCCAGAAGTGGGTTGGAGGGACACTTGAACTGAATTTGAAGATCAAGTATGAATTACCAAGTGAAGGAATTAGAGAAAGGGCATATGTGGCAAAACAAAAACAAAACAAACAAAAAACAACATGGGCAAAGGCTAGGAGATAGGGAAGTGCCTTGATCTCTCTTATAAATGGACGAGTTGTGCAAAGGAGGCCGAGGAGCAGAGGGGTTTAGGAGGGACAGCCGGAGTTAGATAGTGAAATATTTTAAATGCTAAGCTAGGATGATTGCACTTGATCCTAGGGGCAATGGGGAGCTAACAGAGGTTTTTAAGCATGAGAATGGCACCATAAGCTCTATGGTTAAACAGTGCTGTCCAATAGAACTTTCTACAATGATGAAAATGTTCTATTTCTGCATTAAAATGTTGCAGCCACTAGCCACATGTGACTATTGAGCAACTGAATGTACTTATTGTGACTACGGAACTGCATTTTCACTTTAAAGTAATTTAAGTTTAAATTTAACAAGCCACATGTGGCTAGTGACTACCATATTGGACAGGCCAGGGCTAGAGAGTTATCCCTGTAGCAGTGTGGAATGGAAGAGGAGCGGAGGCTTCCTACAGGAGAAAAAATGACTAGGGAGAGAATAATTTGTCTCCTTTTTCTTTCTGAGATAGATCTTTTAACGTTACATAAATAATTTTGATCATGAATTTGTATATAGACAGTCCATGACTTACGATGGTTTGACTTCGTAATGGTACAAAAGTGATACACATTCACTAGAAACCATATTTCGATTACCCATACAACCATCCTGTTTTTCACTTTCAGCACAGTATTCAATAAATTACATGAGATATTCAACACTTTATTATAAAATAGGCCTTGCGTTAGATCATTTTGCCCAACTGTAGGCTAACATACGTGTTCTGAGGACATTTAAGGTAGATTAGGCTAAACTATGACAGATTAGGTGTATTAAATGCATTTTCGACTTATGATATTTTAAACTTATGGTGGGCTTATCAGAACATAACCCCATCATAAATCGAGGAGCATCTGTATTCCAATATAGACTATAAGTAATATGAAGCCAATTTAATCTGTAACACCTGTAATCCAGAGGAAAGGTAATTCAGCACAGAGTTTGGGAACACACCACTAATCCTGCCTCTAGGCTGAGGATGGGAAACTGAACAGCTGTTTCATTCCTTTGAATTTTATTTCAGAGAGTTGAACCTCCAACCCCTCACTTACCCACCCACCATACATTCCACAGGCAGTAGTCAAGACAGTGACTCTCAATGTGGTAGGGGGGTGATTTGGCAATGTCTGGAGGTAGTTTGGGTTGTTACAAGAGAAGGAAGAAATGCCACTAACATCTAATGGGTAGAGGCCAGGGATGCCGCGAAAAACCCTACCATGCAAAGAACAGCCCCCATGGAAAAAAATGATGTAGCCCAAAATACCAATAGCATTGAGGTGGAGAAATCTTGGTCTAGAGCAATGGTTCTCAATCCTCAATGACCATAGAGTCTCTTAGGAAACTAAAAAAAAAAAAAAATCCCTGTGCCCTGGTCCTTCCTCAAGCCAACTAAATCAGGAACTCTGAGGATGGGGCACAACCTGGGCACTGGGGCTTTTTCAAGAGCTCCCCAGGTGGTTCTAATGTGCAGCCAGCACTGAGAACTACTGCCATGAAGAGAGGATGCTGTCCAAACATCCTATTCCTAAGTCCCTCAAACTAGCTGACTCCTATAAACATCCATTTTGTGCCTCGCATGGAGTCTTCCACCCAAACTGTGTCCCCATCTTTTACTTAGTCTATTCATCATTGTGGGGCTCTTGGCACCTGTCAGACCAAGATAGGTTTTGGCTTTACCCTATCCAATGAAAGGGGATTATGGAGGGCTTCTCTGGTAAACCACACGATAGAGTGCTTCCTCCCCATCAGGGAAACCCCCAGTTAAAAATGGTTAACAGGAAAGCTAGTTGAGAGAGATAATTAGCATCTATTAGCTCCTTTGCGGCTATATTCATATTACATAGGATTATTCAGTAGCAGGAAAGGCTGGCCTCATGTCAAGTCTGTTTAGCTTAATGAAGCAGAAAAGTGCAGTTTTTGCATTTTTTAGGTGAAAAAACACACATTCTGAAGTTGCTCTTGTTAATTTGTTAAAATATCATTGGAAAAGATGTTTCACCAGGAGAAAAACATTTCATCGTTTTTGTGAGAGATCAAAACACATTGCTTACATGATCCTTTAATTGTCAAGAAACACCAAAGGGAACTTTCTGACCCTTGTTTCACTTAAGACTAACAGCTTGGGGGAGAAAAATCCGAGGCCTTTGTTCTCTGCAAATTCTCTGGGTAGTCATATACAGTCCAGAGGTTCAAAGTGTTCATCGTCTGTCCCTTGGGACCCTTGGAAATACAACCCATCGATACACATGGCTTTGTTTTTGAATTGTGTTATTCCTCATCAGGGGTATGATTTGCTCCAGGTTATGTCAACTCCGAGCACCCTAGTTATGCTTTCTAGTACCTGGGGGGAATGTATAAGCGTCCGAGCACAGCTCAGCCTCTCCCTGTCACATCTCTGTCGAGGCACTAGCTGGTCCTGCCTCACAGCAGCTGAAGGAAGCTATTGAGTAAAGGCGTCCATTAATGCAGGGAGGAGTTCTTGTTAGCACAAGAACTTTCCAGCAAGAGTTGGGGGCTGTGTCCCTGACTTTTATCTTACACACTGTGATACTGCTCACTTTAGGCTGGAGTTTCTCAGTGACATTTGGGGCTGGACATTCTTTGTTGTGGGGGCTGTTCTGTACATTGCAGAATATCTAGCAGAACTCTCCCCCACCCCCCCACCCCATCTCTACCCACTAGATATCAGTATTTTCCCCAAGTGGTGACAACCAAAAATGTCTCTAAACATTGCTCAATATCCCCTGGGGGGTAAAATCGCCCCCAATTCAGAAGGACTCTCAGCTGCTATGAGGGGAATGGAAAGAAAGGAGACAAGGCGTCCTCAGAGACCAGCTAAATCCACAGCACTGGTCCAGGCAAGAGAGGATTATGGCACAGAGCAGGATTTTAGCAGTGGGAATGGAGAGGAAAGGATGGATTGGAGAAACATTTGGAGAGAGAGCCACAGGCCACCAGCACCAGTGGACGGACTAGAAAGGACATGCGTAGGAAAGATCAGCATCCAAGATGATGTTGGCGCTCAGTGCCATGTACTGAGATGGAGAATATTGGAGGACAAACTGGTGGAATTGGGGAATGCTGGAGGAGGGGGGTGAAGAATCCTGCTCAACGATCCCCATAGACAGTCCAGCAGGGATGGTGAGGAGGTAACTGGGTCTAAGAGTCTTAGAACTCAGCAGAGGGGAGTTGGGAAAATGGGTTTGGTCAGAAAAGAGATAGTATTTGAAGCTATGGGGAAGCAAGTATAGATGAAAAAGAATTGAGAACTTCATACCGTTGGTAGCTCTGTAATTTCAAGCTCTGTTTTCGACCCCCATTCCCAACAGATTAAAGACAGCAAATTAGAAGTGGGAAGAGGCTAGCAGAGCCTTAGAGTAGCTAGATTTAGCAGGAAGCTCAATTAAATTTGAATTTAACATAAACAATGAATAATTTTTTACCTAAGTATATTTGAGACATACGTATTTTGTCTGGCAACCCTAAAGGGAGGCCAACACACCAGGGAAAGACAGAAATGTTTGATGGTTATGATATGTGCCTTGAGACAGAGAAAATGGAACAATGCTTGATACCATCTCTGTTTGAGAAGATGGGGAAATGCACATGTTTGAAAATGTATTTTCAAAATGTGACGTGTGATAAAAAGTTTAACATCCTTACAACAACCACAACCAAAACCACCCCAAAGAAGAAGCCTCAACCTCCCAGTGCCCTGTGCTGCTAATCTATGGCTGAATTTTCTAGACAACTCCATAGGCCTAAGGGACAAGAAAGCGCCTTAGCAGATGGAAGAAAAAGAGGGTCAGAAATGCGAGAGTCCCTTATTCACAACTGGGCAAGAGACTCAAAAGCAGTGGTAGCATTCATGGATCATGCACAACACATTTTACAAAAGGTTATTTAAACTTTATGTTTTACAGGTGAAAAAACTAAGACTTCATGCTGAGGTGTGCAAATGGCGGAGCCAGATAAAACCCAGGTCATTTGACTCCTAAGCCTAAACTTTAGCGAGAGATGAAATTCAGAAGATTGATCAACTGTGCGACACCAGATGAGAACAAGTAGAACCTGATGGCCCTTGAGCTAAGTCATCCTGTAGACCCCTGCTGGGTCGTTTGGAGGGGGCCTCCAGAACTTCCTAACTGCCACTGAAGTTCTGTACTTCAATATTTTACCATCTAGTCAGATGTGCTGGTGCTCATGGGCTAAGGATGACAGTCTCCACTTGTCAGATAAAACATAGAAATTTATTTCCGGCGCAAACTAACTAAAAGCGAAGGAGAAGCCAGATTGTCTGCTCCCTGGAGCATTTGCAGACAGACAACTTTTAAATAGAAGTGCACGCATGGGGTTCCAAAAGCTGTACAGGAACAGCGAGTCCCGGCCACAGATCCCTCTAGAAAGAGAAATTCAAGCTCCTTTCCTGACTCTTGAAGATGCGGATGAGGAGGGTGGTATTCAGCTGTTCAGGAAAAAGCTGGTCTCTTTGATGTGAAATCTCAAGATTATGAAGTAAATTTAAAATAATCTTAGAGCTGCCCTCCTCTAGCTTGGCTGGTTAATTACGTGAGCTCAGAGATGACTATAGCCCCTGGCCAACACCTGGATTACAGCCAGTGAGAGACCCTGAGCCAAAGGATGCAGCTAAGCCACTCCCAGATTCCTGCCCCACAGGAACCGTGAGATAATAAATGTTGTTTCAAGTTGTTACATTTTAGGATAATGTGTTATGCAGCAATAGATGACTAATATATACACTAAGGTCATTCTGCACTTAGAACAGTAGCATAATATTGTGCCATCAAATGTATCTCAAGGCTCAACTGCAGGAAGAGCCACTTCCAAGTTCACTCAAGTGGTTGTGGGCAGCATTCAGTTCCTTGCGGGCTGCTGGACTGAGGGCTTTCATTCCTGGCTAGCTGTTGGCCAGAGGCTTCCCTCTGTTTCTTGCCCCATGAGCCTTTCCACAGGGCAGCTTACAACATGACAGCTTGCTTCATCAGCGAGAGCAAGTGAGAAGAGCCAGAGAGAAAGCGCAGCTAAAGTAACAGTCTTCAGAGCTTAATCTTGGAGGTGTTATCCCACCACTTCTGCCACATTCTGTTAGTTAATCCGGGTTCTGGCCTTGCTCTTACCTCACCCTAATTCTAATGGCTGGGGTTCCTATAATCTACCCTTTACCTTGGTACTCTGATTATCTCACACCTTCCGCCTTAGGTGTCTTGCTGCTGGGTAGCTCCTGCATAGTCAAACCCTGCCAGAGATACTATCTCTAAATCTAAGCTCTGAGGCCTTGGACCAGAATCCTGTCTTTGATTTGCAGGCAGCATGGGCCCAACCTCATGTCCCTCCTCTTCTTTCTGGCCAACCTCCCCATCATTGCCTGCTGGTTTTTGCATGTCTCCTAGCCCTTTCAGGCTCTCACCTGCCTCCTGTCCATCTCCCCACCTACCACTGCCAACCCACCCCGATGCCCCTGCTGTCTGCTTCACTTTCTGATGCTGCATGTTTGGGGTCTCGCAGATGGTCTATAGCCCAACTCTCTGGATATGTTGGTCCAGCTGTCTGAACATCCCCTCATACATTTAAGTTTGGTCTGGTCCAAACTTCTGTTCTTTTTCAGGCTGGAAGTCTAGTTTCTAAGCCCTTGCTTCTCCTAGTCTGGTCCTTCCTATCACCCGATGACCTCTTGTTTTGACCCATGAAATAGATCCAGCTATGTGTTGAGTTATGCCAGAGTGGACAACACAATCATGGAAAATAAATTCATTAAATGGATGATGACTGGTTTTATGGAGATAAAAATGGCAGCCAGGAAAGCTTTTGAGCCAAATTTTTCAATTTTCCAGTTTTTTTTTTTATTGTTGTTGTTGTTTGTTTTTTTAAAGATATAGACACAATTGAAAAGTTGGCTCCTGTAGGTTCGAGGAGGCTTCTTAGGAGCCCATTGTGAAGCTACTGTCTCAGTCAAAATGAAGAGAAAAGGGTGATCAGAAGGCAGGAGCAAAGACGAGGAGAAAAGGTGACTAAATGCGGTGTGGTGTCTGAGATGGATCCTGGAACAGAAGAAGGACATTGGTGGAGAAGCTGGTGGAATGCAAATAAACTCTGGGGTTTAGTGAATTGTAGTGTACTGATGTCAGCCTCTTAATTTTGAAAAATGTACTCCACTCACGTAAGATGTTAACTGTTGGGAAACTGGGGGAGGGGTTAAAAAAATAAACGCGACAGGGAAATTTGGAGAATTTTTCTGTGGTGAAGAAACCCTTCAAAAAAGCATGAGGACGTGATTTTTGTTTTTGTTTTGTTTTGTTTTGAAGAGGATGTGATTCCAAGAGCACTTCTGTTTCCTCCCCTGTCCAGATGCCATCTCTTAGGTCACGACCGTGAGGCAAGCATCTTTAAAGGAACCATATGCTTGGTCTCCACATTCTTCCTAGCTCAGAATGGTTTGAAACAGATGTTTCCATGCAACCATTTTGGGACAGAATGGGTTTCCATGCTGAGAAACTCACACCCACCCTCATGTGAATTTGTAAATTTCTTTCCAATACATCACTTTCCATCCTGGCAATAGTCTTCCAATCACAAACACATGAAGTCCTGGCCTCAGTGGCCGCACAGAAGTGTTCATTGTTATCAAGAAGGCGTAGCCAGACCCTTAGATGGAGAAAGATGTGACTTTCACTTCATGACATTTTTGGCGTGAGTGAATCCAGGTAAGCAAGTGCCCCCTTGTCCTTGAACATGATTTTCCCATTTATTCTGGGTGGTTGCTGCTGGAAAGGGTCCTGCTGGAGGAGCAAGTACAGATGAATTTGGTAAACTCATTATAGAGGAACTATAATGAGCTCCTCCCCTATGTGACCAAAGAATGTGTTCGACGTGACATCTCCCCATTGTGACATTTTCTTGCAACTAGCGAGAGGCCAAGCATAAATTTTGGAGAGTGAAACTTCCAGCAGCAAACTGTTGAGATAATTACTCAAGTTTCTCCTTAAGGTGTTTTCTAAGGTCATGTGAATAAGTATAGTTAAGGGTGTTTTGAACATTAGTCTTTCTGCAGAAGAGTAAGGATAATATTTAAGAATCTGTTGCTGTTTTATGCAGCATGTGTTTGCTCTCTTCAAGAAAGACGGTGACAAAGTTTTTCAAATGGAGGATCTGATTTTCACTCAAGATCGTGCCTGTTTTAAAAGCATTTATTTTACCACTATTAGAATATTATTAAAGAAAATGAAACAGTTCCATACAGCCAGTGTCTCCCTTGCAAGACAAAAGGACCACCCTCCTATCAATAGGTTAGTAAAAATCAGCAAATAAACCTTAATGAAAAGAGAATACACTGATGATAAAATTACTGATTTATTTTTCTGTATTTTGCTGTGCATAAAAATGATGAGAATAATGTGTTTTCTTTCTTTCCTCTGTAGATCATGTTCTTACGTTGTGAATAGCATTCTAATTCCTTGCCTGTTTGTCTGTGTCAGCCAGATCAGCATGCGTGTGCCACAGTGCTGGACGTGGAAGGATTAACTTTCATTTTACAGCTCCATAATGTGTATACAACCCCAGGCCTCATGGAGTATACAGTCTGTGGGATCAGCAAGTTACAAGGCTGAGGTCCTTGATTTCCCTGTAGATTTCCAGAGCCGTCTCCTTGGGGCTGTTTCAGCACTTGGTATCACATGTCGCAGAGATCACGAGAAAGGGACCTGTTTCAATAAGAATGCCCACAATAAGTAGTTATTGGCATTTTCAATTATGTGATATCAATGATACTGTAATCCTGGGTTTCTCAACCTCAGCGCTATTGACATTTGGGGCCAGATAACTCTTTGTTAGGGGGTTGGAGGGCTGTCCAGTGCATTGTAGGATGTTTAGCAGTATCCCTGGCCTCTCCCCACTAAATGCCTGTAGCACTTACCAAGTTGTGACAACCAAACTGTCTCCAGATGTTGCCAAATGTGGGGGCACAATACCCTCCACCGCTGCCCCTTTGAGAACCACTGCTGTCTTCAACAGGGCAGAAGTAGCAGACTCAGAGCAGCTAAGAAAGAGGCCAAAAAGTCCATGGTCTCCATTAGTCAGAGAGATGGATTTGAAGGCAACTTCTCCCTTTTTCCAGACAAGACATCTGTCATATTAAAAATTCCTTTTTTCCTTGGCAATCTTCATTTTCTCAATAATTGGATCTTTGTGCAATGAGCAACTGGACCAGGACCAAAACCCCCTTGTGGCTTCGATAATAGTATTATTAATGAGCGTGATTTTAAAATATTGTATAAGGAAGAGGTGCATAATGCAACAAACCAGTATTTTCCTAATGACCAACATATGATGTTACAAAATTGTGCCTGGGTAAAAGAACCATTCAAAATGCAAGATACGCCAATGCGTATTAATGTAACAGACTATGAAAAGTTCAATAGTATGGCTTTAAATCTCATAACGCATCTTTTCTTTAAGAAACCATCAGTTGATGTGATTTGTCATGTTACCAAAGAAGAATATCCATAACTGTCTGGAAAGGATATTAAGATACTCTTCTCATTTCCAAATAAATCTGTATGAGGCTAGATTTTCTCCATATTTTTCAACCAAAACAATGTTTCACAATATATTGAATACAGAAGTAAAGGAAACCAAAAATATTTAACCCCAAATACATTTTTTTGACATATTTCAAGGTGGCTATTCAGAGGGGCTAGAAACACATGAATAGCTAAAACGCTGCCTTTTTTAGGGGAGATTTGCATCTGGAGAGAAAATCTGCTTTGGCAAAATGAAGAGCCAGGCTTTCTCTGCCCTACCCCCTTCAGGATCTAGAAAGGTTTGGCTCCTGGGAGAGGGAGACTGAGAGTCGGACACCTTTGGGGGTCTGCCAATAACTTATTCTTTGTGAGAGCTGCTACCCGTGAGGTTTCATTGCGTAACAAGAGCGCCTTTGCTAGTCAGGCCTTTCCTCTTTTCTCCGCCCATAACCTGTCTGGCTGTGCTCCAAGCAACTGTTCTTTCTGCAGCCTCAAGATGGTATAAAAGTGTCAACCATCTGGCCCTTTCTTTGGGTTTTCATATTTTGCATGACTCCTGTACACACATGTGCAATTAATACATGTCGTGTGCTCTTTCTCCTATTAATCTGCCTTTCGTCAGTTGATTTTCAGAAAACCTTCAAAGGGCAAAGGGGAAGTTTACACTGGTCCCCTACAGAAGCAAATATGGCAATCCAACTGTTTCTATTCAGGCGACACTGAAGAGGTTGCAAAATGTAAGACCACACCATTCTTCTCAATAATTTTTTTTTCATTTCAGAAAATAGCTACTTGCACAAAAATTTGTTATTTATATTGACACACAATGGGTTTATTATTGTGATTTTAAAAGAATTAATAAATATTTTAAAATATTTCTGTTTGAATTTCTAATACAGTAAACATGGATTGATATAATTCACATAAACACAAATTCTTTGGAGTCCTCGATGATTCTTAAGACTATAAATGATTCCTGAGACCAAAATGTTTGAGAACTGCTGACTTTCATTAAAAATAAAGATATCTATTTTAAAAATTTGAAGTTGCTGATAGTGTTATAAATAATGCAATAATAAAATAACCAGACTAGAGTCTGTATAGATGGGAAAGCAGATATACCCCACTTATTTTAATAATAACTCTAGTAAGTAAAAATATCTGACTGTATAAATTATAAATCAAAAAAGCTGAGAGCAGATACTCATATACATATACATCTGTTTAGGAAAATAGGAGTAGTATCCAATTACTAATCATGGTGTCCAAATGCTTGTTTCCAAGTATGCATAACATAAAGGTGAGAAAAAAATGTCAAAAGAGTAAATGTTAATAGAAAGACAACTTTGATTCATTTGAACTATTTGATTACTAACATTAATTACTAATCACTAATTAAAACACATTTTTGATAATGAATAAAAAGTAAGACAAGACTGGATCGTGGATGTCTGCGCTTTGATGTATTATTTTGTATGTTTTCTATGCTTGAAATATTTCATGAAAATAAAAGCAGCAAATCATGTTGGTAAATTGGAAAATAGAGTGATATAAAGCGGGAACAGAAGGTAGGGAAGACTCCCGAACAATTCAATTTTAATAAAATTTCTTCTTTATCCACATGCTTTTATAATTTTCCCAATCCCAGAATGGCCTGCTTGATCTTACGCTCAAGCAGGGCTTCTCTTCCTGCTGGTTTCTGGACCCATCTCTGCATTTACTTGGGGAAAGACATCAGAGGAGCTGAAATGCCAGCTTCCCAGCACTGTGTGGGGCCTCCAGGGATTTGTTACACAGTTCCTGCAAGTCTTCAGCTACCAGTCCCTCCCTCCCAACCCCAGCAACTATTTTTACCTAAGAATTGACTGCTAAGGGAAGCCTGCTTCCTTCAGAGCCAAAGATCTGGTTTCCTGGTAGTGCCAGCAGATAGACAATGGCTCTAGAATATACACCCCCTCCTTTAGATACACATTTTGGCTTCTGAAAACTTCTACCCACTTCCCTCTGCAGAGATGGTCAAAGACCTTTGTATTTTGTGGCTGGTGGAGATGATGACAGAAGCTGATAAAATTCCACGTTAACACTTTTAGCCATTAACCCTATTACTGTCCCAAATATTTTCTTAGTGAGTTTTATTATACAGGGTTTTATTTTAGGTGAAATTAACATACAATGAGACACAAAATCTTAAGCACCCTTCAATATGTGCTGACAAACCTAACCCAAACCCGTATGGAGATGGATCTTCATCTTCACTCTAGAAAGTTTCCTCCTACCCTTTCCTGGCCAAAACTCACAGCCCCACTTTCCTTCAGAGGCAACCACTGCCTGATTTGTCCACCTTGCTGAATTTTCAAGTGTATCTGGGAATTGAGGAGGTAGGAGGCAAATTTCTCAGAGTTCTTGTTCATTAAATGAGTTGAATTGTGGGTTTATCCAAAGGGGCCCTGCCCAGTCTTAAACTGGAGGCCAACTTCTCACAAGTAGGCTTTTGATTAAGGCCTAACTGAAATCCATTTTCCCCAAAGTTGCTTCTGCTTCCATGGACACAGCCTTGGTGTGTATTCAGGAGATGTCAGTGTTTAAGAGTCAGGGAGGAAAATAGCTAAGTAACAATATGAAAACTCCACAGTTGAAAATCTAGCTCTGACTTGGAAGTCATCATTTTTATGTTTGTGTTTTATATCAAGGGGCTGCAGACAGGGGATCTAAATTTTAAGCCTCTCCCCAACTTGGACTGGCTATGACCTTGGATAAATTACTTCCCATCCCTGAACTTCTTCCAGCTGCAAAATGAATACCACTGTATTGATTTCCACTATAATGGGCAGCATAAATCTGGTAGCTAACGGTATTTGGGATGATGACTTATGTTTGTTCAGCCTTCTTCAGCCTCCAGGAAAGAAAGTGATCTTGGCCCATGATGTCTAACAAAATGAGAGTAAACTCCTTCTGTCATAGTGCAAAAAGGTGTCAAAGAGCAAGTTCAATGACAAAATGAACCTTCAACTTATGGGCCACTTCATGGGGGATAACAGAGTTTCCAGAATTGTATTCAGTATCAAATATACTGTGTTATTTCTGTTTCCTGTCAGATTATTTTTCAGCTGTCATTACTCATAAATATGCAAAAAGTAATGCTGCCTTCCCAACTCTGCTAAAGTTGCTTCTGTGTCGTTTTGTTCATTAGAACGCTCGGGCCGGATTCATTTTTATTTGGTTCGTACAATAAAATAGCTACAAATGGTAATGACTCCCAAACAGTACTTTGTTCCCAAAGAATCACACGCCAGAACATTGAGGGGGCTGACTTCTGTGGAGGGAGCTCAGCTGCGCCATTTGTTCTGACAGAAACCAGCTCTCCGTGTGAGGGAGACGTTCTCCTTGGCAGCCCTGAGAGCCTCCTTTCTTTCCCTGTCACAGGCTTCAGAACCTGCGTGGCCTTTGCTTCCATCCATTCTCTTTCCCGCTCCTCTCCTGCCCACGAGGATTGAAGTAGAACCTCACGTGAATACCCAAAAGAAGTGATCAAAAAAGTTCAGTGAGCCGATCCTAAGGTGGAGAAAGCCTTTCTCTCCTCTCAGGCTGAACGTGCTTCTTGGCGTGCTCTGGGTTAGGAGGCAAGTTTATGTTGCATGCACGTTTTACGCCTCGGGTGCGTCAAGGTTCTCTAAAAACCTGTGGGCGGGTGGTGGTGAGTGTTCAGGCCTGAGATGGGGCCCCAAATCCTCAACGCATGGCTGGAATTCGAGAGAGTAGGAGCCCCGAAGAGCGATTTAGGGGCTCAAGCTTCTAATGCCTAGGTCGGGCAAGAAACCTCCATTTCCTGAGCTTTTGTATCCTGAGCTGGAACTGGCAAATGAGGCCCCAGGTATTTATAGAGCTTCTCTTTTCAGACTTTAATGTGCATAATTCTTACCTGGGAGTCTTATGGAAATGCAGATTCTGATACCGCAGGGCTGGGGTGGGCCTGGGAGCCAGCATTTCTCACGCGCTCCCGGGCATGTGGATGTTGCTGGACTGCGGCCCACGCTTTGAAGGGCCTGTTGTGTAGCCAGGCGTGGGTGAAGTGCTTGCCTTTTTAAAATTCATGGACTTCTCCCAAAATCCAATGAGGTTAGTATTATCTTCGACAGGATATAGAAAGAAACATGGACTCAGAGAGGTCAAGACAGTGCCTGATGTCACACAGCTGGTGCGTGTCAGAGCTGGAACCTGAAGTCAGGAGGATGAGGTTCCTCGGTAAGGGAGGAGAGTGGATTAAACTAATGCTTCTCAGAGTGTGGTCCCCACTGGGAATGTGTTGGAAATGCAAATTATCAAGCCGCGTCTCACACCTACTCAACCAGAAACACCTCCCTCCCCACCATCTGTAGTCTAACACCTCGCCCCCCTCAGGTGATTTTGCTGAATGTTCAACGTGAGAACCTCTGAGCCAGACCACTACTTTCAGACTTTCATGTGCACACGAGTCATCTGGGGTCTTGTCAAAATGCATATTCTGATTCAGCGGGTGTGGGGTATGGCCTGAAATTGTGCATTTTCCACAAAGTCCCGATGCTGCTACCAGTCCAAGGGCCACACTTTGAGTAGCAGGAATCAGATGATCTTCCCCTCCAGTCGGGAGACTTTATCGGGTTGTCTGTGGGTTTTATTTCTCACATGCAGATGGGGCTAAGAGAAAGAAGCAGAAGGCACATTCCTGAATTTAACTGCAGAACCAGCTAAAACCAGAAAACTTTGAATTCGATGTAAAAGTTCTAAGAAATAATAATACAATAAAACACCAAAAGGCAAGATGTGCAGTTGCTTTAAAGAGAAAATTCTGTTGAGTTCAGCATTGCCCTCAGACAATGGAGGTATTTCTTCTGCAAAGACCCCATTCCCTGGGCTTCATAGCCTTACTCTGTCTTTCTCTGGGAGTGAACCTATCAGTCCATTTTCTCTATGAAATAGCATATCCAACCAGCTAGTTTTAGTTTATTCCAATGAAATAATCCCTGGGCCCCAAAAAGCATGCAGTTTCCTGGAGTTCCAAGTTTAAATTAATTACTCACTTTGGTGCAGAAGAGTAACAGTCAAATTAGCAGTATGTCATTTGCTTGGGATTCCCAGGTTTGCTGACAAATGTGCTTGTCTTGGTGTGACCTGGTTTGACTTGTTCTCCTCACTGCCACTTGAATCCAACATAGCCAGAACCTGTATGGTGTTTTCATCTAAGAGAGACCTTTCTCCATTACAGAGATAAGGCGGCCTTGTTCTAATGCACCTCAGTTGAACCTCTAATCCTTTTCCAGCCAATACTGGATTTTCCTTCTGGACCCACCATGCCCCTAAAACCTCTGTTTCCTTTGCAACCCCAAGCTCCAAACTTTGCAAAACCAGACACAACAAATAATAAAAACTGATTTTACTACAGCCTCTCTCTATTGACATTAATCATTATTTATCTCCCATTTTCTCTTTGCTTTTATGGCTGCCCATTGTCTTGTGTCTACTCGGAGGTCACAGGGAAAGGGAGAAATCTTTCATTTTATATTTGGGTAGACTTGCAATATGAAAACATGACTAATCCAGTGTGCTATCCTGAGGCCCTAAAAAAATAAGATTAAGATAACAGAGGCGTTTTGGGGTCAGCCACTCATATAACATTCTGTTGCCCACCTCAGGGGAAGTTCTCAGTCCATTACTCCTGGGTGTTAAGTTCTCGGCAGTCAGGAGTCAGGTGTAATTAATCTTTGTTTTCTCTATTGACTCAATACAACACCTTAAACATACCTGGTAGACACTTAATGAATACTTTTTAAATCAACTAATTTCTCTGGATCACAATTTTATATCTGAATTATTACTGATCCCGATTTAACTCCAATATTCATGATAGTTTAAATTGAAGTATTTACTAGCACTGAATAATATTACATTTTTTCTGGATGTATCATAGTTGATTTATCCATTCACCTACTGAAGGATACCTTGGGTGCTTCCAATTTTGGAAATTATGAGTAAAGCTGCTATAAACAACTATAAAAAAGTAAAATAAATTGAAGTATTTGCTAATTCTTGCAAATCCCTTCCAAATTTTTCTTTGCATCTATAATGATCAATTTCTTTGCCATTTTTCACCTACAACAAAATATATTATAACCAATTTCCACAAATTCTCATAAAGGTGAGAAAAAATAAAATTACAAGTCTAAATTTCAATCTCACAAGGAACTCAAAATTTGGAACTCCCAAATCTGGTAGGTATTGGTAATACAACACTGACAGTGAATATGGTAATAATTTTTAAAAAATAATTGTTGAGTAAGTTTTAATACATTTGAACCATTTAATGAGAAATTTAAAATAGTACTGGTTTTTCAAGTTTTCTAAATAGCAGCTTATGGCCATAGAATCATCACGATTAGTTTTGGGGAAGTCTTCTATTTCCATCCTTCCCCTTCCCCTGACACTTCCCTAATCAGCCCCTCACCATATCCTGCCTGGGCTGTTCCAATAATTCCTACTTACTTCCTCCTCAAAGTCAGCTCACTGCCACTATCAAGCCTTCTTCTGTCTTAGCCTACTGCCAACACACATTTGAGTCACCTATGGTGAGCCTTTGTTCTATGGTGACAATTTAGTTTTCTATGTACAGTGGGCTACAAGGAGAGGGTATATTGCTCTTCACGGCACTCACATTTGTCATTGGAAATGAACACATTGAGGTCCTGGTTTGATCTGTTAGTATCACTTTTGGCTGATATCAATGCACCTTTCAAAGATGGTTCCATCCATAGTGTGCTGACCACATCAGACTTTTTAAGCCTGTGAGGCTAATGGTTAGACCCTGGGTCATTTCTATTTCTCACCACGTTATGAACACCACTGTGAGATGGAGATTTGCATGTGGGGAGTTCGCCGGGAGCAGCACCTGTAAGAGTGGAGTTGAACCCCAAGGCATTTGCAACAGAGGCCACAGCCAATTGCATGGGAGCTCTGGAGCTTCGGTGGCTCTTCAGAGCTGTCTCACACTGAACAAGGGGCCAGGCTTTTGTAAACTCACATCAACCAATCATTGGACGTGGGCTGTCCCCAGAGAAAGGCATAACCTTGAGCTGGGCAGCTTCCGTGCTAAGGAGTGTGTCAACTTTGAGCAGTCAGTAGGCGACGCGTCCAACAGCTGGGGTAATGACTGCCCATTCCTGAAGTGGCATCTGAGAGATATTCAGAGAACCTCTGCAGGGTCTCTCTGTGTGCTGTTGATTGCTTGTATCACTCATTTGTATCTTTCTGTGCTTTCTTTGAACTTTAGAATACACCATGAGGCTAGAATCTATTCTTTTTATCTTAGAATCCATACCCAGCACAGTATCTGGTATGAGGAAGAGCTATACATTTTTGTTGAATAAATTTGACAAATTTGGAAAAATATTATGTTTTTACTATTATTAGATGCAGCCTTTATTTTCCCTTAGCCACCAAAACACGTTTATGTTTCATTTCTAAGACATTGTAAAATTTGAAACATTGAAATCTTTTACTTCTGTCAAGAAGTATTTCTAAAACCATGCCTTTAATCTTGATTAATTTTGATCACTTGTTCTGCATCTAAAACAGCACTGTCCAATAGAACTCTTTGCTATGATGAAAATGTTCTAGTGTACACTTCTAGTGTAGACCTCCATCTGCTCTGATTTGGCATCATGGTTGAGTGCCTTGGTACCAAAAACACAGTCCCTGGTTTAATAGACTAAGGAGGAATACAGAGCCTGTTTGATCAGGAGCTGGGATTGAAGTACCTTCTCATGAGGGAGGTCAGATGCTAGCTAGGCATAAGCTTATGCTAGGCATAAGACGATTGTCTCTCCCACACCATATACCCATTCCAGAAATTCACTCTAAGTCATCAGTTTCCTCGCCAGTGGACCTAGTGGGAATTGCCACGTCCTGGTTCAGTGCTCTATGGCCTTAAGTGTGGAATAGTTACTTAATGAGACCACTGAGTAGCTGAGGTTTGCTTGTAGTTGTAGGTTCACTGAAAAATCAACTCGCGAAAGGCAGATTAATTGGATAAAAGGTATACAAATTTATTTAATGCGTGTACGTGGGAGCCTTCAGAATGAAGTCCTAAAGATGGGAAATTGTCCATTTTTATGCTTAGGTTCAACAAAGTATAGACAGCCATGTACAAATATGAATGGACAAAAAGGGTACAATCTAATGCTAATAGACTCAGTGGGAAAACCCAGCAAGGCCTGGCTGTCTGGATTTTTCTTGGCCTCTCTGAGCAGCATCCTTCCTTCTTGGTATGAGGCAGGACCCTCTCCGGAATGGGGGTCTTATGACCTACAGTCAGATAAGGTAGGTCAGATAATTTCTTTATGGCCAGTTCTTACACAGAAGGGTGGAAGGAAAGTTAAAGTAATATGTTTAGGTTTTCTGGCTGGCTTTGGGAAAAAGAGTGTTCTGGTTTCTATCACTCACCTTGAGGAAGAGGGATTCTAGTTTCTATGGCTAGCCTTGGGGAAGAATGAGACTGAGAGATAGGAGGGAACAAGGTCAGAGAAAAACCTTTGCTTCTGAGGGCTTCATTTTGGGATATTATTTTCTGAGCCCCAATATGATATTTGAGTTGATACAAAATAAATTTGATAATATTCACCTGCCCATCCTCTCTTACTTTCTGGCTCAAGGACATTTTAATTCATTTAATCCTTATTTTTATTTCCATTTCCAAAGTTCATGAATTTAATCCTAGAACTGTTTAGCTATTGAAAGAGTATATTTCTTTCCTCTCAAGCCATATTCTAGCAAGATTGTCCAGTTGATTGCAGTGGTCTTTTCATTAAAAATATAAAAATAAGACGAGGATGTTGCAATTAGCAAATTATCTTCAATATTAAAAAAAGCTTTAAAATTCCATATATTTGAGTTCTTTACAAATTTTTAAAATTATATTCTAGTCTTAGCAATGAGTATTATAATATTAATACTGAAAAGAAGCTGTTAAGTTTGCATCTAAGAAATGTTTGCAGAAATTCACACCAGATCAGCAATTTACTTAACAACAGGGATTTTCTGTGTTCTATTTCCATTTGTTATGGTATTTCCAGTTATATAATCTTTCCCTAGAGAGAGAGGAATAATGTTGTGAATTATTAAATGTGCCAGATAAATGGATGTGAATCTTTCTCTTGATATGAACACTTAATGCAAAATTCTTTGCAAGGCATCCTTGGTAGTTGCTGAATTAGGTTATTGAAAGTTTTTTTACAATCAGTATTAGTGCTCTGTATTTAAAACATAATCTACAGCCTTCTCCCCATTATTCAAATGTCAGCAATTCCAATAATGAGAATACTGTGTCGCATCCAAGTGCCAAAGCCATCCTGTAGTAGCTGCTATAGGCAGACAGGGAAGGAGCAACCAGTCCTCAAGTCAAGAAGCCCCTGACTTTGTTGTGTAAATTAAACAGAAAGCAGCACATGAATTTCGACATTTATCTATTCCTTATTGAATACAAGCAACAATATCACACCTCATTTGAAATCCCCTCAGATTGTCTTCCAGCAATTTGGAACCTGAAGGCTAATTCTGATTCTATCAGGGAGTGAGAACTGCAGATTAGCTCCATAGAAGACCAGCGATTGCAATCCCCACCCCCCTTTCTTTGAAAGAAGGTCTCTTTGGACCGTATTAGATCCATTTGATGATGAATTGCTATTCCAGTTACAGAAGCCATTTCTAAATCTCAAAGTGGGAGAATATGTATTTATAATTTTTTGAGCTCAAATAAATGTTTCATATTGGACTGCTACAGAAACCATGAAAAACAAACTTGGAAAAATATGAAAAATGTATGCTTCGTGCTTCCAGTACATTTCAATACCAGATTTGAGTGTGATATACAGTGATGGTTACCATAACAACACAGTGATCCGGGGCCTCGATTATGCATATGAAAAAACTGGCAGTGAGACAGAGCAGCCTCTGGTGAGAAACACTGTCTTGTTCATAGTCACCTCAACATTTCACCTTTACATCAATCTTCTAGATTTGGGCTCCGAAAATTGCTCATCGTCTATCTAAACTGTAGGTTCTGAGCTTTTTCTTTTGATAAGTCCCAGAATGGTAGAACAAAAGAGGATAAACAAAGTGGGTGTGAGTCAGGTCCCTTTGTCTCAATGGCTTAAGAAATCAACATAATCGATGAGATGGAGTTGAAGCAAACACTATAATTAAGAAAAGAGGAAACCCATGTAGTTTTGGACTAAATAATATGATATGGATAATTATTTGTCTAAAGGATCTGATGATTGCTTTGGAATAAAATATTACACACATGGTCCAGCATAAGAAATATTACTCTACCTTTCAACAAAATGGCTGATGGCATTTAGTACGTTGGCACATCAGTGTGGGAGCTTAGCTTATTTATTATTATGAATGATTAGTAATGAAAGTATATATTCACAACCAACCTATGATAGACACTGAGTCAAATCTAAACCATGGAACTTTAATTTCCCTAAAAGATTTTCACAGCAATAATTTTGAGGAAAAAAAATGGAGAGCTTCTTCTAGCAATGTTTCTAAGTTTCCAAAATTATCGGTGAAAAATGCTGCCCTCCACACAGGTACAATGATTGCAGCTTTTTGACATTATGCAGGGGTTCTAACTTGAAGTCTGAAAAAAATCCAGTGATGAAAATCTACCTCTGTTATAATAATAGCAAGCATTTATGAAGTGATAATGCTCAGTGCCAGCTACTTTACTTAATATTATTTTTCAACCCATAGCTACTTTTAAAGTAGACTCCATTTCAAAAATCAAAGCCTATTATTCCCACTGCAAAAAAAAAGAAAGCCCTGCTTATTATTCTCTGTTGCAAAAATCAAAGCTAAGCGATGGTTAAGTAATTCCCTCAATGTCAAACATGTTTGGTTATCTCTCCTCTTATTCTGTATTTGTGAATTTGATTATAAGCTACCTGAACACAGATTCTGGGGCTGTTTTTCTCACCATTATATGTCTCCAATATAGTCCATATTCTGTTATCTGGTTGGTATTATAAGATCAGTGTATGAAAGCTTTCAAGATATATTTCCAGCAATAAAGTTCTGTGATAAACTGTATTAGTTATCTGTTGCTGTGTAATGAATTACCCAAAAACTTGGTGGTTCAGAACAAGCAGCATTATTATTTCACAATCTCTGTGGGTTAGGAATTTGGGAGCAATTTTGTAATTCTGGTCTCTCATGAGGTTGTAGTTAGGACATTAGCAGGACTGCAGCCGTCTGAAGGTCTCACTGAGGCTGGAGGTTCCCTTATGTGGCTGTTGGCAGGAGGCCTGTTCCTTGCTACATGGCCTCTCCATAGAGCTTTTCGACTGTCCCCACAATATGGCAGCTGGCTTCCCTGGCAGTGAGTGACCTAAGAAAGAGACCAAGGAGGAGGCCACAATGCCTTTATATCCTAGTTTAGGAAGTTACACACCATCAGTCGCTTCTGCCACATTATATTTACTAGAAGCAAGTCACTAGCTACAGCCCACACTCAATGGGAGAGGAATTAGACTCCACCTTTTAAAGGAAACAATATCAAAGAATTTGTGAACATAGTTTCAAGCCATTGCAAAAGTAGACTTTGGAGTTCAGACAATACTGTAGCCATGGAAACCCAGGGACAAAGAAAAACACAATCCAATTTAATTTACCTATAGGAGCTAACAATATGGCCACAATCAACCCGCCTACACTAAATGTAATGAGTAATGTTAGGAAAGTTTGCATCGTTCAAAGACTTTCAGTCCTGGTAATATTACAATATGTCTGAATAATATTCAGATGCCTATTCAAATAATACTGTGCCTCTGAAATATAATTATAGTATAGTAACATTTTTTAAAAGGTCAAGCTCATAGTACCATTATTCATAAGGACTCAAGAATAAGACAAATTGTTGAAATAGAAAACTAATATAAGTATAATCTATTAATATCTATAAATGTCTTCCTTACTTTTACCAGGTATATGGACTAATTGTGTTGTCTGTAGTATAATCTCTTTGTATTCTTAAGCTTACAGCACCTTCAGCCCCTGCTTTATGTTTTTCCAATCATGGAAAGCACCTCATTCAACCTTTTTTTTTTTTTTTTGAGACAGAATCTCACTGTGTTGCCGGGGCTAGAGTGCCGTGGTGTCAGCCTAGCTCACAGCAACCTCAAACTCCTGGGCTCAAGCAATCCTCCTGCCTCAGCCTCCCGAGTAGCTGGGACTACAGGCATGCGCCACCATGCCTGGCTAATTTTTTCTATATATATTTTTAGTTGTCCGGCTAATTTCTTTCTATTTTAGTAGAGACGGGGTCTCGCTCTTGCTCAGGCTGGTTTCGAACTCCTGAGCTCAAACAATCCGCCCGCCTCAGCCTCCCACTCATTCAACCTTTGACATAATCCAAAGTCAGATGTAAGAGGAAAGAACTTGGATATTTAAAAAACTGAGCAACCAAGCTAATTCTATTATCCCCTAATAAGAAGATGAGAAAAAAATCCTAGAATTTAAAAAGTACTCCCAAACACAAAACAAAGAGTTGGCGGCTGTGATCACATGCTCGTACTCTTTGCTCAAGCCCTAGATCTCTCTTTGTTTTTAACAGTGTTTTTTAAACTTATTGTTATTAAAGAAATACATGCTTATTATAGAAAATTTGGAAACAAAGAAAAGTAGAAAGAAGAAAATAATCAGCACCCACTTTAATGATTGGTGGATTTCCTTTGCATCTTTGGTTTTTTCCATTTGTTGTTGTTTTTTTTTTTAAGAGACAGGGTCTCACTCTGTCACCCAGGCTGGAGTGCAGTGGTGTGATTAAAGCTCACTGTACCCTCAGTCTCCTGGGCTCAAGGAATCCTCCTGCCTTAGCCTCCCAAAGTGCTGGGATTATAGGCGTGAGCTTCCACACCTGGTCTTCCTTTACATCTTTGGTTCACATATTTTTTTACATTATTGGAAGACCTTGTCCACATATTTTTGTATATCCTGCTTCATTCACTTGCTATTAAGGTGAAACATTTTCCAAAATTATTGCAGCTCTTTACAATCTGTTTTTAATGGCCGTGTTATCGTCCAAGATATGGCTGTTCATAATACTGAACATCTCTTTCTTGTTGGATGATTGGGGTATTTCTATTTTTAATTCATTTACTATCTATCATTAATAGTACTGCAATGCATGTCTTTGGGTACAAAGCTCTTTATGAGCTTCAATTTATTTTCCTAGGCCAGATTCTATGCAGTAGAATTACTGGCTGAAAAATTAGGAAAAATTGGCTGGGCATAGTAGCTCATACCTATAATCCCAGTACTTTGGGAGGCTGAGGTGGGAGGATTGCTTGAGGCCAGGAGTTTGAAGTTGCAGTGAGCTATGATTGCGCCATTGCACTCCAGCCTGGGCAACAGAGCAAGACCTGGTCTCTCAAAATAAAATAAAAAAAAAAAAGCAAGGAAAAACCTTAAGTTACTTTTATATAAGGCCACAGATCACTCATGTCTTGAATAATGTCAAATTGTCTTAAAATAATTTCTTCTTCTTCCTCTCCTTTTTCACACAAAATTAAAAACATTTTTTTGGAATGACATCTGCATGTGATGCACCATGATAAAAATGTATTCATTTGACCCTTGATATTTTTAAAACTTGGATCTTTGTATCTTTCTATCTCTGAATAGAATCCACATTTAAACAGAAAACACATTCTAATTTTATATGTTCATGTGATACAATGTGTTTATGAGACAAAATGCATATGTCTGAAACACAAGCCACTGGGTTGGATGTCACTCTGATATATTAGGTCATCAAATATGAAATGTTCAATTTTTAATCAGAAGTTTATTATATCTCAAACAAGAAGCAGTACAATTAATTTGTCTAAACTATGGACACAGTTTTGCCATCTAAATGGTAGCTTGTTTATGCCAGCAGCTAAGAAGCCTGGAGAGCCAGTGGCAGTGAAATCGTGAAAGGAGTTTTCCACAGCTTGTTGATAATTGAATATTTTTCCTTGCAAGAAGTGGTCCAAAGCCTGGAAGAAGTGGTAGTCAGTTGGTGCGAGGGCTGATGAATACCGGGGATGACAGGGTTTCCAAGTCTAGCTTCTGTAGTGTTTGTGCGACATGTGGTCGAGCATTGTCTTGCAAAAGGATTGGCTTGTCCTATTGACCAATCTCGGCTGCTTAATCGCAAGCATCCTCATCATTTTGTCCAGTTGGTTGCAGTAGACATCTGCTGTAATTGACTGACCAAGTTTCATGAAGCTGCAGTGAATAATACCAGTGCTGGACCACCAGACACCATTAGCTTTTTCTGATGGATATTCAGTTTTGGACATGTTTCAGCACTTCATCTTTATCCCAACCATTGTGCAGAATGCTTGCAATTGTCAAAAAGAATCCATTTTTAATCACACGTAACAATACAGTGTAGAAATGGTTCACCTTTATGTCGTGGCAACAAAGAAAGGCAAGCTTCGAGATGATTTCTCTTCTGACACTCATTTAATTCATGTGGAACTCATCTATCCAGCTTCTTTACCTGCTGATTTGTTTCAAAAGGTCCAATATTGTTGAAATAGTAACGTCAAACCTTGCTGCTAATTCACACATAGATTGATATGGATTCGCTTCAACTACAGCTACTACAGCTTTCAGCTCATCATTATCCACCTCATTTTTAAGATTAAAATCACCAGAATGGAACCTATCAAACCATTGACATACTGTGTATTCATTAGCCACATCCTTCCCAAACACTTAGTTGATATTTTTAGCTATCTGTGCTGCATTGGTTCCACGACGTAACTCATATTGGAAAATAACATGAATTTTTGACTTATCTGTGGTTTCACAAAAATTTCTCTAAAAAAAAATTTGACAGATAATCATAAGCCAAACAGTGTGTTTGAAAGAATGAGGGGATGTACCTTCACAATAAACATAAAACAAAAAGTGTCAGAGTGAAATGTCAGAGATATCAACTGTCAAAGCTAATACTTAAGGAAATCAGATATTTCATGCTTAATAACCTAAATATTTTAGCAGATGGCATTCTTAAAAAGAAAGTTGTCATTGTTTAGGAAAATATTGGGTTAATTTAAATGGAGACATCATTTTTGTAGGTCAAATGATCAAATATCACCTTTTTCATATGGTTCAACTTAGTTCTTTGGGAGAAAAATCAGGCATTATTTATAAGAAGACTGAAAAACAAAGAAATAGCTAAATTTTGCTGCATAAAAATTGACCAGCAAATTTGGGGCTGGAAGAAAACAGAGGAAGGTGAAGAAGGAGAAAAAAAACCGGGTCAAAATGGCAGCCACATAGAGCTTGTGGACACTATCCCCCCAAGAGAAATTCCCAGTGCAGGGAGGCTCTTAAAATGTTTTAGGAGAATGGCCCGTCTTACGTCAATTCTAAGTAATTAACATGATTACAATACACCCTTTTTGTCTTTCCAACCCTTCAGAGAGGCCATCTATACACATAATAGTCATGTGTGAGGAGGTCTTGAGGGAGACAAGTAGTGTCTGGGTTGGATGAAGAGAGCAGAGAGAAGACATCAGCCATAGACAGGGAGACAGAATTTGCCAGAGAGCAAGAATGCAGGGCCAGAAGTGTCCCAGAGCCTACAAGTCCCCAGGAATTTGCCGAAATATCCACAAGGGTATTGGGTTTCATGCAGAATAGGAGATGGATTGACTGACCACATTTATCTCCGGGTGGTTTTGGCTGGAATGTGGGCACACTCACGCAAACATATCTGTATATGGAGACTGGAAGCTTCATGAAGACAAGAACAGTTTCAAATGTAAACACCACTGAACCCCTGTATTGGTTCACTAGGGCTACCGTAACAAAGTAGCATAATCCAGGTGGCTTCAACAACAGAAATTTATTATCTCTCAGTTCTGGAGGTCAGAAGTCTGAGGTCAGGTTATGAGGACACCAGTCCTATTGGATTAGGGGCCCACCCTATTCCAGTATGAACTTGTCTTAACTCATTACATCTGCAATGACCCTATTTTCAAATAAGGTCACATTCTAAGGTAGTGGAGATGAGAACTTCAACATATAAATTTGGGGAAGACACAATTCAACCCAGATCAACCCCCTTGGACGTGACATTTCCTGGCACATAGTCAACTCTCGACAAATATTTGTTCAATGAATAGATGAATACATGTGAATATTTCTTAATGTAGTTGAAATCAATTCACCTGAGCTTTCTGACTCCTTTTTAGTAGAAAATAAAAACAAAATACAACTACAGAAAGTGAGGAGGCAGAGATGTCATCTGAGGAGATAAGCTGGCTTCTAGATCAAGTAATTACATATCCCTAGCCATGTCTAACTATTTTAGGGCACCCACAATTGAGTACTTTCTCAGGGATGATCCACACTAACCAAACACACAATAGACTAGTACATATAACAGAATCTCAATTTCTTTTTCATTTCATGGTGAGAACTGCTCCTGCCAAGTAGACCACAATCCTCATTTCGGCTGTTACCACGATGTACTCTCTGGAGGGGCAAGAAATAAAAGCAAAGGAAGTCATCTGAAATGAATAATAACTAGTCCCACTGATGTTCCCATCCCATCTATAGGATGTATTTGCCAAGATCCCAAAAATACCTGCCCCTACTGGGTATGTTAAAGACATAATGACCAAATGACTGTCTTTCCTTTTAGGCTTCCATATGCTAAGCTCTGTTATAAATATATCCTCCTGGAGCAAGTAACTTTCAATGAGTTTGCACCACCATATTCTCCTGACCCTGAACCTGGCCCCCTGAATTGAAATATGTATGTTTCTTAACTTCTTAATCATTAATTTCCAAATCATTACTTCAGGTTGGTTATTTTTATGGTTATTTATTCTGATTTCATGCTGAGGGATGGCTCTTATTATCAGGTATTGAAAGCATCTGACTGTTATGCCACATAAGACTACAGAGAATGTTTTGTTGGTGGTCGTGATAACAGGGAACTTGGGCTAAATGGTGAGTGGTCCACTTGGATGTGTGGTCCATCATGAATTCAACCTACATAGGGATTCATTCATGTCACAGACAACCATGGCAACAAACTGCACACTCAATTGTGCCCAACTAGACCCAAAGAAATGTGACCCAATTAGTCAACCAGTTAGGATTTATTAAGTGCTTACTATGTGTCCAGGAAGTTGTAACTCTGGTGAATAAAACATTGCAAAAGACACTTTCTTCTCTCAAGTATTATCACAGGTTGGCTCTACAGGAAGTAAACTTTGAGATAGAGATTAGTACCAGGACGAGGCAAAGAGAGAAGTCAAGCTGCAACACAGGCACAGCCTCCACTGACTCCGCAGGGTACTTTGGAGTTGAAAGGGCCCTTCAGAGTTATCCTGAGCTGAGCATATGGCCAGGACTCTATATCCCTGCATTAATCAGTCATTAAATGTGGGTCACCTCAGGAAGGGGCTTGACCTTGGGTGAGGGGACTCTCCGCAGCTGAATACTCACTGAAGCTCATCTTTCACTACCCCTTCCAATAGCTGGGGGTAGCAAGTTCTTCACTGAATGGTTTTATGTGTTGAATTATGTTCCCCCAAAAAATAACCCAAAAGGGGTGAAATCCTAACCCCAGTACCTGTGAATATGATCTTTCTTGGAAATGGCATCTTTGTAGATGTAATCAATTAAGATGAAGTCATTAGAGTAAGTCCTCATCTGATATGACTGGAGTCCCTATAAAAAGACAAAAACACCATGTGGAGACAGAAACACACAGGGAGAAGATGGCCATGTGAAGACAGAGGCAGAGACTGGAGTGATACAGCCACTAACCAAGGAATGCCAACAATTGACGGCCACCACTAGAAGCTATGTAGAGGCATAGAAGGATTCTACCCAAAGTCTCAGAGGGAGTGTGGCCCTGCCAACACCTTGACTTCAGACTTCTGGCCTCCAAAACTGTGAGAGAAGAAATTTCTGTTGTTCTAAGCCACCTAGTTTGTGGTATTTTGTGACAGCAGCCCTGGACTAACATAAATGGCATTCCAGGTGGCAGATAATAAGACTAATCCTTTAGGATGAAGTTCATCTATAAATGAAATATCCACCTATAGAAGTAATTTCCTCAAATCAATAGTTTGTAAATGGATCTGGAGAGTTAACAATCTGATTGGAAATATATGGCTTTCATATATAAAATGGAAATAGAAGGTATAGAATTACTATGTGCAGAACACTAGCTGGATAAAGAACTTTACATGCATGGCTTCACCCAGCCTATAAGGTAGCTGTTACTGTCTATATTTCATAAATGAGGAAATTGAGGAACAGAGAGGACCGGAGAGGACCGGTCATTTGTCAACAACTAGAGAGTGGAGCAGATGGGTGCAAACCTGGGTTTTTCATGCCCCTGAAGCCAGTGTCCTGGACCGCTGGGTGACTCTAGAGGTGCGGCAGTACCAGAGCACTAACTCTGTAATAACCACTGTGGGATGTCCGTGTAGGGAGAGCTGACAAAGGGTCCTGGGTGAGGAAATGCATCCGGAACAAAGCAAACTTATTTCCATTACTGGAACCCAGCCCAGAATACAGGTCATACAGATGGCAAGTTGGTGAGATCATTTCCAGTGCTTTTTGTGACAGCGTTTTTTTTTTTTCCCAGAGTTATATTAACACCATCCACTCAAAAAAAATTAGCATTCCAATTTCAATCTGGTAGGAACAAAGAGCTCCTATGACAGTGGAAGTAAAAAAGATGAGAGAAGAAGAGAACAGAGCAGGGTCTTATTTGTGTAACGGCCCCCACCCCAGCCCCGATTGTCCCCATGCCAGATGACAGTGTGGTTTTCATACTCAGATGCCATTAAACATGTTGAAACCAATCTTGGTGCCAAATTACAACCACAAGCCAAAATAATTATAAAAATACTTTTTATATTCTGATTCAGGTCAACATCATCTAGACACTATTTTGTTAAATTTCCATTTAAATGGAGAAATGACTATTTCTGATGAACTAAAAACTGAAGTAACTCCCCAGAGTCGAGAGCTGGGGTACTGTTTTTAGTGAACTCAACTCAATTTATCTCAAGTCAACACATATTTGTTTACTATTTACTGTGTGCTAAGACATATTTACTATAAATATAGATATAATGTAAGAAGTTTCTAAGAGCAAAAAAGAAAATGAAGCAGAATAAGGGATGGAGAGTGATGGGGAAGGTGTGTATATTAGAGAAGGGAACAAGGAAAGGCCTCTTTGAGGAAGTGCTATGTACGGGAGGCCTGCACGGAGTGAGGGATTGCACCATGTGAAGATCCAGAGAGAGATCAAGTCCAATCAGAGGGTCCAGCAAGTGCAAAAGATCTGAGGTAGGAATGGGTTTGATGAGTCACAGGAAGGCCAATGTGGACAGCACAGGGTGAGTGAGACAAGGGCCTGGAAGGAGATAAGGCAGAAAGAGTGGCAGCATCTACACTGTGTAGGGCCTTGGGGGCCTCGGTAAGGAATGTGGAGTGTATGCTGACTACGATGGCTGTATTTGTCAGTTTGGGCCACCATAACAAAATACCAGAGACTAGGTGGCTTCAACAACAGAAGTTTATTTTCTCACAATTCTGGGGCTGTGAGTTTGAGATCAAGGTGCCTACACAGTTGGTTCTGGTGAGGGCTCTTTTCCTGGCTTGCAGACAACTACCTTCTTGCTGTGCTCTCACACGGTGGGGAGAGAGAGATGGCAAGCTCTCTGGTGTCTCTTCTTAAAATGGCACTAATCCCATCATGAGGGCCGCACCCTCAAGACATTGTCTAAACCTAATCACCTCCCAAAGGCCCCATCTCCAAATACCATCACATTGAGGGTTAGGGCTTCAACACTGGAATTTGAAGAGGGGACACAATTCAATCCATAGCTATGGTAGACCACAAACAAAAGGATTAAGGAAGAGGATGACGTATTCTGATTTTCATTTCCAGAAGATTAATCCTGAAGAATTGATTATAGGGGAGCAAGAGCGGATGCAGGGCAACCAGTTAGGAAGCTCCCAAGTTTGTCCTGTTGAAAGGTGGAGCTTCTGGCTGGGGCAGTGGCAGTGGAGGTGACAAGAAGTGGTTGGATTCAGAATATACATTCGTTCAGTGGACAATGGGCACAACGTCATTGAGGGCAAGCCCACCATTTAAAGTGCCTCTTTTGACCCCAAACTCTTCCAGGAATTAAGGGTTGGAGCACTGTTTTCTTTGGGGTTAACTTATCATTCTTTAAACTAGCAACCACACTCAAAAACTCATATTTCCATGTTGATATGGGGCTCTGAGCCATTGGAATTTGGATATTACAGGGAATATGATCTTATTTTATAGCTACAGGCTTGGTGTCTTGAGGTACATTGAGGGCACATTCATTGTCTAATAGCCTGGCCCTAACTAGATTGGACGTGGCAGAGAACCAGGTAGGCTCCTTGGCAGCTTGGTCCAGTGAGGAAGGGGGAAAATGGAAGCTGGGGCATAGGGGATCTGAAAGGGGTCTCACTGAGGGCGGGCTGAGGTCATCTGCTCACTCATTAAATCTAAAATTGATTTAGCTTAGTGCGGATACAGAAAAAGGACCACCATAGCATTCACAGAGATGGCAAACTCATAAAAAGTCAAGGTTAAAAAAAAAGGAAAAGCAACAAGTTAGTAGTGCTCGTTTGTTCATTCATTCATTATTCTACAATTAGTAATATAGAGAAGCATTTATGGGCTGCTTACATCAATATGTTCAATTAACATGATGAAAAAATAATTCAGGAAAGAATCAAACACATTTAAAAATAAGAAAGTAAGAAAAAGCTCTGGTGTAAGTTTGATATGCAAACTATATCCCTACATGCTTGCCAGAAAAGGGCAGAAAATTTGTCTCTAAGTTTAATAGCTGTGGCAAAAAGAGAAGCAAAACAATGTAAACGACAATGATGACAACAGCAATAATAGTAGCTAACTTTATGTATTGATCTTTTTCTGCATGTCAAGCACTGTTTAAAGTTGTTTACTCCTTACAACTCTAGGAGGTAAACAACTCTTTGTTTTTGTTGTGTTGTGTTTCATTTTACAAATGAGGAATTCAATCATAGACAAATATGGTCAGGGTGGAAGATGGATTTTTGTCACTAATTCTTCCCTTCCCTGCCTTTGCTGTATGACCAAGCATTGCAATAGTACAGACAGAGTGCGCATCTCCAGCCCTTGACTTTGGACTTAGCCAGTGGAAAGTCTGCAAACTTGACTGGAACTTTAAAGCTTAAGGGGAACATGTGTGATTGGGCTTGACCTCTTATGCTCCTGTGATTTTTCCATGGGAAGAATATGCCTGAGTAGCTGCTGGTCCAAGGAGAATGAGGAAACACATGAAGAACACCTAGCCAGGCGCTGTGGCTCACGCTTGTAATCCTAGCACTGTGGGAGGCTGAGGTGGGAGGATTGCTTGAGCTCAGGAGTTCAAGACCAGCCTCAGCAAGAGCAAGACCCTGTCTCTACTAAAAATAGAAAAATCAGCTGGGTGTTGTGGTGCATGCCTGTAGTCCCAGCTACTCAGGAGGCTGAGGCAGGGAGATCACTTGAGCCCGGGAGTTTGAGGTTGCAGTGAGCTATGATGATGCCACTGCATTCTACCCAGGGCTACAGAGTAAGATTCTGTCTCAAAAAAAAAAAAAAAAACAACACCTAAAACCAACCTGCAGCCTGGAGACAAGTCCTCCTAAGCCTGGATGATTCCAGCCAAGCCATAGCTGACCCATGGACCTATGTGTGAAAATGTTGCTTTAGGCTCCTGAGAATTGGGGGTTGTTTGTTAAGCAGCATTAACTAACTAATACTATCAGTCTCAGTGCAGGTTCTCAACCTAGAGTCCATGAATATCTATAGTAAGCAATGGATTTTACATTCCTTAGGTAGTCTCTATGAATATTCATTTGCACCACCAAGCTTTTCATAAGAATTGTGCAATTATTAGAATTCAGTAAGTAGTCTTCATTATGCCTTTTATAAGCATCATAAATCAGGCTGAAAAAATTTGTTTCCCATGGTTGAAGACAGTAATAAAACAAATTGCTTATATCTATCACACTATATGTACAAAAAAGAGAAAATATTTTAATCCAGTTATACAAAAATTTTAAATCAAAAGCAGATGACTTGGAAAGAAAGCAATAAGGAAATAACTTGCCTTAGTCATGCTTTTTGCTTAAAGTCTACCTAGTTTCCTACTCCTAGGTTTAGGATTTTTCAGGAAGGCTGGTAGAAAAGGAGTTAAGCATGGGGCCCAAACCAGTCCTAACTGTTGTCAATATAGTGCAAGACCAAAAAAAAAAAAAAAAAAAAGGCAGCAGGAAACAAGGCAAATAGAAGATCAGGAAGAAAAAAAGGAATCAGGTTTTCTATCAAGCCTCTCAGATCAACCATTAACACTAGTATCTTATCCTTTGGCCGTTATAGAAGTTGATTTTAATCAGGTTTAGTTATCCTAATTTCCAAAGCATTTTTTGTGTTTCCATCATTTTCTAAGCATTTAATGGTATTTCAAATGGATCTGATGTGAAACCTCACTGTTTGGGCAGCTGTAACTAAAAACACTCTGACTCCATAGAATTGAAATTATTTTTAGAAACCAAAAAGTCCCCTGGTGCGACAGAGATAGTGATGATCATAATATTTTGAAAAGGAAGTGTTTGGGTAGTGTGTAAGAGAAAGACACACACACACACGGACCAGAAAAAGTGATTGAGAACCAGGAGAACTCAGGTTTATTTTTTTCCCAGTATGTATTTACACAAAGAGTCTTTACAATTCTTGAGCTGGATCTACTAATGTCAGTAGAGACTTTATTAAGATTTTTCAGACCACTGATGACAGATACAGAAATGATTAATAAATCAAGATTCAATTATAAAAGCTTTCTAGATGAGATTGAAAAAGAAATGCTAATCTTATTCAAACTGGCAAGCATTACTATTCAAGGGAATAAAACTTTTTTAAACAACCTGGTGACTTTTTTTTTTCTTTTTTATACTTTATTTGAACTCTCTCGTTTTCATAAGAAGCTGAAACTTTCATCCTTGTGGTAGTGTAGAAATAATTTTATTTCCTTTAAATTCCCCTATATTTCTGGCAAAGTATTAGCTTTAGAGAAGTAGTCAAATAAATTTTTTGTCGACTTGAAAAATGCTGAAACTTTCATCATTGTGCTAGTGTAAAAATAATTTTATTTCCTTTAAATTCCCCTGTATTCCTGGCAAAGCACTAGCTTTAGAGAAGTAGTCAAATAAGTTCTTTGAAAACTTGAAAAGTAAAACTCTTGCTTCATTTGGGAAAAATAACATTTTGCTAAATACTTGTTTCTGTTTATAATATATAGCTTTAAACTATGGTTCTAGCATCGTGTTTTAATTGGAAATGTTGGAGCAGTGAGTGAAAGAGACATGGCGTCTCTGAGTGTGTATTAAAAAAAATATGTGTATGTAAGAACATAGATGGATTTAGCAATAGAGAATAGAGAAGGTTCTAGTAGAGTGCATCATCTGGTACCTACTCTTGCCCCCTGAGATGGATTGATCAGGAAGCTAATGAAGCATAAATGCTCCACAGCATACCTGGGCTCCTTCTAAGGCAATGTGTTTACATGGTCATACATTTTTGTAAAATTTGCAAAAGTAATAAATCTCACCCATAAGTAGGTAAAACTACTGTCTCTTCCCACTATGGCTTTCCCTTCCTTATATGCGGTGGCATTGAGATGGTCATGGCATTTTTGAATATGCCTAAGGTGACATTGAAAATGGAACAGTTTGGGTTTAGTGGGGTATATTTGTATTTCATAGTTAAGTTATTAGCAGTCATCCTGATACAGGAATGGCCTCCAGGAATACCTGTACCATCTCCTGTGATGTCTCACCTAGAATCACTATAGAAAGGCGTGGGGACAGAGGCCGTCAATAGTAACATGTGCCATCGTGCCTAGTATTACTAGAAGTGTGGGGTATTAGAGCAGAAACAGAATTTGAAATATAGAGAGCCAAAAGCTACTTTGTGAAAAACCTCTTGATCATGAGACATATAGAATTGTAAGCAGAGGATTTAGTTTTCTGTGACCTCAAGTCAAAATGGACGTTCTCTCCCATCATGAATCGACTGTGATAGTTCAGTGTATACCATTATAAACTCCTTACACAGTGAAATCATTGTATATTACATACAGAAATTTGTGTGTATTTCTGCCTGAAATCACTACAGATTATTCTGACATGGAGAAATGAATTATAATTGAAAAATTATTTTAGATCATAACAAAATTAATAATGCATGAAGAGGAAGAAATAAATTTTGGAATAGAAGTAGTGTATAGGCTCTTGGATTGCTTGCTAATCAAATTAATGAAAGGAAATGAATCATAGAAACACTTTTGAAGAAAATTAAATTTCTTGAGAATTTGACAAGAAATACTAACATTGACAATGATTAACATAAAAATCATAATATACCACTAAACAAGAACATCAATGACAAATTGTGTAATGAGTATCATTAGTTCAAAGAGTGTTTAAGATTAGTCACTGGGTGAGGAAACTTGAAACGCCCTGAACTCTGACAGCTCATACACGGAAAAAACTTGATAGGTTGTCCAAATTTGATGACAAATTCTAAAAATGTACGTGACCTGGACAAAAATGAATTGAGAAGCTGAAAATCGATTTCTAAACTATCGACAATGCTTTTAAAAAATTAACCAATCATGCTAAATAAAGAATAAATTTTTCTATGCCTGTTACAGAAAACATTACAAACTCACTGTCACTTGAAGAGGTGAGCAAAAAAGATTCAGCTAAAAAATGTAGGAAAAATAGTATAACGTGTGTCAAGGAGTTAATTAAGATATTAGGTCATGCTTCCAGATTTTGGGGTGCTTTTAGTATTTGCCAGCTTTTTTATAGTTGTGACTTATTGTGATTTTTTTCCCATTCTAAATACATACTTGTATTTTTTGCCTAATTTTGAATTTGTAAAATAGCGTTCTTTTTTCTTAAAGAGGACCTTCAAAATCATACAAGCTTCAGGCCCACACAATCCAGATCCACTCCCGGCTGCCCTCCCTTCCTCCATGTAGGCACAGGCGAGCACATATGCACGCACATGCACACGCTTATGTCACCATCACTACCCCCTACATTTTTGGTAGTGAGTTTTGCCACCCACTGCAGACATCAGGCCTCTGGAATATCACCTGAGCTCAAGAGAGTTTTGATCCATTGAATCCTCAAAACAGGACAGGAGAAAACCCCAGAAGCTATTGCCACTCTAGAGAGACCACTGTGAAAAATGTTGGATTTGGCCCAGAGGGTCTCCAGGGAAGACTCCTTGTTTCCAATCATGGGCACCTCATGAGTTCTGAGCTGTTTCTAGAGTGTCTGGTGGAGCTGAGTTCCTTCGCCTCTAAAGGGTACCCTGGAGGATATCGAATCCCCATGGGTCCTCCAACAAACGCCATCTCCCAGCAGCTTCTGGGCTTTTGAGGACAGCCCACGCACCATGACTCCTTTGACAAATTCCAGGCACCCAGCTCTCAAACCATCTCACACTGGAGTACGAGTAGCTTCTCAGTCCCTTGGCAACATCAGTGATGAAGAGCCTCTGCGGCCTCTCAGGGGAACGGTTTAGTGGTTGCTTTGCAACAAGCTGGTGCAAATCCCAAGTAATCCAAGGGCTGGCTTCTTGTATATGAAATGCAACCCAAGGTAGTGAAACGGCTCTGCAAACACTTGCTAATTTGCAATGGGCCACGTGTTACAGGATGGGCAGGAGGTACGTAGGAAGGGGAGGTGGTGAGCAGGGCAGTAAACACAGAGCAAGGTTGAAGGCACACGGTAGGAACACCACCGATGGATGTGGAGATCCTATTTTGACAGGACATGTGGTTTAGATCTCAGCTCACTCTCCCCATCCACACAGACTAGCCTGGCCTCAACCCTGAGTCAACCTTGATGCAAATCTCTCCCCCTATATTAGTTTCCGCATGAAATCAAATCAAACATGGACAAGTTACAGTTTTGCTGAAGGTCAGGTGTAACGGGGAGGCATCCCTTCCACAACACACTGCCTTCCTTGGAAAACATGCTATAGGTGTGTTTTCCTTCAAATGTTTTCTTCTAGCCCCAGCTGCCACGTCTCCACGCTCTCCTGACTCCAGCCCCCTTCTTCCATGTGAAATCTGAGCACGGCTCAACACTCGGGCCTGGGGACATCCTTCTTGCTAGTGAATTTGACAAAGCTTCTTTTCCACTTCTCAACTAAGACAGGTCTCTCCCTACATAGGAATTCTGGTACCAGCTGCTAAAACGATAACTGCTTCTCCACATGGCTTCCTGGATAAAATGGGAGCGAATTCTGTTATTTCACCAGAGATGTGATGATTGATGGTGTCCTGTCTGGCAATATGTACCATTGCAGCACTCTAGATGGGATTTTGACTTTCTCGAATAAATTTAAAACTTAATTTTAGTATTTTCTCCATACAGGCCCATTAAAGGAAATTTGGAAAATTCACAAGAGTTGAAAGAAAAGAAAAACGAATCAGCATCATTCCACCACGCACATTACTCATAGTTCACAGTTTTGTGAATTTTCTCCCAGATTTTCTATCCACTCAGCTAAGGATTTTGTTCCTTTGTTTTTCAAACATAGTTTTAACTGCACTGTATGTACATATCTGTACACTGCTTTTTAAATGTAGATCCTAAATATTTTCCATGTTATTACATAGACCTCGTAAATATCATTTAAATGTTTACGTGATAGAGCTTCAAGTACACAATCCACTTTGGCTTATTGTCTTCGTTTCTTATTGCTACTGTAACAAGTTACCACAAATATAGCAGCTTAAAACAACAAAAATTTATTATCTGACAATTCTGGAGGTCAGAATTGCAGCATGGGTTTCACTGAGCTGCAATCAAGGTGTCAGCAGTGCTATGGTCCTTTCTAGAAACTGTAGAAGAGAATCTGTTCCCTTGTCCTTCCCAGTTTCTAGAAGTTTCCTTTATTCCTTGACTTGTGGCTCCTTCCTCCATCTTCAAAGTCAGCAACATTGCTTCTCTCTGTGCCTTTCTCCCATAGTCACATCTTCCTCTTCTACTTTTAAGGACCCCTGAGCCCAATCAATAATCTCCATGATTAGCAACCTAATTCCATCAGCAACCTTAACCTCCCTTTGTCGTGTCAGGTAACATTGTCACAGGTTCCAGGAATTCGGTTGTAGACATCTTTGGGCAGCTATTATTCCGCCCACCACATTTATCTATCTCTTATTATTGGGCTTTTAGGCCGTTTCTCATTTTTTACTATGACATATAATTTTGTGATAAATGTTATTGTTCATTTTACTTTTTTCTTATTAGGTATACCAATCTTTTTTAGCAATGTCTTTCTTCTTAAAGGAGAAAACGATGGAGAGTAGAGATGTTCTGAGCAGGTATACCACATGCTGTTGGCACTGAAGCTGTGTGGTTTAGCAAAAATAACACTGGGATTCTAGTTCATACCCCTCCAGAATTTACTAGCTGAGCAACTTTGGACAAGTCACATAATGCATCTAAAAAATGTTCTTATCTGCAAAATGGGAAAGTAACCCTTATCCAGGCATTATCGCAAGGTCAAATGAGATGATGTAAATTGTGAAGCCACTGTATTATTAGTGGTCATGGTGGTGATTATCGTAATTATGATAATAATCAATGCAATAACTGAAAGTAGATCAGATAGCATGGGCTTATTATCACTTCTAATAATTTCTAGTAGTAACACACCTGGCACCTTGACTCATTTATTTTATCTAGATGGAGAAGGAAAAAATCAGAAATGTTATTTTGGTAAGAATCAGGTTGAGAAGAATGTTTTTTTGAAATTTTAATTATGATTTCAAACTACGCTTCACCTCTTCCCTTACTCCCTGCAGCCACCCTGGCCTCTGTGCAGCTCTGCCATCGCCAGGGCAGTGTCACTCCATGGCCTTCTGTCTTGTCATTTCATCTTCACAGGCTGCTGTCTCTGAGACATCGGCTGGGCTCCCTTCTCTGTCTTCAGTTCTTTACTCAAACATCTCTACGAACACACCTCCCCGGATCAACCTCTATAAGATTGCACTATCACCGCTACCCTCAGAATTTTCTACCTTCTTCCCTTTATTCAATATTTTCTATATCACCAGTAAAATGTAAGTTCCATGAGGGCAGAGATTATGTCTGTTTCATTTGCTGTGTTGTGCCCAGTGCCTAGAATGGTGTCTAGTATATATTATGCACTTAATAATTTTGTTAAATGATTAAACTGATTTTAATGCAGTCCAAATAGCTCATCCATCGGGTTGTGAGAATGAATTTACCGATGGACTTTTTTAGTAGTACTTTTCCCCATGAAGGCATTCTCTTCACACCACGGTTTGGACAGCAACAGGGGAGCAAACACATTTATGCAGTCTATATTGAAAAAACAAATGCCTAAGATGACTGTTTCCTTTACTCTGATTTTTCAAAGTGAGGTATAAACAGAGAGCCATGTTGTGTAGTTTAAGCGGTTGGGTTTGGAGAAAGGACAAGGAAAGAAGGCATAAATGAAGACTTTTTCATAAAGATTAATCCAGGCGGATATGTCACTCAGGCCTGTGAAGCTGTCCTTGTGGCTTCTGATTCGGAGCTGTTGTCATTATTAAACACACTTTGGCTTAATGTTGAGAGGCAGAAATAGAAAGAAATTGGTATATGGTCTGTTAGCTTAGTGGCAATCCATTGAGGCGGAGAACTAATTGAATCTGGGCACGGTCTACACACATCTACAGCAGGAAAAGCCTGTCATGGAGAGAGATGAATACCATGCTGGGCACATTAACTTAATTCATCTTCAGGATAAACTGATTTGCATTATCCTTTACCCACAAGCAACAGGGACTCATCACCACCCTGTCCCACCCGGACATGCTGTTATTTTACACTCATGCATTTGTAATTCTTGTCTAATTTTATTCTCCCTGCTCAGAAATACAGAACAGCTGTTTGTCCCAGCTTCCTGGCTGTTCTGTTCTCTCAGCTTCCCCTTCCTTCCTGTCCTTCTACTCCAGGCCTATGTTTTTTCTCTTAAAGCAAGTTTTCAAAACATTAAGATAGATAGAGATCTGAGGATCATAACTCTTGGGTATTCCTTAAGCACAATGCTGTGTGTGTGTGTGTGTGTGTGTCTTGGATCCTGTATCCCTAACAATGAAGCTGTGCCAAGAATCTATTTCAAAAGTAAAGCCAAGATATATCCCTGTGCAACTAGCAGCAGATAAACAGCTTTTAGTTTAATCCTAATGAGAATGAGCAAATGGACACCAATACTTGGCTTAGTATTTCACTAACGTAATCCCTTTCCCATGCAGTGATACTCTTCTGTGACCTATTTGTGTGAGTGCATCTGTGTAGCTCCACAGTGGTCCCCCCTTATTGGTGGGGGATGTGTTCCAAGACCCCCAGTGGGTGCCTTAAACTGCAGATAGTACCAAACTCCATAGATACCGTGTTTTTTCTTACACATACACATTTATGATAAAGTTCAATTTATCAATTATGCATGATAAGAGATTAATAACAATAATAATAAAATAGAACAATTATAACAATATACTATAATAAAAGTTAACCGAATATGGTCTCTTTCTTTCTCTCTCTTTCTCACTCTCAAAATACCTGTTGTACTGTACTCACTTTTTGTCCAATCTCAGTTGACCTCAGGTACCTGAAAGTGTGGAAAGGGAAGTCACAGATAATTCTCCTGGGATATGAGGCTTTTAATTCTAGTGGTATTTAGAAACTTTTAGAAAATCCATGTGAATGTTCAAGCAAAATGAAGCATATGTCGGCCGGGCGCGGTGGCTCACGCCTGTAATCCTAGCTCTTTGGGAGGCCGAGGCGGGCGGATTGTTTGAGCTCAGGAGTTCGAAACCAGCCTGAGCAAGAGTGAGACCCCGTCTCTACTAAAAATAGAAAAATCAGCCACGCAACTAAAAATACATAGAAAAAATTAGCCGGGCATGGTGGCGCATGCCTGTAGTCCCAGCTACTTGGGAGGCTGAGGCAGTAGGATCGCTTGAGCCCAGGAGTTTGAGGTTGCTGTGAGCTAGGCTGACGCCACGACACTCACTCTAGCCCGGGCAAAAGAGTGAGACTCTGTCTCAAAAAAAAAAAAAAAGAAGAAGCATATGTCATGTTTGTCTTTGGTGAAATCACAAGTGCATTGGAGGATTTCTATTCTCAAAGATTGCCTCCTTCATCCAAAATGGTAACATAACTGCCAGGTAAATGTGGGGGGAATTTAATCAGGCACTTTTACCCCAGGCTGTTTCACTGGACTCCAGTCTTGTATACCAACTCAGAATGGCCAAGCTTCAGTTCTAGGGTTGACATGAGAGTGGACTCAAAGGGTCAACTTGAGTCCAGTGCCTGCTCACAACATCCGATTTGGGCCTGGGTCAATCACTGGTGGGGAGACATTAGTCAGTCCCAAGAGAGTTCTAGAATTAATGTGAATTCATATGGTGGGAAATTTATGTGGAGATCAGAATATAGAAAGGGGAATCAGGATTACAACTGTTCATATTAAATATTCCAGATGTGAGAATCCTTTAGCAGATCCAAACCAAGGTTGGTGGCACCAGGGATGCTCTATGGGACAACAAACTAATACAGTATTTGGGTCTGGGGACAGAATTAGACTCACAATCCTGGATATTTGGAAAATGGATTTGATTCTTGTCTGAATGATAAAGAGAGATGAAGACAACTGAAAGTGAACGATTCAAAGAAATACCAAAACTCACCAACAAAAGGGACTTTGGAAAATGTGAGACATCTGATAAATTACTGGAAATTCTAGAAAGTTTATTTTACGTTGACAACCAAGGAAAGAACATTTCTTAATCCAGGGCCTACATCTCTCCCTGGGTTCCTGGTTTGTGGGCAGTGGTGGAGAAGGGAAAGGGGTGGTTTTGAGGATAAAGGATTCACAGGAAGAAAAATCATCCACGCAAATTCTGAGGGGAAGGATTGAGCTGGGTACCTTTCCGGTTGGTGTGGGCCACAGAGAGACTCAGGGGTCAGAAGAGCTATGAAGAATAAGGAACATAAAGTATATGAAGAATTATCCTTCTCTTCTCAAGTTAGCGTGACCCCTGTTGGCCTCTCATTAAGAAAAAGCAAATCTTAGCTATTAGTGTCTTCCTAGAATATGAACATTTTTTCCATTAAATTCTTTTATGCTATCCAAAAGTCCCCAGAAAAGAAAAATGATATATATTTGTGGGATTAAAGACTTAAAGACTTCAGAATGTCCAGCAAAAATATTTTCAGATGTCAGTTCTTCCAATAACATTCCAGTTTTTATCTCAGACCTACAGGGCTTTAACTTTTCCATATAGAAGAGGTTACATGAGTTGCCCAATGACTGGCAAATTTTAACGCTCTGAATTTACTCAGCTTCTTTTATTGCAAGGAAACTTAGGGTGAATTTATTGTGATGCTGTGCCTGGGATAACCCTAGAATGGAAATACTGTCAGGAAAGAAGAACTCTGAGGATGTTCCCAGATCTGTAAAGGGACAAGCCCACCACTGGTAGAAATTGCTAGCAAAGGGAATCCTTATTGATCCACATGGCTGGTCCAATCTTGGGGCTTCAGGCATCTTGTTGGCACAAATACCATTTGCAGCAATAAGTATGGGTGCTGTTGATTGGGTTTTCTCCTGCTGGTCCTTTTGGCACCCAAAACACTAAGGCTCAGAGCTGCCTGGGGGCTTTACGTGGGAGTCCAAACTCATCCAGTTTCATTCCTGGCTTGAAGAGCCCTGATACAATAGGCTTGAGTTCTTGTCAATGCTCCCCCCTCACTCCTACCCTATGACTTGGCTGGCATTTGGGAGAAGCTGGAAGTGGCAGAGTTGGGGCCCTTGTCTCAAAATGAATTTCAATCTGTGGCCCAAGGCCCACATGAGACTTTTATAAAAATAATTTTTACAACGAACTAAAAAAATTTCTAACAGTTTCTTCTTACTTATGTCCTGCTCCATCTGACTCAGGCAAGCAAGGTCTTATGTTTTGTCTCTTCCTGCAGATGTCTGTCTGTCCCTTGATGTTGGGTTAGTTTGCCCTGTGACTTCAGCTGTCTGATGGATTAAGGGAAGGTTTGAGCTGGTAGTTTGTCTGGCTTTTTGATGTCGTATGGGTGGGAATAATGCTCTTTCTAGCTCCCTGCGTCTCCAAAAGGAAACTGGAGGCCTCTTGCACAGAATCTAACAAAATATAATTGTTTGTCTATGGGTCTCTGCCTCAAGACTGTCACATTACAAAGGGCAAGAACTGTGGCTCCTCCTCTGTGTCCCCAGGTCTGATGTGCCAGGCACATAGTAGGTGCACAGGAAATGCCTGGGGCTTTTGGCTACATTTTCATTTGAAGTTATTCTATTCTCCCTTGCCTTTCTGGGACTAGCAGTGTCGGTATCACCTGGCAGCATGTTAGAAGTTTTCTGGCACCACCCTAAGCTACTGGATCTGAAATTCTGGGGGTGCCACCCTGCAATCTATGGTTTAACAAGGCCTCCAGGTGATTCTATTTGAGAACCACCAGCCTTAGAGAAAGCTGAAATCTACAACTGCTTCTTCTCCTCCTTTTAGGACAAATGCTGAGGTTTTAGGCTGTAGCCCTGATTTCTCACCGCTCAGGCTTTCTCAGCTACTTTGTACTTGTCCGTTCTGTTTTCCGAACCTTGAGTCAATGATCTCAATTTCACTTCCTTCTACTTTAAGCAGAAAACCAGTGGCAATCAGTAAGCTGGAAAAAAAAAGAGCGGGGCGGGGGGAAGGATGGTGGGCTTTTCAGAAATCTAACCCAGTGGTTTTCAACCTTGGCTGCATATTGGAAGCACCTGGGGAGCGCTCACAAAAAAGCAAACAAAACTTCAGCCCAGTTAAAAATTAAATCACAATCTCTGGGGGTATGGCTTTTTTGTGATTGTTGTTGTTGTTATTGTTGTTAGTTCTTCAGGTAATCCCAAGACCCAACAATATAGTGGCGAATCAGCACTCTGGCCTTGGCCTAGTAGAGACTCTGCCCTCAATTTTCTTTATAATAAACTTAACCCCAAAAATTAGCTTTTGGGGTGTAAGGCATTTCTCTTTCCTAGCTGCCTCCACACTAAACCATGTGTACCCTCTCCATATGTGACCATAAAGGCAGAGATGGGTGGGTGTGTCAATTCTGGGCACATAGCCATGAGCTGAGTGCTCTCTAATGTCTAGTCCTGGGTGTACCAGAAAATGATCTATAACCCACTGAGGAAGAGAGGGTCCTCCCACATTTTGTCTTTGAGTTTCAAGAGCAAAGAAAATGTGTGCATTCTGTACCTGCTCATTACTCTGGCTTGCATGTCATGGAGAGGTGGAGAGAAGGTTCTGACACGTAAGGCATTTACTAGAGAATGAGTTTTCACTTTTCATAAACATCTTGCCTTGGCAAGCCAGGCAGCTTTGAGGCAGGTGAGCTAGGTCATTGTTTCTCCTAAACTTTTCAGTGCAAAAGCAGCTCTCCTGCCAAAGAGCAGATCTGTAAACCTTTGCAGAAGCTGAGTGACCCATTAGCAAGTTCTCTAGCCCCTCCTTCCTGACAGTGTCCAGTGGGTGCACGCGAAGGGAGATGTGTGCCCAGGGGCTGGACTAATGCAGCTTGGTGGTTGAGACTACTTATCACTCCACCCCTCTCCTGTAACAGACCGTGTGGTCTGCAAAGGTGGAGAGTTGTTGAGGGAAGGTAGCAGAGGACTTTCCAGCACTGCCCAGTGGGAAGAGAACGTGAGCCACGAATACAAGCCACATGGAATTTTAAATGTCTAGTGATTACGTTTTTTTTAAAAAAAGCAAAAATAAATTGGTGAAATTAATTTTAATAATATATTTTACTTAACCCAATACAGCTGACCCTTGAACAACACAGGTTTGAACTGGGTGGGTGCACTTATGCACAGATTTTCTTCCTCCTCTGCCATCCCTGAGATAGCAAGACCAACCCCTCCTCTCCCTCCTCCTCCTCAGCCTACCCAATGTGAAGACGACAAGGATGAAGACCTTTATGATCATCTGCTTCATGAATAGTAAATATATTTTCTCTTTCTTATGAATGTTTCAATAACATTTTCATTTCTCTAGCTTTACTGTAAGAATACAGTATATAATACACATACCATATAAAATATGTGTTAACCATCAGTTAGGGGCACTCCTAACCCATTTGTTGTTCAAGAGTCAACTATATATGCAAAATATCATTTCAGCATATAATATAAATATTATGGAGGTATTTGATACTCTTATCATTTTGTATGAAGTCTTTGGAATCTGGTATGAAGTTTACACTTACCATTCATTTCAATTTGGACAAGCCACAGTTCAACTGCTCAATAACCACATGTGGTTAGTGTCTACCATATTGGACAGCACGGTCTAGAAGCTGAAGCAGTGAACTAGGAGAAGTCCGACCCTTCTTTGAGAGCTCAGGGAAGGCAAGGGAAAGCCAGGTCTTGCTTAAAAGACCCTGAGGTGAGGGGCATGTAAAGGAAGGGGCATGTCAGAGGAAAAGATTGCCACTAACTAGGGCACTTGGGGGCCAGGTGTGGGCCTGGGCAGGGGTGCCTGAGAACTGGAGGGGCAGAGCAGCGATTCCACAAACAAACCAGCTTTTTGTTTTTTGAAACAGAGTTTCGCCCTGTCACCCTGGGTAGAGTACAGTGGCGTCATCGTAGCTCACAGCAACCTCAAACTCCTGGGCTCAAGTGATCCTCCTGCCTCAGCCTCCCGAGTAGCTGAGACTATAGGTGCGCACCACGACACCTGGCTAATTTTTCTTTTCAGTAGAGACGGGGTCTCGCTCTTGCTCAGGCTGGTCTCGAACTCCTGAGCTCAAGTGACCCTCCCACCTCAGCCTCCATTACAGGTGTGAGCCACTGCACTGGGCCAAAAGCTGCTCTTTTAAAGAGCCCCTCCACTTGATGTTGATTTTATACCACTCGCTTTCATTTTCTGTGTTATTATGAGATAATAACTTTCAGGTGTTGCTGATGAAGAACCACCGCCCCCCCGACCTGACCAGCAATTTATGAAGGGCCATTAATTTTAGCCTCATGACAGGACAACAGGGGAAAATAGACAAGTTCATCCTTCTACATCCTACTATTAATAGAAAGCAGTAAGTGCAGATCGTCCTGTAGCAGAACAAGTAGCATTCGAGGGTCAGAAGCGGCTCGAAAGTAAGAGCAGGTATAGGCAGACCCTGAAGCTTTTATGTGGAGTAAGAAAGTTCAGCTCCTGGAAGATGGAATTTTCTGGAAAACGCAAGGGAAAAGCCTGAGCTAACACCTCCAAAAGGAAGCAGCAATTTTTCGGAGAGATTTTCTCAGACAACCTATTGCAAAATCACCAGCATTGAAACCATTTAAGGAAAACACTGTACATTTAGGTTCTTTATATGACTCCCCGTGTTTCTTTACTGAAAAATACCAAAGGTGTGGGGGGGGAAGAGGGAGCCAGGGAAAGCAAGAGGAAAACACGTATGGTTAGCCTGTCACTGTTCAGAGAACAGCGAGCATCCCGTAAACACATCTCTAAACTGGGGACTGACCCCAGGGGTTGGGAGACCCCTGATCAGGAAACCTTTTTTGGGGGAGAAAGGGTAGAAGGAGATATCGCTTAGTCTTGCAGAACCGTAATAGTAAAATCCTTCACCTGTTTGATTCCTCAGCTCGGCTTTCTGGATTTATTCAGGAACGGATACATTCGTAGACTGAAATTGACTGTTTCGGTTTTTTTATTGTTTGAGAAAATTCATCCAACAATTAAAATGGCACCATTCTAGGCCCTCAATCATCCTCCCCCCCCCCGCCTTTTTTTAGAGAGAGGGTCTCACTCTATCACCCAGGCTGGAGTGCAGTGGCACGATCACAGCTCACTGCAGCCTCGAACTTCTGGACTCAAGCTATCCTCCTGCCTCAGTCTCCTGAGTAGCTGGGACTACAGGCGCACACCACCACACCTGGCTAATTTTTTTTTTTCTTGTAGAGGCAGGATCTTGCTATGTTGCTCAGGCTGGTCTCATACTCCTGGCCTCAAGTGATCCTCCTACCTGGGCCTCCCAAAGTGCTGTGATTACAGGCGTGAGCCGCCACTCCCAGCCTGGATCACCCCTTTGCATCTCTAGCTAATAACTGCCAAACGGCTTTTTGAGGAGTTATTAAAATATGGAACAGCTTTGGATATTTTTAGTGAAGAAGATTTTTTTAAAAATAAGATTTTCATTTATGTTCTCAGTCACCTTAATATTTTAAACGAAATGAAACCAAAAAATCTCCATAAAGTTTGAGATCTGAATGATTTAGATCAACACTGTCAGACTATGCCTACCCGGTACCTATTTTCTCGATAGACTCCACACTCAGCTCCTGATAAATATGAAATAGCCCATAAAATAGACCACGGTGCAAACAGCAACCTGAATGTTGATAGTACAACAAAGAGACAAACATGCCTTATAGTATCTTCGAAAAGTGAAATGTCAATTAGAAAAAGCCACTTAGATACACGCTAGGTGATTGAAAACACATAGCTAATGACAAGGAATTTTGTCAGATAAGAAGCCTGAAAACAAGAGGGCCAGGCCGGCTGACCTAGCAGGACTTAATGACTTCTTTTTAAATAAAAACATGAAAAGAGCTTCCCCCCTTTTTTTGAGTGGAGAAAACAAAAAGACTCCTTTGTAAAAACTAGCCAATGTCAGAACTATACCCAGGGACCCAGCTGTTCAAATATTTTATTGCCAACAAATTTCACAGACAAGGACTGAGCTCCTTCTTGGAAGCTAAGGTTTCGCTGGGGTTGATATTAAAACTTGCTGGGCGTCTGGGTTCTTTCAGGTTGTTATGAAAGAGCTGTTTGTCCAACATGGGTCTTTGTGGCTGACGTTTAGGCGCAAGTTGAGTTGCTTTATCATTTTGGAAAAGCCAATTTCCTTTCCCAGTTTGTACCCTGGGAAATGGTGGCCAGTTCTGCCCTCTGTCCCATGGGCTCCCCCAGGGGCTGCTTTCATTGTGTCCCAGTTACTGCTGTAACTCCCAAGACCTTCCGCCAGCCCGTTACCTGGCAGGCTAGAGGCCACGAATGTTATTTACATTTCCAGATTCCTCTTGTAATCAATGCTGTGGAAAAGCTTTTCCAGGACTATGGCTCCTGAAGGGAAGTTAGTAGTATGCTATGCATTGCAAAGAAATAACTCTGTAAGCACGAATCTGAAAGATTAGAATAGCTCCACTGATAAATCTGGCCTGTCTCCATTTGTCACATGAGCTATGGCTGGCTCCTCCGCTGACTGTTCAGGACTCTTTTCAAAGTATATTTTCAAAAAGTTAAAATCATGGTCCAGGTCAAAGATTTTATTCAATTCATTAATGATGGAATTAATGAGATAGTAAAGGTGTTTCAAAGAGCATTGGATGAACTTCACATTTGTAGGCATTAAAGAAGAATGTTTGAAAGAGATTGCTAGGTTAGATATAAAACTACTCAGTGTCTTACAGGGCAATAAAACTAGAACCTTTGGGGAAATGACTTGCATCTCTGCCAGACACAGTGTACAAGCAAACACGTAACTTCACAAAGTTTAGGATCTTTAATAAATAGTAAATAGCAAGTTAAACGAAGGTATGTTGCTATAATCCTGGGGTAGGCTGGTCAACCAACAGACAGTTATGACATTGAAAGGCTATCTTGAACTCCTCTGGCCTTATTTCCAAATTTTGGATAGTTTTTCTTAGCACTTTGTTTATGAATCCTTCCCTGCTCTATTTTCATCCATCATAAAGATGGTCGGAAGAATATGCCAGCAAGTAGACCTCGCAATGTGAAAGTTTTCAATACACACCAGAAATTCAAAGAATTGAGATGTATTTTGGGATAGAGGGAAGATGGAGTAGGGGACAGGGATTGAGGCAAAACTAAGCAACAAATGTAAGTGGCTATTTTTTTAACTGACTATACCTCTAGGCTTGCTGTGCCCTATCATAATCTGATAAACTGGCTTGGGAAACAGCTTACTGACTGCATGTTGACTTTGAATAGCACACTCTACTAAGGGAGAATGCACATACTCATTTTTTTCATAGATAAGAGCCTCTTAGTTTATCTCATGTTAATTGTGCAATTCTATGAATGTTAATTTTCAGTGGGCCACGAATCAATTGGCAAGAAATAGAACAGAAACCGAAGTGAAAAGCTGAAGTTTGGAAGCAGACTCAGGGTGGGGGAAACTTCTGGGAAGAGAGGAGGAGAGGAGTGAGTTAGAGGTTGTGACCTCCTGGAAACCATGTGACCTTGAACAGTTAGAACCGAAGCTGAAGGAAGGTCTCTGGAAGTGGAGGAAAGTCCCTGCGTGTGAAGACAGAGGCCTTGAGGGACAGAAAATTCAGGAAGAGCGGAGTTGTGTAGAGTTCCAGGACAGCAGGGATACCAAGCTGTGTTGTAAGAAGTAGCTGAAGAAGTGCCTACAAAACAGTGATGTTACCAAGGGGGCCAGGGTGAGGGGAGCAGTCCTCCCTCGCCTAGGCAGAGTATTGTACCTCTGTAAGTTTTTAGAATTGTTAGTGCATGGTGATAATCAAAAGCAGACTGAGTCTTAGTTTTATTATCGTGTGGAAATAAACGAAGACCACCCAAAAGAGAACAGAGGCTCCTTACTCAGAGCAAGGGAGTCAGCTACCATCACTGGCCTTTGGCAGAGACTCTAAGGCAGGCAGAGGAGTGGGGAAGCTTATGGTGGAAAGAAAGGCTCCGCACGTGCTCTCATTGAAGACGTCTGGCACAGGGAAGCCGAAGGCAGGGTGATTAGAAGTGGGGCGTCCTATGTGATTGGTTTGGGGGCATATTTGGCTTTCTCTGGTTGATCCTGAGTTGGAAGTGGGGGCAAAAAGTAGAGGCTGCCAGTCATTGGTCAAGTTCTGACCATTCTGGGCAGAGGTTGTGGGTCAGAATTCTGTTATCATATATGATCTGGCCATTGTCCATTTGTATATTCAGTCTCTCAATTGTTTCTAAATATTCTATTTGCATCCCTTTATTGTCTGCCTCCTAGCGGATGGCTCTCTTGGTTTGCGGTGTCCATAAGGAGATGTGATTATAGTTGTAGTAAAGTTGTACTGAATATGGATCAATGAAAAAAAGAGAAATCAGATTTATCTGGTAGCTATTTGCAGGATATCCTGGTCATAAAGACACTCAACTCTGACACAGAATCTAGGTTCTGGTGATGTGTAGACTGAGCCAGGTTATTCCTGGCTTGATTATAGTCTCTTGCATGTTCAACTTGTAATTTTTAGTAACTCTCAAACTTGCCTACACATTACTATTACAATCACAATCAATTAAATCAGAATCTCTGAGCATGGGCCCAGGGATCGGTAACTTTTAAAAACTCCCCAGATGATTATAATGTGCAGGAAGTTTGAGAATGAGTGCTCTAACCCTTGCTACTCAAAGTGTGGTCCCCCAATCACTAGCAACATCTACATCCCTTGGGAACTTGTTAAAATTGCAGAATCCCAGGCTACATCCTCCACCTACTAAATCAGAATCTACATTTTAATTTAGCTCCGGATAATTAATATGCACATTGAAGTTTCGGAAGCACTGCTAAACAATTGGCTCAGCGTGGCCTCATTGTGAAGAAGAGAAACACTAGGATTATTTCCCTATTTTGTCGCCCAATGAAAAGATTTCTTCTCCCTTCCCTCACGCCCTCCTCTGACTGTAAACATTGCTAGACATACTTTACTTCATTTCCTCCTCACTGCAATACTAAGGGATGGACATATAATGATTCTCTCCAATTTTGGATAAGAAACTTAAGGCTCAGATAAATTAAGCAGGTTTCCCCAAGGACAGGTACCCAGTAAAAGGTATAGCCAGGATTTGAATGTGTAGTTTCTTACTCCAAAGGACTTTTTGTATTTCACATTTCTAAAATGTGTTTGTATCCACAATAGTGCCTTGTATGTGTAGGTGTTCAGTATGTGTTTCTGGTGAATTAATTACAATTTCAACCAATTAAAGCAAAAAAAAAAACAACAGAATTAACAGATAATTTTGGAAAGTCCTTCCCTTTGCGCTTCTGTACAATTTCTGCTTCCCTATAGAAGCTTTTTCTCTTTAGCCAGATTCATCTTTTCCCTCCTTAGGTAAAAGTTCATGAAGTTATATAATGATTACATCACTCCAAAATTCTAAACAAGTCGTGATCAAGTATGGACATAAATATTCACTCTTTATCACAAAGTACTGGCAGTGGAAATGTACTAGCCCTTGTCATGGGGGTTAATTTTGAAAATTCCATCATCTATTTCATCAAGGTATCTAAAAGAACTTCATGGACAGCGATCATTTACTGGATCCATTGAGGAAGTGAGTGATTACAAAATTAAAAATTTATTTTTTACAGATGGAAGACCAGATAAGCTAAACAAACCCAGGGTCACAGGGCAAGTCCTTGGAAGAATGCAGAAAACAGAGCCAAATTTTTCACTTGACACTTAGACTTTAACTATTGGACAGCCCCTGGCAAGGTTGTTTTCTTCCATTTCAATATGTTCTTTCTTAAGGAAAAATAATGCCATAAAGACAGCTGATTATAAATGTGGGGAGAGAAAACACTTCAGAAAAAAGAATATCTCAGACACGTCTGGCAGTGACAATTTTCTTGGATTTTGTATTTCCACATGAGTGACCACGATCAGCAAGACGTAATTGCCAAACACCTGGCATGTGTCACATACTCTTAGCTAAAAACAGAGCCGTGGGACTGGAGAGCCCATCTGTGATCATATGCTGGAGAAGGGTTGAAGTTAGAAATCAAAATGATTCTGTCTAAATGTTCTTTTCCAAAAACTATGTGCTTACAGATCTCTTTCCACTCAAGTAGCTCGAGTGTGTGCAGGTGATCTGCGGGACCTCAGCTGCCATTGTTGTCAAATTCAATCTTACCTTCAGGAGCACCTTAGCAATGAGCCAAATGAACAATTCGATCATTCCATTTCATGGTGCACATCACAGAACAGCTTAGACATGTGACAGAGGCAGGGCAGTGGCAAGCATGGTGTTGGGCCAATCTGTCCTTTCTCTGGAAAATCACAGGGCTTGTCTACATTGGGAAAAAGCCTTGATGTACAGGCACGAGCACGGGGAAGAGGGGTGATGGGGTGGAGAGGACAAAGAAGTGAGAGATGCAACAGCATCAGAAGCTTCTCCATAGCAGATGGCTTCATGGGCCATGCAAACTCAGTCACAGCTACTAAACTTTGCTGGTTCCAGGTGAAAGCAGCCATTGACAATGCATAAATAAATGGGTGTGGCTGTGCCCCAATAAAACTTTAATTTACAAAAAGAGATGGCTGGCTAGATTTTACCCACAGGCTATAATTTGCCTACCACTGAATTAGAGAAATAGGTGTCCAAACATGACCTTACCTTGAAACTAGACTTTTGAACTACAGATGTCATGATCTGAACTGGGATTTCTTGCCTCCTCAAGACATCACAGAAAGTAGGTGCTTTCGAAAAAAATTTTTTTTTAACAGTTAGGCAAATTTGCACAAACTGAACATACCTATGTAACCAGCAACCAGATTTCAAAATACAAAAAGACCATCACCAGCCCCTTGGAAGCTCAACTTTGTCTGTGAGACACATCCCTGTTGCTGTGTGTAGTTGCAGCCTTTCAATTCCATTGCTGTATAGTGCTCCATTGTGTACGTATACCACAACATATTTATCCATTCTATTGCGACAGACATCAGGTAGTTTCCAGTTTTTGCTATTACTAATAGTGCTGCCATAAAAACCCTAATCCATGTCTTTCAGTAAATATGTAATCATGTCTCTTAATGACAGGGTTATGTTCTGAGAAATGAGTTGTTAGGTGATTTTGTCATTGTAGGAATAGCATAGAATGTACTTACACAAACGTGGATGGTATAGCCTACTGCACACCTAGGGTATATGGTGTAGCCTGTTGCTTCTGGGCTACAAACCTGTACAGCGTGTCACTGTATTGAACGCTGTAGGCGATTGAAACACAATGGTAAGTATTTGTGTATCTAAACATAAAAAAAGTTACACTAAAAATATGGTATTATAATCTTATGGTACCGTCATGTATGCGGTCCATTGTTGACCAAAACATGACTGTCTGTACAGAAATTGGTAGATCCATATCTCAGAGAGAAGTGGCATTGCTGGGGAAGCTTTAGTAGACACCTATAAACTGTCTTCCAAAGTAGTGTGCTAAAATGGCATACCCCACTGCAGTGCATGAGAGTTTCAGTTTCTCCATAGCTTTGCTGAGTGGTATTTTCCACCTTTCTCATTACAGCCATTCTGGTGGGTGTGTGGTGGTTTTTATTCTCATTTCCCTGATAGCTAAGGAAGTTGAGTAACTTTCATTGTACTTACTGGCCATTTGGATATTACTGTTTTGTGAAGTGTCTCTTTAGGTCTTTTGCCCATTTTCCTGTTGGGTTTTTTGTCCTTCTCTTATTGATTTTAAGGAAATTTTTTTTTCTGAATTCTACTTGTTGTGAAACAGGTTATTTAAAACTTAATAGCTTAAAATAACAACAAATATTTATTCTCGGCTGGGCGCTGTGGCTCACGCCTGTAATCCTAGCACTCTGGGAGGCTGAGGCGGGCGGATTGTTTGAGCTCAGGAGTTCGAAACCAGCCTGAGCAAGAGCGAGACCCCGTCTCTACTAAAAATAGAAACAAATTAGTTGGACAACTAAAAATATATAGAAAAAATTAGCCGGGCATGGTGGCGCATGTCTGTAGTCCCAGCTACTCGGGAGGCTGAGGCAGGAGGATCGCTTGAGCCCAGGAGTTTGAGGTTGCTGTGAGCTAGGATGACGCCACGGCACTCTAGCCTGGGCAACACAGTGAGACTCTGTCTTAAAAAAAAAAAAAATATTTATTCTCTCTCACACTTTCTGTGGGTCAGGAATTTGGGAACAGTTGATTGGGCTGGTTTTGGCTCAAGATCGCTCAGGAGATTGTCAGATGTCAGCTGGGGCTGCAGTCATCTAAAGGCTTAACTGGGGCTGGAGGATCCACTTCCAAGACGGTGCATTCCTATGGCTTGTAAGTTGATACTGGCTGCTGGTAGGAGGCCTCAATTCCTTTCCCAAGTGGTTCTCTTCACAGGGTTGCTTAAGTGTCTTCATGACATGGTGTTTGGCTTCCCTAAGAAGGGGAAATCAATGAGAGCAAGGCAGTAGGCTCAATGCCCTTTGCGTGCTGGCCTAGGAAAGCATACCTTTACTTCCACCGTATTCTACTGGTCACACAGACCATCCCTGATTAAATGTGGGACAGGACTGATGACACAGAAGCATGAATACCATGACGGGAGAACCCGTGGAAGCTGTATTAGTCAGACTTCTCCAGAGGGACAGACCGATAGGATATTAGGGGGAATTGGCTCACATGGTCACAAAGGTGAAGTCCCACAATAGGCTGACTGCAAGCTGAGGAACCAGAGAAGCCCCTAGTGTGGGTCAGTCCAAGTTCAAAAGCCTCAGAACCAGAGAAGCCACCAGTGTAGAACCCAGTCTGAGGCTGAAGGCCTGAGAAACCCATGCAAGTCCCAGAATCCAAAAGGTGAAGAACCTGCAGTCTGATGTCCAATGGCAGGAGGAGAAAAAGGTGTCCCGCTCAGGAGGGGTAGCAGAGAGGAGGCAAGAGCCATCTGAGCATCCCCCTTCTTCCGCTTGCTTGGTCCTGGCAGGGCCCCTGCCCATTGGACAGTGTCTGCCCACGCTGAGGGCGGGTCTTCCTCTGTCAACCCACTGACTCACATGGCAACTGCTCTGGAAACACCCTCACAGATATACCCAGAAACTGCTTCACCAGCCATCTAGGCATCCCTCAATCCAGTCAAGTTGACACCTAATGATTAACCATCACAGGGGCAATCTTGGAGGCTGGTTACCTCGTGAGTCCTTTGTCATATCACGTCGTTTTGGGAGGGAAAAAAAAGGAAGGAATGAGGAAGAAATCCTTTGGGCTGTGCCTTCAGTCACGCTCAAATGCCTTCTCTTCTCATCTGACTACTTAGCCATTCTTTGAAACTCAATTCAAGTCCCTGGTGTATCAACTTCTCTGTGGCCACATGTTTATGTACTTAGACATGTAGACATGAGACAATGCCTGCCAACTGATAGGGTTTTCAGGACACCCTGCAATATTCTGTTCTACTAAGTCATGCCTGAAATCCTGCTTTAGTGCTTTTTTAAAATAAGATTTTAATCCTCTCTTGAAGCAAGCATCTTTGGGAGGGTGTAATGTTAGATTTGCTATGAGTCATTTATCCCTTAGTTATTAAAGGGTCATCCAAGAGATGGTTTTCAGGTTAGAGGGAGGCATCAGGCTCCTGAGCTGATGAGATGAGGAATTTCTCAGCTGGATAAGGGGAACCTGGCAACAGGGCTGGGGTTAGGAAGGGCCAAGAGAGGTGCCTTGGGATCAAAATTTAAGGAAGCACTTGCTCTCAGAGTCCTATAAATACAGGGTGGGCACCTGAGAGTGAGCACCTCCTTAAATTTTGCACCCTAGGTACCTAGGCCAGCCTCTGTACACACAATCATGGTAACAATGCCAATGATAACAACTTTAGGTTAAATAACATGCTACTACCATTTTTCAGCAACTTCATACGATTCAACTTAATATCATTCACTAATTTACTAATTGTCAGGTACTTTGCTCACAGAATTATTATCTTCTCAACAACCTCTGCAAAACAGGCATCATTCCCATTTTACAGCTAAGCAAAGTGAAGCTCATCGAAGCTACAAAACTGGCTCAGGTTTACACAGATGGTAAGAGATAGTGTCAGAAATCCAAAGCAGGTTGGCCTAAGTCCCACACCTGGGCTTTTTCCTCTCACCATGCTGTACATGTCTACAGGAAGATAGAAATTGACAGCTATGGGTGTGGTGTAACTCGAGCCCATCTGAGCAGAGCTTCACTCTTTTATATTAGCAGTGATCTGCAATGACCCATGTTATGCAAACATATTCATGCCACCTCTTAAGTTAAGCATAAACATTTTAGTGTTTGCAGAAGACAGCATGGGCAGGAGCTAATAAAAAGTTCTCACGAATAACAAACTGAGGTTGAGAGAGATCTTATAGATGGGGCAGGTGGATCTATGTCCATAGCTGCAAAATCTTTCAATAGAAATTTCTGTTTCAGGCCCAGTGAGGCAGTCTAGTTTTTGTCCATTTCCTGTGAAAAAGAAAAAAAATTATTTTTATCTTTTTATATATGAGAAAGTGATTTTATTGACAAGCATAGCTATTATGAAATTCTGTTTTGAGCCCGAAGAGCCATTGCAAGATTTAGCCTGCAAGAAAAGAAATGCCATTTTTTCAGTGGAATCACTACCTTTTGCTTTTTAGAATGTATTGTATGAAAGTGTAGGTCAAAATTGCCGTATATTGAAAATTTCATATGGTACAAGCTAATACGTGATCAAGAGCAGGGTCAGTACTTTTTTTTTCTGCAAAGGGCCAGATAGTAAACACTCTAGGCTTTGTCAGCCATAAATAAGGTCTCTGTCGTACTACTCACCTATATGAAAGCAACCATAGAAAATATGTACATTAATGGGCATGGCTGTGTTCCAATAAAACTTTATTTACAAAAATAGGCAGTGGGCTGGAGATGGCCTGCAGACCATAGTTTGTCAACCCTTGATCTAGCAGCAACATTCGAGTGTAATTTAGTATCTTTCTTTGCTTTTTAATATTTTAAATTTGGGGGGTATTGTTTGTTTTGTGGTTTTGTTGCTTTTCTTTTCTTTCCTAAATGCTAAAGTGATGAGGATAAAAAAATCCTAGATAGTGCAAAATTTCTTTGAAGGGGAGAGAAATGGTTTGGCCACAGTGTGCACAATTTAAAGGGCCAGCTGTTTTCACTCTGCATTGATAGATGGAAGAGCCATCCGGTCTCATAACAAGTTCCAGGCTTCAATTTGGTATTTCAAAAATAGAACTTGTTGCTGGAACTTCTCTATCTCTAAGCATTTGAATGTGACGTTAAATAAATACCATGGGCCAAATATGTCTTATGTCCAATGCTATTATTAGGTAATATATGAGAACCTTTGATTTATGTGTATAACCTTTGATTTTGTGTATGCAAATAAGAACACTGTGTATGGGGAATGAATGCTGAAAGAATAAATAAATGAATGAATAATATAGCCATACCCGAATGTACTAGAGCAGCAGTTCCCAACCTTTTTGGCACCAGGGACCAGTTTCATGGAAGACAATTTTTCCATGGACTGGGGGGGTGGGGGGGTGATGGTTTTGGGATGATTCAAGAGCATTACATTTATTGTGCAGTCAAACCTCTCTGCTAATGATAATCTGTATTTGCAGCCACTCCCCAGCGCTAGCGTCACTGCCTCAGCTCCACCTCAGATCATCAGGCATTAGATTCTCATAAGGAGCGTGCAACCTAGGTCCCTCATATATGCAGTTTACAGTAGGGTTCATGCTCCTATAAGAATCTAATGCTGCCACTGATCTGAGAGGAGGCAGAGCTTATGTGGTGATGCGAGTGATAGAGAACGGCTGTAAATACAGATGAAGCTTCACTCATTCACCCGCCGCTCATCTCCTGCTGTGTGGCCTGGTTCTTAACAGGCCACAGACCAGTACCCGTCCACAGCCCGGGGGTTGGGAATCACAGTACTAGAGGATATCAGTGTATATATGAGGTCTGTCTGGAAAGTATCCAGCCATGTGATATGAAAAATAGAGACATTTATTGAAGAAGATACAAGAAACATTGTACATAGGACAATGACGCCTAAGTCCCCTTCGAAGTAGGCACCTTGGGACCTCACGCAGTTCTCCCAGTGTCTCTTAACTGAACCTGTACACGTTCAACATTCTCAGGTGTTGTTCTGCTTGTTGCAGGCCTTCCAGAACGTGGATCACTTTCAACAGATTCTCGACCATCTTTGAAGCGTTTGTGCCACATTTTTTTTTATTTGTGCTGCACTCATTGCATCGTCCCAGAAAGTCTTCTGAATATTTCAAATAGTTTCCACGGAGGAATGTTCAAGCTTAAAGCAAAATCTGATGCAGATTCATTGCTCTACTCCATCATTTTGAATGGGACGGCCACACAGTACATGTGCTCATTCAACGGCATCTAGCGCCCCACTGACTAGTATAGTGAAGTCATCATTGTTCACGCATGCGCATCCCAGTCCACTCTTCCTTGGCTGCCAGGTTACATCGATGTCACACAAACTGTTCTCGTTACACTAACAATGGCTAGATACTTTCCAGACAAACCTCATATATTGATTCACACTGGCATCGTGATGACTGTCACAGACTTGGATTCCAGATCTGTTTTCTCTACTGAAACTTAGGCCAATCTTTTGGCCCATATCATACTTCCTCCCTCATCTATAGAATAAAGACTTTAGGTGAAATCAGGGGGTTGCAAACTTGATGCCTCCAGGGGCATAATATAACAACTGAGCATGGTATAAGACAACAGATGTTAAGCTGATCGTGCTATAATTTGCTTTCTTGTTTTGCCTATTAGAACAAGGTAGAAGAGGATAAACAATAATGCTTGCACAGTTTATCTTTGGCCCATGGATTACCATCCCGTGATCCTAGGAACTAAAGTAGGGTTTCTCCACTTCCATACCATTGACATTATCGGCCAGATAATTTTTTGTTTGGGGGACTGTCCTGTACATTATAAGATGTTTAGCAGCATCCCTGGCATCTATTTACTAGATGCCAGGAGTGCTCACCCCCACCCCTCAAATAATGGCAATCAAAAATGTCTCCAGACATTGCCAAGTGTCCCCTAAGGGGCAAAACTGCCCCTGGATCAAAACCACTGATGTTTTGAGGTTACTATACAAACACAGGTTTTGAGGCATGGACTATATCAGTGCTACTCAAAGTGTGGTCTATGGATCAACAGCATCAGCATTACTTGGGTGCTCGTTAGAAATGCAAGTGCATGGGCCTCACCTCATACCTACTGATTCAGACTCAAAGGGATGGGGCCAGGAATCAGGGTTTAGCAAGCCCTCTGGGTGACTCTGCTGCTCATTGAAGTCTTAGGGGCACTACAGTAGATTCTTTGGGGATCTGTTTAAGTTCTTCTTCCCTCCTGAATGGAGGTGAGGATAAATGGGAGTGATCAGGATTTTAACTGGCAAGGTGGAGAGAAAAATGTTGGAAGAAGATAAGAGACAGAAGTGCATTTGGTTTTTCATCAGTAAGAACGGGAAGAAGGGAGTGGAGGTCTATATTTTAGCAGTATTTGATGAATGGTCTTTAAGGATTTCAGATAACATGGATTTTCTGATATGAACTTTATTGGCCATCTACCTGTGTACTGTGGTCCCCCTCATCCTTGGGAGATACATTCCAAGACCCCCAGTAGATACCTGAAACTGCAGATAGTACTGAACCCTATATATACTATGTTTTTTCCTATACATACATGCCTATGATAAAGTTTAGTTTATACATTGGGCACATAAGAGATGAACAATAACCAGTAATAAAGAACAATTATAACAATATGTTATAATAAAAGTCATGTGACTGTGGTCTCTCTCTCTCTCAAAAAATCTTATTGTACTGTAGTCACCTGTTTTTAGACTGCAGTTGACAGCGGGTAACTGACTCCATGAAAAGTGAAATCTCCCATAAAAGAGGACGACTATATAGCATCCAGGCTCTCTTAGTCCGTTTGGACCAAGGATCTATAGTGATTAGGCACCAATCAAGGGGTTGCCACTCCAAAATAAAGCCCCCCCATCGCTGTGACTCCTCCACAGTGGGTCAGCATTTTAATACCAAGCAATAAAAGAAATCTCCTATATTAAGCAACTATCATTTCACTTGGTAAGGAATAAAGACTATAGTACTCTATAGTATCCTATAGAGCCACCAAGAAATGAAAAGAGGAGTGAATGTCATTTGGAATAAAATCTACATCCTCGAATGTTCTCACATCTTCAAGAATACATATATGTGCTAGGAAATGATTCCAGGACAATAAGCCAAGTAGGATTGTCTTAAGGCTCAGACTCATAGCTAAACTAACTAGAACTTGACTTACATACATCTGCTAGGGAGGCCAATAGAAGCTGTATTAATACTTATCTATGAGACAAAGGCTCACTTTCTAACATATATTTCTTTCTGGGAAAGCTAAGGACAAAGAACATCACTGAGGCCTGGTGTGGATGAAACCCCCAGAAGTGACTTTGAGTGCATTGAGTGGTCCTGTTTTCCCTGGTTCTAGGGTGATAAAAGTGAATGGGAACTGCTCTGCACTGGATCAATTCTGGAACTCTCTGGAGCTTTGGATTTTTTTTCTGAAACAGGTCACAAAAAGAGTGCTGTGAACCACTTGTGTGCTTGTTGCTGGAGTCCTGCTGGCTTCCCAGCAAGCATTGGGGCAGGGACAGTTTGTCACTGTACCTTCTTTCAAAGTGAAGAGATGATCCCCATGAGACTTGGCTTGTTGGCAAGCCTTCTTTTCCCCTGCCAGTGTTGACTCGTGGGATGTATTATAGCCAAGACACCCGAAAAACTAGTTCAAAAAGGGAAGGTTGTGATAATTACTCCCCAGGGACAGCAGAACTAGCCTGAGAATTTAGTCTGGGGAGCCTGAGGGCATACTCTAGGAGCAGGAGGAAGGCTGAAAGCTGAGGCTTCTGGGAATGACACCCAGGAGAAGGTCTATAATGAGAGCCAGATATGGAGAAACTGTAATAAGGGTTGGAAAGTATAAATGGGAGATTACAAAAGTCAAGCTCAGACTGGAGCTCAAAAGATCAAGATTTGGGGTTCGGGACTGGGTCTGGGACCCAGGAGAAAAAGTCAGAATTGTGTGTGAGTTTTCCTTAAAGGCTAACCCAGCAGAGGTCAATCAAATACTCCCATGGTGGGAGCAGCAATCTGGTTCTCAAAGCCTGAATGTGCATAAGAATCATTTGAGGGGCTTAAAAGCAGATTGCTGGACACCGCCTCCCCCTTCAGGGATTCAGATACAGTAAAAGCTAAGATGGGGCTTGAGGATTTACATTTTTAAAAACATTCCGGGTGATTCTGATGCATGGGTCCTTGAACCATAGTTTTAGGAAGACTGAACATAAAAAGATAAAATTATATCTTCTCTTCTGTTGTACCTATAATTGCCACAGGGGTAGCTGGGCCACCAACCTGGGCCTTTTCATTTGTTTAGTATTTTTAATCTTAAAATAACTTTTATACTTATTAATTGCTTTAATTTTCTTTCCAAGAATTGTTCTGAGGTAGGAATTTCTATAATCACTTTAAGCTGAAGTTCACAACACTCCATGTATAGTAATAAATGTCTGAGCTCACAGCACTTAGATATGTACCCAGATCATCTGAGCACAATGCCAGTGCTTTTGCCCGATTACTTCAGATACTAGTGCAAAAAGCAAAAATTTCTAGAATCTAGCAATCTTCCCTATATCTCCTGGGTCTTTGAGGACCAGAATGACTCAGGACTGATCAGAAACCTCTCTGTCTTATACATAGAAGGTATGCAATATGACAGTTCAAGAGCACAGCCCTATGCAGAGGTGAAATCATTAAAGGTATGGTCAGAGTGGTTTGAGAGAGTAGAAGGGGAAAAAGACACTATTGAAAAGATCAATGCTTTTATAGCTGCTGGTCGAGCTCATAGAGTCTAGGATCAGAGAAACCAAACTTGGCAAGATTTACATCAGCAGAGAAGATCCAAGAAGGACCTGCAGCCACTTGATGGGAACTTCAAGCAAACTGATAAGATGTGGTTTTCTTGCTGCTCCACATCACCTAGACCTGGGGCCTTCAGGTTCACGAGGAGGCTTTGGCATCAGCAGAAAAAGTATGCCTCATCTTCTGGGTAGACTTGAGGTTGAATCAGCCATCTCCAAGAGGACTCTGGTTTGCTCTCAGAACTGAAGGCAGGGATTGACCTTGATCTTGTGATTATTATCCAGGAACACAGGAGAGGGCCTGGTAACTGAGATTTCCGTAGCCACAGATCTTAGAGCTACTTCTACCTGGCACTTTGTTACTCAAAGTATGGTCCATGGACCAACAGCATTAGTATCACCTGGGAGCTTATTAAAAATGCAACAGGGAGCAAGATGGTCGAATAGAAACCTCCAGTGATCATCCCTTTGCATAAACACCAAATTCAACAATGATCCACGCAAGCAAGCCCCTTCAGAAGAACCAAAATTGAGACAAAAAATTCAAAATAGCTGTCCTGAAGAAGCTCAATGAACTTCAAGACAATATAGAGAAGGAATTCAGATGCCTATTAGAGAAATTTAACAAAGAGATTGAAACAATAATAAAAAATCAAGCAGAAATTCTGGGGCTGAAGAATTTAATTGACAAACTGAGAAATGCATCAAAGTCTCTCAATAGCAGAATTGACCAAGTGGAAGAAAGAATTAGTGAGCTTGAAGACAGGCTATTGAAAACACACAGTCAGAAGAAAAAAAAAGAAAAAAGAATAAAAAGGAATGAAGCATGCCTACAAGATCCAGAAAATAGCCTCAAAAGGGCAAATCTAAGAGTTATTGTCCTTAAAGAGGAGGTAGAAAGAGAGACTGGGGTAGAAAGTTTATTCAAAGAAATAATAAAAGAGAATTTTCCAAACCTACAGAAAGATACCAATATTCAGGTATAAGAAGGTCATAGAACACCAAGCAGATTTAACCCAAACAAGACTACCTCAAGGCATTTAATATTCAAGCTCCCAAAGGTCATGGGTAAAGAAAAGGCCCCAAGGGAAGCAAGAGAAAAGAAAAAATAACATACAAATGAGCTCCAATATGTCTGCCAGCAGACTTCTCAGTGGAAACCTTACAGACCAGAGAGTGGCATGACATATTCAAAATGCTGAAGGAAAAAAACCTTAACCCTAGAATATTATATCCCGTAAAAATATCCTTTGAACATGAAGGAGAAATAAAGACTTTCCTAGACAAACAAAAGCTGAGGGATTTCATCAACACCAGACCTGTCCTACAAGAAATGCTAAAAGGAGTTCTTCAATCTGAAAGAAAAGGACGTTTATGAACAATGAGAAATCATCTGAAGGTATAGAACTCACTGGTAACAGTAAGAAAACAAATACAGAATACTCTATTGCTGGAATTACAGTATATAAACCACTTATGTCTCAAGTAGGAAGACTAAAAGATAAACCTATCAAAAATAATAACTACACAACTTTTTGAGAGCTAGATAGCATAAAAATATATGAATGGAAACAACAAAAAATTAAAAAGTTGGGGGGAGTGGAGTTAAAGTGTAGAATTTCTGTTATATTTCTCTTTGCTTGTTTATTTGTTTGTAAGCAGAGTTGTCACATGTTTAAAATAATTGGCTATAAAATGTTTTTTGCAAGCCTCATGGTAACATTAAATCAAAAAACCTACAACAGATACACAAAAAATGAAAACCAAGAAATCAAAACACCCTACCAGAGAAAATCACTTTTAATAAAGGAAGACAGGAAGGAAACAAGAAAGAAAGAGAGAACCACAAAACAACCAGAAATCAAATAACAACATGACAGTATTAAGTCCTTACCTGTCCATCATAACATTGAATGTGAATGGACTAAACTCTCCAATCAAAAGACATTGTGTGGCTGAATGGATTAAAAAAACAATAGCCGACTATATGTTGTCTGCAAGAAACCCACTTCACCTATAAAGACACACATAGACTGAAGATAAAGGGATGGAGAAAGATATTCCATGCAAATGGAAACCAGAAAAGAGCAGAAGTAGCAATACTTCTATCAGAGAGAAGAGATTTCAAGACAAAAACTGTACAAAGAGACAAAGAAAGTCATTATATAATGATAAAGGGGTCAATTCAGCAAGAAGATATAACAATTCTAAATATATATGCACCCAACACTGGAGCACCCAGATATATAAAGCAAATATTATCAGAACTAAAGAGAGAGATAGACCTAATCATTGGAGACCTCCACACTCCACTTCCAGCATTGGACAAATCATCCAGACAGAAAATCAACAAAGAAACATCAGACTTAATCTACACTATACACCGAATGGACCTAGTAGATATTTACAGAACATTTCACCCAACAGCTACAGAATATACATTCTTCTCTTCAGCTCATGGATCATCCTCAAGGGCAGACCATATGATAGGCCACAAAACAAGTCTTAAAAAATTTTAAAAAATCGAAATCATACCAAGTATTTTCTCTGACTACAATGGAATAAAACTAAAAAATCAATAAAAAGAGAAACAGTAGAAAATATACAAACACATGGAAATTAAACAATATGCTCCTGAATCAATAGTGGGCCAAAGAAGAGATTAAGAAGGAAGTCTAAAAAATTTCTCAAAATAAATGAAAATGAAAACACAACATATCAAAACCTATGGGATACAGTGAAAGCAGTAATAAGAGAAAAGTTTATAGCAATAAGTGCCTATATCAAAAAAATAGAAAAGCTTCAAATAAACAACCTAATGATGCATCTCAAAGAACTAGAAAAACAAGAATAAACCAAACCCAAAATTAGTTGAAGAAAAGAACTAATAAAGATCAGAGCAGAAATAAATGAAATTGCAATGAAAAGTTTGTTTTTTGAAAAGATGAACAAAACTGACACACCTTTAGCCAGACTGAAAAAAAAAAAAGAGAGAAGATCCAAATATAATAAAATCAAAGATGAAAAAGGAGACTTTACGACTGATATTGCAGAACTCCAAAGGATCATTAGAAACTACTATGAGTAACTATATGTCAATAAATTAGAAAACCTAGAAGAAATGGATAAATTCCTAGACATGTACAACCTACCAAGATTTAACAAGGAAGAAATGCAAAACCTGAATGAACCAATAACAAGTAATGAGATAGAAGCAGTATTAAAAACTCTTCCATCAAAGCAAAGCCCAGGACCTGATGGCTTCACTGCTGAATTCTACCAAGCATTCAAAGAATAACTCATACCAATCCTACTTAAACTCTTTAAAAAAATCAAGGATGAGGGAGTACTCCCAAACTCATGCTACAAGGCCTATATCACCCTGTTACCAAAACCAGACAGAAACACAACAACAAACTACATGTTTGTGCACAAAATAAATGTGGATGTTGTTTTAAGCCACTAAGTTTTGGAATGGTTTGGTACACGATCCTAAATAACCAAAACAGTACTATAAACTCATACCATAGTTATGAGAATGAAGTGAAAGAAAAATAAGACTAGAAAAATAATAACAACAAGAAGAGCTTGGGGGGAACCAAAGCTTTATTTGTTTCTGAAATACTAAGTTTTTTGTCTGTTTTTTGTTTTTGTTTTTTGTTATTGTTGCTGTTTTTGCCTAAGCTTCCTGGCAAAGAGGAATATAGTCTAAGGCAGTGCTTCTTAAACTTTAATATGCATACAAAGCACCTGGGAGTCTTGTTAAGGTGCAGATTCTGACGTAGCATTTCTGGAGTGGGGCCCAAGATTCTCTATTTCTAAAAAACTCCCAGGTGATGTCAAAACTGCTGCTCCAAGGACCACATTTTGAAAAGTAAATACATAAGGCATTTTTTGCAACGTTTCTGCAACACATAAAAATGAGTTTCATAAGACTGTTCTTACAAGAGTCCTTCATTGTACAGTAAATGTGTGAGGCAGAAGAAAATTCACTAAGCGATCTGTGTGGGGCCCAAACAATGACAGTCAAGTACAAAACTTACCAATGGATAGGTTTGGTCCAAAGGTAAATCTTAAAATATCTGAGGATGGACTTCATTTCTTTTAAGCAATCTTGCAAAAATATTATTTCATGTAATATGAAATATTATGTGCTTTTTATAAGGTTTGCAGAGCAGATTGTTCAAGGTTAATATCCCTGATGTGAACACAGTGCCAGACATTTTCTGTTGCCAATTAAAGGGAGATCCATATATTTCAACCAACAAAAAGATAAGCTAGTGCTATGGTTTGAATATTTGTCTCTTTCAAGACTTATGTTGAAATTTAAACCTTAATGTGGCAGTATTGAGAGGTGGGGCCTTTAAGAGGTGATTGGGTCATGAGGGCAGAACTCATTCATAGATTAATAAATTTTTAATGGATTAATGAGTTATCATGGGAGTGGGACTGGTGGCTTTATAAGAAGAGGAAGAGAGACCCAAGCTAGCACACTCAGCCCCCTCACCATGTGATACTCTGTGCCTCCTCGAGACTCTGCAGAGAGTCCCCACCAGCAAGAAAGTCCTTACAGACGCAGCCCCTTGACCTTGGACTTCTCAGCCCCCTTGACTGTAAGAAATAAATTCCTTTTCTTTGTAAATTACCCAGTTTCAGATATTCTGTTATAAGCAACAAGAAACAAAGAGAGGTAGCATTAAGTTCATCTTAGGAAATTTAAAATGCCAGTCCAAGACAGGTCTTTGGATGAATGTCCACACAGCCATCACATGGGATAGGCAAATCAAGAGCATGTCCATTGTATTAAAGTTCTTCAGAGAAACAGAGGTAAAGGATATATAGAGATATATAAGAGAAGATTTATTATGGGAATTGGGTCACATGATTATGGAGGCTGAGAAGTCCCACAAGATGCCATCTGCAAGCTTGAGAGCCAGGAAAGCCAGTGGTGTGATTTGGTTGAGTTTAAAGGCTGGAGAGCTAGAGGAGTCAATGGTGTAACTCCCAGTCCAAGATGAAAGGCCTGAGAACCAGGGGTGGAGTTAATACAGTGGGGATGGGGGAGTACACACTGCTATAAGTCCTGGAGTCAGAGGGCCTGAGAACCAGGAGCTCCAATGTCTAAGGGCACGACAGGATGATGCCTTAGCTCAAGAAGAGAGCAAATTAGACCTCCTTTGGCCTTTTTGTTCTAACTGAGCCCTCAACAGATTGAGTGATGCCTATCCACGTTGGTGAGGGTGATCTTCTTTACTCAGTCTACTAATTCAAATGCTAATCTCTTCCAGAAACACCCTCACAGACACACTCGGAAATTATGTTTTACCAGCTATCTGGGCATCCTAAACCCAGTCAAGGTGACACATAAAATTAATCACATCCATGGAAACGGTGAATAGCTCCCTCAGCAAACAGTTCTGGACTACTGCAACCTACAGATAAATTAATAACCAACACCTCAAATATGGGCCACTCGCATGCAGAGGAACCCTACAACATAAGTGTTATCTGCTATGTTAGGGAACATTTTGTGCTGAGCTTGATCTTCAAGGTTATAAAAATATAGGTTTTGCATGAGTAGTCAGTATAACTTAGCACTTAACTGATTTCCATCCATAGAGGCAAAAGCTGAGAAATGACCAAAAGAAGCTACAAACAACTGAGTGTTTTTCTTCACACATTTCTCTAAAAGTGCTAGGGCTATAATAACTGTCAGTTGCAGGCAGAAGTTCCTAAAGCCTGCCTGTTCTTCAGGGAGAATACTGAACTGAGAAACCCAGGCTTCCAATCCAAAGGAGAAAATAGGCCGAGAATGAAAAAGGGTTCTCTAATGAATGAGGTTGGACCCATAATTAGGGGAGATAAGAGAATTTCACTTTCTAAAACCAGAATGGACCATGGTCTAGGCCTGACCAGATGGCAATATACTAGAATGTAAAATAGACTGGATACAGCACTCCCTGATGGAATTTATGCCAAAGTAATTCTAAATCCGTGCTTAGCCTGTAGATAATCCAAAAACTAATGAGGACAGGGGAAACCAATGGGGTAAAGAAAATGGTTGAAGAGAGAGGAAAATATCAGAAGGAAGCCTGCTATGACCAACTTTTTGTACAGACAGAATTAGAGTCTTAATGTTTAAAAGGTTTTATCTGTCATCATTTTAGACTCATTAGTGTTTCAAAAAACCTTGAAAATTCTTTAGTGTAATGAAATGGTGATGTTTACTATCTAAAATGAGAAAGCTCCCATGTTTAGGTAATTAATGAAAATTATGGTTTATAAGTTTAACTTAAGGATCACAGCGGTCTCTAAAGGAATGGGCAGTTTCACCAATTAGTGAGAGCCTGTCTGGAGTTTCATGCAGGAAACATGTTCTTCGGGGGCTTCCACCACCACTAGCTTAGGTTTCAGCTTTTGGGTCTTTTAGGTCAGTTTCCACTCATGAAACCATTGTCTACTTTGCAAAATATAAGTTACTATCATCTTTCATCCTGTTCTCTTTCTTATAGATCTATATCTTTAAAAAACAATCTTTTAATTTCCATCTTAGGATTTTGCGAGGAGTAGACATAAATGTGGGTGTTCAATCTACTGTGTTTAACCAGAAGGCTGATATATCTATTGACTTCTTATTTTAATGGTTATATTTTTATTTCCTAATTTTTACTCTGTATGTGTGTGTCTCTGTTAATTGCAGTGTTCTCCCTGTCTGTTAATAGCTGTTGTCCCTGGGGCAGGATTATGGCATGGCTTAGTCACATTCCACTTCATATACTTTCTTCAGTTTTAACGTTTTGTTTTGTATTGTTCAATAATCATGTATTATTTTTATGTTCTAAAAAAATATTTTTCATTTTGAAAAAATTAATACATCAATGACATTTAATTTCTCATGGCTATTCAGTGAAGACAAAAACAGTTAAGGAGGAAAAGAAAATAGGTAAGAGAAATGAAATGGAATTTTTATAAATATCAGCATTGGAATTTAGAGTGTCATGAAATAAAAGGAGAGTGGTTTCTTTTGTTAGTATTTTGTTTTACTATGCTAGATTCTGAAGAAGAATAGTGTATATTAATTCATTAACAATTCATTGACATTTGACTAAGTGCCAGGCACCAAGCTAGAACACCTGCATGTGTTCTACATGTGTTCTTTCAGCATAGTGGTATCAGGGTGGTTGGACTCCCTACAAAGTAACGTAGGACTCTTAGAGCAAGTGTTCCCAATGAACAAAACAGCTTCAAGGTTTTTTATGATCTAGCTTCAGAATCCACATAGCATCAATTGTGCCATCCTCTATTGTTTGAAGTTGTCATGAGCCCACCTGATTCTAGGGCAGGGGACATAGACACCACCATTGATGAAAAGATTGTTACAGAATTTGCAGCCATGTTTTAAAACCACTGCATATGGCATCAGGGGTTCAGGGAATCTTTCACTTCTATAAGTGAAGGAAAAAGAAATCCTAGGAGGATAGTCATGTCTACGCTAAACCTTAGAAGAATTAATTTAAATTTTCAATATGGTTCTGATTAAACTAGCAAATCAAATTGCTCTCTTCCCAAAAGCCATAAACAATTTAATATCTTTCTGTTTGGTCCCCAAGTCCAGTTGCCTAATACATAAAAGGAAAGTGTTTTATTTAATTTTGAATATCCCCTTCTCTCTCCTATTGATATAATTAGAAATCCTGGTGGGTAAATAATAGATTTTCAAGTCAGATGGAGAAGCAAATCTTTCCTAAACTAACTCTCATTGCTCTCTTTGGAAGTATGCTCTAAAAATTCACATAAAAACCACAAAAACTAGTGGGATATTTTTTCTTCTCCTCTCATTCTAAGTTGCTGAGAGGGTGGGATAGGTGGAGACCGGAATGCAAACTCTGGAAAGTCTCCACAATCAACTAAAAGGTTGGGTAAAGAGAGGAGAAATATAAAAGCATTTCAGAGGGCAGACTTCCGCTGAGAGCAGGAAGTGGAAGGGTTCACAAGTTCAGTGCAGGAGAATGTTCAGAGCAGGCTCCACTAGAAACATTATCACCTTCATCAGGGATGTATTCTTCCTAATGAGAAACAGCTGCCCTTGCAGGCTTCTGCCCCAGTGGAAGCCAGAACACACTGTGATACACACAGAGGGTCAAAACCTGTTTTTTTGTCTTTAAGCTGCAAGAAGGAAAACTGTTTCTTCCTGTGAGATTCCGGTGGGATAAAGAAATCTGTCCGCTGGAGGCTGGCTGTTGATTTCTTCTTGCCAAGGCCTCACTGATGCCAGTGCCCATCGTTCTGTTTTGTCACTTGTCTTAAGTAAAAGTGAAGCTCTGTAATTAGAAAGGTGATGATGTCATGGAGGGAAGGGCGGAGCTTCAGGCTTTGCACAAAGCCCCAGGCTGCAGCTGCAACCTACACTGTAATTTTAAATTTAAGTCCTAATTACAAGATAGCATAACCCAGCAACAAAGGGGCATTCTCCCACTAGGGACACGTAGTAGCCAACAGGCAGTCCTCGGGATGTTAAAATTCTGCCTTCCTTCAGGAGAGAAATTTTATTTAAATCTGGGAGAGTGGATGTTTTTGAGAAGGAATTACAGAAACTAGCCAGGCCAAACCAGGGCAGGTGCTGTGTGGCATGGTGAGCTCGTGGAAAAGCAGCTCATTCTGAGCAAAAACTGGTAGAAGTGCTCAGAGTTCTAGCATCTAGTTTGGTTTCCTACCTAGAGTCACTGAGAGCTAAAACTCAAAGAAAACCCTAAGATTTCACAGACATGCCTTTCTACTTTGTGGTGACAGATAATTTGAACCCTGCAGTAGCCCTGTATTCCAGTTGGCCTCTGGGCATTTTACCTCTTGATGGGAGGATCACTCCCAAAGACAGTTCCCAAACTAAGCTCCTCACCTGTCACTCTGCACCCGCCATCCCCAAACTCCCTCCTCCCACCTGATTTCTAATCTTCCTAGGGAAATGGATCCACCATCTACCCAGATGTCCACCCTAGAAACCTTGAAGTAATGTCGGACACTTTCCTCTTCCGCTTTTCAATGGATTCACCAATCCTGCTGCAATTATTGATTGAATGAGCCTCTCCTCTCCATGCTCTTTTTCCAGGTCCTATCTTCTGTCCCTTGCATTACTGTAATGGCCACCTTTCTGGTAGACTAGTCCCCAGGCTTCTTGAGACACCAGTCTCTTTTACACATGACATTGACTTTATGATTTATCATTTAAATCTTATGCTCAAAAAGTCAAAACTAAGGCTAAAGGGCGAAGCAGTCCTCGTGATAATTGGCACAGAGTCCATGGTCAATAATGTTACCATAATGATTACGAATTTTTTCTCGCTTGACTCTCACAACCCAATGAGACAGTACAACAGCACAGGTTATTGTTATTCCCATTTGATAGATTTTTAAACAATTCAGTTTCATAAATAGACACTGAACATCTTCAATGTGTCAGGTCCAGTGCTAGTGTGGTACACAGAGGGGACCAGACAGACACAAGGCCTGCCCTGCCTCGTCTAGTGGATAAAGTAGACATTTACAAGTAGTTAAACAATTGAGAGAAGTGTGTGACAGGGGAAAGACTGGGTGCTGCGGACACATGGGACACAGGGAACATTTGCCTTACAAATCAAGCTCCATAGATTGTTATAAGAAAGAGCACAACACAGATGACATAGCTTACAGGCCCAGCTGTGACATCGGAATGCTGGCTTTGATTTCTGCTCTTGATACTTGCTAGCTCTGGGTGCTGGGAAGTCACTTGACCTATCTGTTCCACAGTTTCCTCATCTGTAACAACAACAACAAAAATATTGAATGTGAGGATAAAATGAAATAATAAGTGGGAAACATTTGATAAATGCTGGACAACATTATTGTTAATGTTGTTATAATATTAAGAGCTCTTACCAGAGACACTTGTATTCATTAGCTCCCAGTTCAACAAAGACTATAATTAGAATCGCTTCTACAAGGAATATATGCGGCTTGTGAGGCCTCCAGGAACCAGGTGCATAAATCTTCAAACCCTACCCCTAAATACGCTCAAGGACTGCTTTCAGTTTGACGTAAGGACAGATTTTTGTGATTCGTTCACTGAATAATTATTGACGGTCTCTCTGCAATGTGCCAGTCACTGTGCCAAGTCTTATTCAACTTCCATTGCCCTGTAATAGCAGCACAGTTCCTAGCACCTATTAGAGATCAAAACACATGTTTAAAAATTGAAAATATCTGTTGTTTCAGTCTCTGAAACCAAACAAAATTAAACACGAATGTCACAAACTACAGAAGTTTTTGAAAAAATACAGTTCATACTTCTCACAGATTCCTATGATCCCACCTAAATGTTTCCAAGGCCCTAAAATGAATTTTCCAGAACATGCTGGGTAACACGTTTTTCCTAGTGTAAGTAGCCTCGTTTGATCTGAGTTTAAAATTGAACTAGATCTCAATGTCACTAAAACCTTCATTCCCCTGTTTTCACATTCTTTAGAGTCAAAGCTTATTATTTCATGATGTTTTTAGTAGCTGGGATATATATCATATATTAATACAGTATCTTAGCCTTAAGAGTACTGCAGAGGAAATGTAAGTAATTGGTAGATGAAGTGATGAAACTGAGTGATCTCACTAGCTAAATGATTAACATATCAAAACAGCTAGTTTCTCAGAGCTAAAGGATATGCTTTGGATTTGTGCCTGCAGCTGTTTGCCATTCAGAGTAGTTTGTCAAGTGCCTCCAGATTCTTCCATCAGGGTCCTGAAGTTAACCTGGAAAAGCTGAGTGAAGGCTATAATTTTAAAGACGTTTTCACATGAATTGAAGAATATCGATGAAAATAAGACGGCAGCACTGAGGCCCTGGATTGCTGTGGCTGAATCTATGGGGAGACGAAAGAGTGGGTTGGTCGTCATTTTCTCTCAAGCGAGGCAAAGTCCCCAAAGGGATCAGAGAACAGTTTAAATCTAGGTTTAAATCTTAGATGTGGTCTGGACTTTACTTGAGTGGGATTTCTTGGATCCTTGATGCGGATGAGGAATGGGGAGAAACCCAAGCAAAGCTGAATTACTGGAAAGCAGAGATGGGCATTTCAAGGGTTTGTCAATCAACCCTTTTAACAAATTATATTTATTATTAGAGTGGCTGTTAATCTTGTTTACTGGTTATAAGAAAATACAAGAATTTGTAAAATGCAGAGAAGCAAAATTCAGAAAATTAAAATTGCCTGCCACCAGAGATCAAATACAACAAACATTTTAGCCTATTTCCTTTTCTCCTTCCCTCCTCTCCTTCCTTCCCTCCTTCCCATTCATCTATCCATCATCTACATTGCGCTTTCTATCCAGCTATTTAACTGTCGCTATATAGTTACATATCTTTGTAGTTTGTTACAGAAAGTTAGCATTGTCACTGCTTTTTAAAGATGTTTTAACTCTTAAACTTTTAACCTTTAATCCAGGGGGTCTTCTGGCTTTGCTGGAGAGGGTGGCTCATGGGAATTTATGGCTTTTTGTTCTCTGTTTAAAAATTCCTTGCAATGAAGAATTTGGTGTTTTTCTTAGTTTAACTAAAACAAAACCAAAACACAAACATGCACAACTGGAAAGTTTTGCACTAAAGAATTTTTTTTTTTTAATTTTTGCCTGCACCATTATGTTCCATGGCCTCTCATTTGCTTCCTCTTTCCCGCATATTCCTTCAGATGTGAGCCTCTGGAACTTCCTTGGGTCTCTGAGAGATTGTTTTGTAGGACAGGATTAGAAATGACTCTGTCAAGATCCCTGCAGAGGCATCTAGAAGGATGGGTAATTTATAATTAGTAAGAACAATAAGTAATGGTGGTTAATACCTTGATAGGTGTTTTGTGTTTGTTTTTTGGTTTTTTTTTTTTACATTCACGAACTCAGCCAGGACTGGTGAAAAGATGATTTGGATTGTGAGTCAAGGTGCCTTGTGTTCTATTTCTAGTTTTGTCTCACCTATTTCCTTTTATAAGCACTTAAATTCTCTGGGCCTCAGTTTCACTATATAAAAAGGAACGGGGAGGGGTCAATGCTTAGTGGACCAGACGCTCGCTAAGCTGATTCCCAGATCAGCAATCACGTTGTGTTATGAAGGTTTTGATGGCCTCATATTGGATGGGCGTGGAGACATTATTTCCATCAAAAGTGAATTTGCCATGGGTAAACACTTAGATGGAACCTGGGAATATACCAATTTGGTGATGGGCTGGGAGCAGAAATCCAAGGTCTGATTTCCCCTGAGCAAAGTCTGCTAATGTTGTTCCTCTATATTTCTTCCAGTTCCTTGAATAAGATAGGCTGAGTAGGAGCATGTGTGTATAGATATGAAGGATAATTTATTACACGCATATTTCATGGGGCAATTGGCACCGGTGGGTACTTCCTGGGCAGCTCCAGTCAGTATTTTTAGAGGAGAAGGAAACTACCTTGTGCAGATGCCTTCGCATGTGTTGTTCCACTTAATTTTCACAGCACCCCTTCAACATAGGTACCCTATTGTGTAGATGCACAAACTAAGGATCAGAGTGAGTAACTTGTCCAAAATTGGAACACTAATCTCTAGGACTCCAGGGCCAAAACACATTTCAAAGTAGCCCACTTTGTCTCACTCTACCGAGGCAGAAAGGAAAGAAGAAAGAGAATAGAGAAGAAATTAAAGGGGAGGAGGAGGAGCAGGTGAAGTGGAATAAAGGCATTTCCTCTGCCGGGCCCCACTGCGGAAGTGGCCTTACAGATGGTGCCGTGTAAGTGCAGGTCAACAAGCTCCTTTTCTCTGTCCCTTTGCCACGCTCTATTGCCTTTCTTTTTGGGTCATGAGGTTTTCCATGGCTTCCAGGTTTCCCTATAACTCCCACTGGCACCCCATTCTGGTGAGCCATCACCAGTGTTTCATGTTCCAGAATCACCTCTTCCTCTCTCTCCTGCGGTAGAAGCTTCCTTTTCTTTATACGTTCGTTTCAGCTAAGTGGAAAGTAATCTGATTAAATGGATCTATATTAACGCGTGAATGCCTGAAATGTTCCCATACTAAAACAGGAGGCTTGATATATGAAAATCTAACAAATACCAGGACAAATAGAATAATTGAGGGGAACAAACAAAAAATTCTGGCTGCGGAAGGAAGGTGAGATGTTTGGGGACTGAGAAATGTCAGGAGCTGGTAGGGGTGGATTTTCCAGGGGCAATTCCATGGCAGTGGGGGATCTGAATGGGAAACGCAGAAGGTCCCTATTAAGTCAGGGGTTCCTATGTAGGAAAGCATCTGAGTATTTAAAATAAGGCTGATCTCAAGCTGAAACAAAGAAGCCAACGTAAGAGGGATAGTGGTCAGAGACAGCAGGCACGCCACTGAATTCAGGCTCCAAAAAGCCTCCTCCAAGAGCTGCTGGTATTTGCTCCCAAAGAGCAGAGTCCATGAAAGACAATGTGCTTCCTGCTTCCCAGGGCACAGGTTAGTACTTGTGTCGCTGGGCCTGGGCATTCAGCCACAGCCTTTGGCCCTGCCACATATTCAGGGATGGGAGGGGAGGGAATGGCTTCCTGTTCCCTACTCCTGTGCTAAATCCAAGGAAAGGAAAAAAAAAAAAAAACAATTTCACCTGCAGCCCTAATGGAGGTGTTTTCCTCTAGACGTCATTGTTGTTGACATAGACTATCTACAATGATTAATTAAACAAATCTAGAGACTCAAACTCTTTTGTGCCTTTTGTTTACAAGTTACCCAGAATTTATTCCCCACTTGCAAATGAGTTACCAAAAGAGAATGTTGAAGCGACTTATCCAAGGCCACTCAGCAAGCCAATGGGTTCAACTCCTACACACCTAGCACACACAATTGGCCTGATTGGAGGGATGGTGCGAGAATCTTCCTCCTTCATATTCTTACACATCTCTCCGTCTGCCCCTTTGCAAGTATCTGAAATTTCCAGAATTGAGAGTCATTCCTCAGTGTCTTAAGTGTCCCCCTGTTAAAGTCCAAATCTTAGGACAGGAATAGCACTTTCAGCTTTCGGCAAATATTTACTTACCTACCTAGTAGAATATTCTTCCTTATGCCCCTGAGATCATTAGCTGGAAGCCAGGCTGTCAGAGAATAAGGCAGGAAAGAGATGCCTCACCATGTTGCAGGAGAAGAAAGGAAAAGCCTGGGTAGGAATTTGTCAAAAACAAACCTCCTTGTTTGGGGCTGGTCCTTGCTTCCAGAGAGCTATTGAAGGTTACAGCTTCGTTAATTAAGCTTCCTCTTGGGAGTGTGTTTTAAATACCAAGCAATAAAATAGTCTGGGAGTGGACATGATTAATGCAGTTGAAGTTTATTTAAACTTATGTACCATCTTCACTGATTCTTTTACTCCCTTTGGTCCCTAAACATAAGCAGACTGGCCCCAGGTCCCTTTCCCTGGGCACTCTCTCAGTGTGGATCACTTTCACTCTTTCAGCTTTAAAGACAATTGGGAGGCCACATTTCCCAGTTTTTTTCTAATCCAGGGGTTGGCAAACTTTTATTATTTTCGGCAAACTTTTTCTGTAAAGGGCCAGATAGTAAATATTTTAGGCTTTGTGGGAGATACGGTCTCTGTTGAAACTGTTCAACTCTGCCTTTACACCATGAAAGCAGTCAACGACAATATGTAAATGAACAGACATGGCTATGTGCCAATAAAACATTAATGAGCACTGAAATTTGAATCTCATGTAATTTTCCATTGCCACAAAGTATCATTCTTCTTTAGATTTTTCTCCAAACACTTAAAAATGTAAAAACTCCTCTTAGCTCATGGGTGTTGGAAAAGCAGGCCATCCACCCCTGTTCCGGCCAATACCTTTCTCCAAGTTCCAGGTGAGGATTGCCCTGTCCTTTATCCACCCAACAAAATAGCTGTTTCTCTTGACTGCTTTATTTCTCTTAGGATACCAGAATTTTCTCAAAGTCTCAGGCTGGAACTTTGATGGTCACTTTGGTTCCCATTTGTCATCCATTCTGTCAAACCAGAACCCACATACAATGCATCCTGCACCTGGCCCTCTCTTCTGCACCCAAAGTTCTGTATATCCAAATTAATTCTCGCAAAGCAAGATTTTTATCAAAGAACCTCCGTCAAGGTCTCTACTGTTTGCTGCACACACTAACCCAGCCTGCAGCACCCTCCACTTGTACAGATGCAGTTTTCCTCTGAGAGAGTTTTCTATTTTTATCCTCCACTATTTCCCTACACTGATTTTCTGTGCAAACCAAAACTACCTGCCTTCAACAGGTGAAATTAACATGCCAGGGGGCAGGGAGGGGGTTCCTACCTCTATGTCTTTGCTCCTGTCTTCTCCCCCATGAAATCATTTCTGTACATCCATGGACCTATCAAAAGGTTCATGACCGACCAGACTAAGATACCCCTTCACATACACTAGGGTGGCTATCATAAAAAGACTAACAATAACAAGTGCTGGTGGGGATGTGGAGAAATTAGAACCCTCCCACACTGCTGGTGGGAATGTAAAATAGTGCAGCTGCTTTGGCAAACAATCTGGAGGTTCCTCAAAAGGTTAAACAGAGAGTTACCATACGACCCAGCAATTCCACTCCTAGGTAGATACTAAAGCAAAATGAAAACATATGTATACACAAAAACCTGTACACAAATGTTAATAGCAGTGTTATTCGTAACAGCCAAAAAGTAGAAACAGCCCAAATGTCCAACAGCTGATGAATGGATAAACAAAATGTGGTCTGTGCATAAAATGGAAGACTATTAGGACATAAAATGGAATGAAGTTTTGATACATGCTACAGTGTAGGTGAACCTTGAAAACATTGATAAGAAAAGGAAGTCAGACACAAATTCCCACATAGTATATGATTCCATTAATATGTAATGTCCAGAATAGGTAAATCTCTAGAGCTTGAAAGTAGATTAGTGGTTGACTAGGGCTGGGATGGGGGTGAGGGATCCAGAGAAAATAGAGGGTAACTGCTAATGGGTACAAGATTTCTTTTAAGGTTGATGAATTATTCAAAAATGGATTCAGGCGATGGTCATACAACCCTGTGAATACACTAAAAATCATTGAATTGCCCTTTAAATGAGTGAATTGTATAACATATGAATTAGATCTCAATAAAACTTTTTTTTTTCTAAAAAAGGCTTATGGCCAAACCAGATCATTGTAATTTGACCTTTAAAGAAAAGGTTATCTTTATTTCGTAGCTACATTATAATCTGTTCTACTTAGTTGGCATTATAGCCTACCTTGTAATTTTTTTCTGCCCGTATTTTAATTTTCCAACTACACTGTAAACTCTCATACTTTCGAACGTAGGTGCTTGTGTTTGTTGATTTTATTCAGAACACAATTCTGGGTAGTCAAAATACAGTAATTTAAATGACTAGAGCTGGAGATGATAGGTTATCGAGTATGGATATGTCAAATACAGCTCACAAGCTATCATATTGATGTGACCTGATGAAGTGGGAAGAATAATCTGGAGTTTCACTGGTGAATTGCTATATCTTGTGTTTACCATCGTTCATCCCTTGGACATTGATCAACTGGGCGTGTGCTATCTTTCTGGTCTACTGCAGACTGCCTGGAAATTAGGGTATTTTGTTATGCTTATGTTTCAGTTTCCCTATCTATAAACCCAAAATATAATGGAACCATATATATTTTTTAATTTATTAATTTATGTCTTTAACAAATATTGATGAATAACCTACTGTGTGCCCGGCCTTGGACCCAAAGACTATGTAGATAAATGCAATAAGCAATAAATGACTTACTAGGCATGTGGTACTCTAAATTCCATTTGCTAGCAAACTTTTTCTAAAAGTTTATATTTGACACATGGTTTCTTGAAAGAGATTAATTAATAAAATATAAAAGTGTATATCACAGGTCTATATTCAACCTATAGTGACTAGGTCAGCAAGAAATTAAGTATATGGAAGCCAATAAAATCCTATTCATGTTTAGCATTTCCTCTGGAGAGCATCTATGATCTATCCATAAATTATATCCAAATAAATGTTCCCAACACATGGGTTAAAGTACCTTAATCATATTCTAGGGTCCCAAAAGACTTTCTACCCTGGAATACTATTCAGAGTAAAGATGCAGCAATATATTAAATTACTGTAAGGTTCGACTTCAGGGCAATGTGGTTGAAATCATTTGTCTCTCAAGCATCTCAATTTGAATGACCTAATTCTCAGTAAGTGAAAATGCAAATTCAAAGCTATAGGCAAAAGAGGGCCCTTGAAAGTCCACTTTACCTCAGATTGCTCTGTAGCTTCATTTTCAAGGTTGCTCAGCACCTGGAGGGTCACCCAGGGCCTGGGAAAGCTCCCCAAAGCCAGAGCTCCCACCTACCAGCATGGGACCATAACTGTAGTTAGTAGAAAGCATCATCTACTTGCTTGGACTATCCTCTTTTTGTTTCTCCCCTGGGGACCCATAATGGTGGTGACCAATGATTCAGAAATTGGAACCCTAGCTAATCACATTGGCTTTGCCTTAGAGACTTAGTTTCCTCTTGCTGCTGTAACAAATGACCACACACTTAGTAGCTTACAACAGCACATGCTTGTTATCTTGTGGTTCTGGAGGTCAAAAGTCTGAAATGGCTTTCACTGGGCTAAAATCAAAGTGTCAGCAGGGCTGGCTCCTTCTGGAGCTTCTAGGGTAGAATCCATTTCCTTACCTTTTTCAGTTTCTAGAAGCCACCAGTGTTCCCTGGTTTGTGGCCTCTTTCTCCATCTTCAAAGCATAACATTTTCCAATCTCTACCACCCTCTTATCAGGACCCTTGTGACGGCATTGGGCCCACCCAGACAAGCCAGGATAACCTCCGCATCTCGAGATCCTTAACTGAACTACATCTGCAAAGTCCCTTTTCTCATGTAAGGTAACATAGTCACAAATTTCAGGAATTAAGACATGAACATCTTTGGGGGCCATTATTCTGCCACAGAGACACAACAAAGAGGAGGACTCCTTGATTCATGAGCAGCATCACCATCATCATCATCATCATCATCATCATCATCCCGACCCCTGCCTTTGAACACCTACAATAGTATGGGCAGGGACAGTGGACATTTTTCATCCATCATCTCATGCCATCCTTGAACTACACTGGAGTTAAGTATTTACAGATGATAACACTGATGCTCTGGGAGCCCTAGTGACTTGCCAAGAGCTCCACAGCTGTTAAGTCCAATCCCTTCTTATTGCAAAGCGCACGATTTTAAACACTATCAGTGAATTCTGTTTAGCCTTTCAAGGTCACTGCAACCATTTCTGTTTGAGGCTATGAAGCACCTTGTCCTCGCCTCCCCACCTTCTCCTGTCCAGCTCTGTGGTGAAGCTCTGGTACAGCCCCCAGGTCCCATTGCCCACTCAATGCCCAACAATTAGCTAAATGGGCAAGGGCAGCACAGCATCTTGCCTACCTGTCTGCTTCAGTGGAGAGTGGGGTCAGTTATGTGCCATTTGTTCAGTGCCCACTATGCACCAGGCATGGTACCAGGCCCTGGCAGTTCACCAAGTTTATCTGAAACCATTCTCTATATCACCAATGCCACAGCCACAGCAGACTTTCGATTTTAGTAGCACAACTTGTGCTGTATTTTATGATTTAAAACAAGTAATTATTCATGACCCTAATTTCATGTATATTTAAAATGAACAAGAAGACAAGGTGTAGATACTTAAGATCCAGTCATTGTCTTTTCCCTCCCCAAGCCAATATTCTTTGATTTGTACCTGGTTCACTAATTTTTTTTTTTTTTTTTTGAGACAGAATCTCACTGTGTTGCCCGGGCTAGAGTGCCGTGGCGTCAACCTAGCTCACAGCAACCTCAAACTCCTGGGCTCAAGCGATCCTCCCGCCTCAGCCTCCCGAGTAGCTGGGACTACAGGCATGCGCCACCATGCCCGGCTAATTTTTTTCTATATATTTTTAGTTGTCCAATTAATTTCTTTCTATTTTTAGTAGAGACGGGGTCTCGCTCTTGCTCAGGCTGGTTTCGAACTCCTGAGCTCAAACAATCCGCCCGCCTCGGCCTCCCAGAGAGCTAGGATTACAGGCGTGAGCCACCGCGCCCGGCCTGGTTCACTAATTTTAAGTAATTATAAGTAAAGGTCCTTCCTGATTTCCAAGGGATAAACTGAGGCCCAGAATGGTTATTTGGTCCAGAAAAAGGAAGAAAAATGACTCAGGGGGATCCAAGTCTGAGGTAGATACTTATGGAAACCGTGAGCCAGCTCTAATAAATATCCAGATTAGCTAAACGGTGTCTGGAAAGATTAGCTTGTCCCATAACTCTGACAGACCACTTGAATTTTCCTGCCTGTTTTATTTGGATTATGCCTAGAAATCCTCAGAATACTCCCCGAAATTCCAAGTTGTCGCTGTCCTGAGACTGGGCACCTAAGGTTGCTGGGTCAAGAGAATGTTTATTTTAAAGATGGAAGAGACTTGAGCATATCTCTATATTAAGTGGGAAGGCAGAAGAGAGGCAACAATTAAAGACAAGAGGAGAAACAATAGCCGCAAACTAGAAACAACTCAACCATCAGAAAATGGATAAGCAAAAGTGATGCATCCATAAAACAGAACACAATTCAGTAATAAAAATGCACAACCGACTGCTACCCACAAAATGGATGACTCTCAAAACCATTACAATGAGGGAAAAAAGCCAGACACAAAGGAGTATGTCCATATGAGTTCACTTACATGAAATTCTAGAAAATGCAAACTAATTTACAGTGGCAGAAAGTAGATCAGTGGTTGCCTAAGGTTGGGAGCAGAGAGAAAAGAATGAACAGCAAAGAGGCACAGGAAACTCTTGTGTCTTGATTGCGGTGGTGCTTTCATGGGTGTCAAAAAGTCAATGAATTGTATACTTTAAATAGATCTCGTTTATTGTAAATTAGTTATGCTTCAATAAAACTGATTTACAAAAAGATAGGGGAGGCTCGTTGGGGTCCCCTGGACTGGATGAGGAAGCCCTCTTCCACTGAGAAGGAAGGGAAGGAGGCCAAGGCAAAGGTGGTCACGGGTCCATTCACAGATGAGGAGATGGTGCAGAGAGAAGAGGGTGGTTAGCCACCATTTGTTGGAATGCTTTGTCAAAAGCTCCCTGTAGGACTGCCCCCAGCAAAGAGTCTCCTTTTAACATACACATTCACGTGGATCACCAGGAGGTCAACTCATGTCTGAAGATTAGAGACTCACGCTGCTACATCTCAACCCACAACATGTGCTATCCAGGCAGAATATTTGCAAGGTCTAATCTTCTTATACCTCTAAATGCAGCCCACCTTCAGCTTGGTGTTCCTGTCTCGCATAGAGTCCCTGAGAGCCTCGGCAGCAAACTGGCTGATGTGTTCTGAACGTTGGTTTCTTTGATGTCTTCTGAGTGGCATTTTCTTTGATTTCTTCCTATGTCCTTTTAATCACTGGCAGTTCCACAAGCCATAAGAAGGTGGGAGTAAAGGCTTAGTCAGAGGCTTCAGGCTGGGAGGAGAGCCTGAACGACAGGGATCTGCCAGCTCCTGTGTGGTTATCGACTCTTTTATTTAACCACTTACCAGAGTATATCAGACAGAATTTTGCAATAACAAAGACGGAGTCATAGCAACCAGACTACAAAGAGAAGCACAGGCTTCTGGAAATGGCTCGCGTCTCTGAAGAGATGTTAGCATTTCACAGCATCCACTTCTTTTTGTGTTTGTTTCCTTTCGGTAGCCACTGGAGATAGGCTGTGTTTTCTTTACACACCCTAAAACTAGGGAAGTTTTAGTGTCCCATAGCTGGGCACATGGACCTACGACTGGAATTCTTCAGCTAATAGAAATGCTGGGTTGAAATTGTTTTTCTAACTCATGAAAAATATCCTCCTTGGAACCTATTTTCTTAGCTGCTATCTAACATCTGGTGCCTTTTTATATGAACAATAATCTTTTTATCCTTCTGAAAAAACCAGAAGTTATTAAGTGAAGGAGCCAAAAAACCTTTCTCTAACACTGTGCTAGGTTAACTGAAAATCCTTCACCAAGTGTGAGTCTCTCATGGAAATTAAAAACTGGTCCGGGTCCTCACCTGGAGCTCATAGTCCCTGCAACTTCTCCACTGTGGCAATTTGGGTTTTGGGAAAAGAATAATGATGCGAGACCCCAAAAGAGGATGAGAACGGTGGCTGTACCTGTGGAGGTAAGCATGGCCCTGCCGAGTCCATGTGGGGCCAGCCCCTCTGGTGAAGCAGGTGCCTGCTGTTCCTGACTGTCCACCGAAACACTGATCCGCTCCATGTTTGAAAGTGAACAGGCTACCAAAAGAATTGAAAACAGGGACACAAACAAATACTCGTACGTGTATGTTCATAGTGGCACTATTGACAAGAGCTAAGAGGTGGAAACAACCCAAACGTCCATCGACAGGTGAATGGACAAACAAAATGTTGTCTATCTATGTGATGGAAGATTATCCAGCCATAAAAAGTAATGCAGTACTGGTATATACATGGATAAACCTCAAAGAATTGTGCTAAGTGAAAGAAGCCAGACACAAAAGGCCACACATTGTATGATTTCGTTTATAGGAAATGTCCAGGATAGGCAAATCCATAGAGACAGAAAGCAGATGGTTGGTGGGCAGAGGCTGAGGGTCGAGGGGAGTGAGGAATGACAGCTAAGGCAAGGCATACGGTGCTTCCTTTGGGGCGAGGAAAAAGTTTTGGAACCTAGATAGTGGTGATGGGTACACAATATTGAGAATGCACTAAATGTCACTGAGTCACACACTGGTTAATTTTATGTTATGTGAATTTTGCCTAAATTAAAAAAATACTCTGTTTTCTTGAAAACTGCTGAAAGTAGATTTTGAAGCATTCTCACCACAAAAAATAAATGTTAAATATGTGAGGTAACGCATATGTTAAAAATTAGCTCACTGCAGCCATTCCACAATGTATACATATTTCAAAACAACATGTTGTACACGATAAATATATGCGATTTTTGTCAATTTAAATAAATAAATCTAGAAGTTAAAAATAATTATAAAGACATTTAAAAAAAGAACTTTCCCTCAAAAATAAAATATTCCCAAGTCAAAATAGTCACTATGTCATATAAAAAAACCTTTTTAATACAAATGATGTACTCAATATAGTAAATGACTACAATAAAAACAGACCGGCAGGTGGATTCAATTCAGTCCGTTAATATTAAGGAAGCCTTCTGTGTCTCGACCAGAGGAGGAAAGACAGGCAAACAAACTACACACGGCTGCAATAAGGATGGGGTCAGGGCTGAGGCAGTGGGGGTAGTTAGGAGAGCTGCTCCGCCCAGAGGGCCTCCAGCCTGGTAGAAGACAAATATTGACAACATGCCTTGCACCAGGAGGCCGCACCCTGCCCCAACTTGAATCTCAAGGAAAAGTTAATTAGAAAGGCAAGGCAGAATTCAGTTCGGAACTCAAAGGACTGATAAAGAGCATAGTAAATATTTACAAGAGTTTAAGGATGGAAAAGTTCTCAGAGACTGGACTCCTCACCGGCTGAAAGACAGCACAGAGGAGGTATGAGCTCTAACTGAGAATCAGGAGTCAGGGTTTCTAGTCTCTGGTGGGGTTACTACATGCCTATGAACTCGGTCATGCCATGGAACTTTCTGGGTCTTGGCTTTTTTTGCTAAGTGCTTCCCAAACTGAGCTGGCATCACAAATGTCTGTGGAACATCTAAAATATAAAGACTCCCTTAGGGCTGGAGAGAAGGCATCTTAGAGATGAACCAGTGCTTCTCAGACTTGAATCCCCTGGGATTTGTTAATACTCAGCGTGCTGGTCCCCACTTCTAGAGTTTCTAATCCAATAGGTCTGGGGTGGAGAACTGAAAATTTCCATCTCTCATGAGTTTCTGGTGAGGGTGATGCCTCATCCCACGTTGAGAACCACTGAGGCGAAAGTAAACTAGTCATTACCAACCCTGGCTGGTCATTAGAATCACCTGGAAAACATTTAATACACGTGTACCAGGGCCCCACTCCATATGTAGTGAATCAGGGATCCTCTGGAGTCTAAACCCTTCTGGCTAGTTCTGGGTCTCATGATCCTTCTGGGAGGTGGGCCTGGGGCTGGTTCTGGTGGTGAGTGGGACTTGGAATGTGGGAGAGGAGGACACTAGGACTCTGCTTGGGCCTGAATGGGCAGGAACAAGCTCCGGGTCAGGAATCAGCAAGCTATGATGATGGTCATGGGAACTATGACCCAAGTCATCTCAGACAATATTTATTAACCACCCATTGCATTTATTTAGCACCTAAAGTGAGGGAGGGAGATACAATAAGAAAAGTGGCTTTTGCAAAGGAGATGCTTGGGAAAAGCCTGAGGAAACTTCACAAAAAATTCCAGACAGTGTCTGTGCTAGTCTGCCAATGTTTATTCCTGTATTCTTTTTATTTTTCCCAGAACTAAGTCTAAATAATAATAAGAGCTTTTCAAATAAAAATATTGTGGCATAAATACCTAAAGAATAAAATCTAATGTACTGATGTCTCAGCATAAACTATGTCCTTAGATGCCATTTCATGAGTACCTGATAGAAGGATCACTCACTGAATATTTAGTTGGTGGAATGGAATGAAGGAACTGATTTTTTCCCTCTGGTTATGGCTTCCTAACCCAGACGTCTTACAGCACAAACACAGACTTCCATAGCTGACCTTACCCAGAGCAACTCCCGCTGACTATTCAGATGTTTGACTTTGGGGTGCCTGGTTGACCTTAGATCATCTGCTAAAACAAAAGCAACAAACAAGAAGATCCTATCCCTTCAGAAAAAGAGAAAACAGGATGTATTCACTGGCAGGCACACAGAACATGCATGCAATGTGCATGGTAAGCTTCTACAATGTATAATTTAAGAATTTTCCTAAGAGCGTACTTAACTTGGGCCAACTGAGACCTTCCTTCCTTTCCCCCAACCTTGCAATAGGACTAAACTTCCTTAGATGTCTTCTGTACTAATGCGAGTGGTGTGATCATGCAGCTAATGGCATGGTTATTTGGGGAATTCTTCCCAATAACTACAATTGTTTTATAAAACTTCTTTCCAAGGAGAGTGTAAATTCTTTGAGCTTATGCTCAAATAAATATACTTTAGCTCCTCATAGCACTTAGCACAATGTTGAACACATAGTGCATTCATAACTTTTTTTCTTTTTTACTCAAAGAAATACACAACAGAATCCTTGGATGGTAAAATTGGTTTACTCACTAATCAGAAAATAGTACCTTGAATATATATGTTCTTTAATAGTTCCATGGCAACCATATTCTAGACCTCCACCATGTTATCCCTCCATTTTTCTTGTGACTCTGATTGTCTCTCTCTTTTTTTTTTTTTTTTTTTTTTTTGAGACAGAGTCTCACTCTGTTGCCCTGGCTAGAGTGAGTGCCATGGCATTAGCCTAGCTCACAGCAACCTCAAACTCCTGAGCTCAAACGATCCTACTACCTCAGCCTCCCAAGTAGCTGGGACTACAGGCACACGCCACCGTGCCCGGCTAATTTTGTCTATATAGTTTTAGTTGTCCGATTAATTTCTTTCTATTTTATATAGTTTTAGTTGTCCGATTAATTTCTTTCTATTTTTAGTAGAGACGGGGTCTCGCTCTTGCTCAGGCTGGTCTCGAACTCCTGAGCTCAAACAATCCGCCCGCCTCGGCCTCCCAGAGTGCTAGGATTACAGGCGTGAGCCACCGTGCCCGGCCTTGATTGTCTCTCTTAATCCAGTTTATTCTACAGCCATCTAATACAGCCACTATATGCCTCACTCACATCCCGAATCAACTGGGCTCAGTAGAAGGATGATTGACCCAGAATCACAAAATCTGGTTTTTGCTACTTTGTAGCCTTTGAACTACATCTCCCCATTTCCTCTCCTACTCTCCCCCACCACCCACTATTTTATTCTCTATCTCTGTATATTTGACTTTTTTGTTTTTTATAGATTTCACATATAAGTAAGATCATGCAATATTTGTCATTCTGTGCCTGGCTTATTTCACTTAGCATGATGTCCTCCATCCATCTTGTGGCAAATGATAGAATCTCCTTTTTTAGGGCTGAATTATAGCAGATATATAGGATGAACAAGACTAGAGATCGAATGTACAACATGAGGACTATAGTTAATAAATTGTATTAAGGATTTTTGTGAAATCAGTAGATTTTCGTGGCTTTTGTCCCCAAAAATAATTATGTGAGATGATGGATATGTTAATTTGCTTCACTGTAGTAACCATTTTACTATCTATATGTAGCCCATAACATCATATTGTAAACCTTAAATATACACAATAAAATTTATTTTTTAAAAAATGAAGATCTAGGTTTGAGTCTCAGCTGGATCTCAGGTAGCTGGGTGACCCCAGATCAATTAGTTAAGCTCTTCCAGCCTCCATTTCTGCATCTGAGGAATGGACATAAAGCTGTCCAACTTAGCCATGTCTTATGTTTCAACTTAACTAGTACCAACTTAAAAGAAGAGACTGGGTTTTCTACCCCTTTGGTCTACTCCAGTTGACCTGCTGAGCACACCATTAAGCCAATTAAATACTTGCAGAACTAGTGTTAGAAGAAAGAAAAGGACGAAGGAAGACATGACTCTAGGGTTTAGGAGAAATGTAAAAATCAGAATTCTTTTTTCCCATTTTCTTCTGTTTTGTATTTTCTTAGCCTAAGGACAGAAGACAGCAGCAATGTTTGTGAATGTCAGCAGGGAGAATGTTTGTGTAAGCTATCAAAATTCCAGGGAAGCTCAGAGACTTTGGAAGTCCATTTGCCTGAGAGCCAGTGAGAGAGGCTTGTAAGCTCATAGCCTTAAGTTGTCTGTCTTCGAATGCACAAAGGGACACTTGCTGGTGAATTATGGTTTCTGGATAGTAACAAATCCTCAGAAGAATGATGTGATGTGCTAACATGTCAGATGTGATTGTTGTGTTTATCATAGGCCTCTGGAAGGTAATTATGGGCAGACTTCTAATAAATGTCACAGACTAGACCATTTCCCTGCCTTCTCCTGTCACCAGGTCCCCTGTGAAAGTTACTATGGGAAATACTCCCTACTGAAAGAGTAGTCATGTCTGCAGCCCCAGAGGTGTCAGCAGCAACACTCTTGTGTTCAGAGACACGGCCCTCTGGGATTTCATCCAAGCTGTGGAAAGACAGCCTGGTAGGGGGGAAAGAGCATTTTATAAACAAAACTAAAAGTACGGGGTGTTCATTTACGGTGCTGGGAAATGAACCAACAGGGGCCATGAGTTGGTTGGGTCAGCAAAACTGACTAATTTTTGAGTTCTAATTTGCCGAAGAGTACAGATGTTTCCCAACTTAATGATGGTCGACTTAAGATTTTTCGACTTTAAAATAGTGCAAAACCCATCGTGTTTTTCACTTTCAGTGTAGTATGCAATAAATTTCACAAGCTATTCAACACTTTAGTATAAAATAGGCTTTGTGTTGGATGATTTTGCACAACTGTAGGCTGATGGAAGTGTTCTGGGCATGTTTAAGGTAGGCCAGGCTAAGCTATGATGTTTAGTAGTTTCAGTGTGTCAAATGTATTTTTGACTTGCAGTATTTTCAACTTATGATGGGTTTATTAGGACCTAACCCCTTTGTAACTTGAGAAGCAAGAGAGTGTCATTTTCAAATCATTTCTTGGGGCCACTTTATATGAAAAGTAAAAAGTAATTACTCAGGATGCAGGTAATATTAATATAAGAAGCACCAAGGTCGTTTTAAAGAGCAACATTTTGTATTAAGAGTATTTCCAATAGGTAACTCTAAATAAACTGTGGACTTTCGATGATAATGATGTGCCAATGTAGGTTCATTGATTGTAACAAATGTGCCACTCTCTCGGGGGATGTCAATAGTGGGGGAGGTTGTGTGTGTGTTATGTGTGTGAGGGGATATATGAAAACGCTCTGTACTTTCCACTCAATTTTTCTGTGAACCTAAAATTGCTCTAAAAGTACAATTTATTCATTTTTTTTTTAAAGAGAGAGTGTTTAACCAGGAGACTGAGGATGTACATCTTGCTATAGAAATCACAGAACACACTAGTTGCCAGAAGTATCAAACTCTTTGGGCTGAGAAATCACTCTGGAACAAAACCATAGCAATAAGTGGAAGGAAGATAAGAAAGTGTAATGCCTTAAGTTGGGTTTTCTAGAAGCAGACCCTAAGGTGGGGTTTTGGTTGATTATTATTGAGGTGGCACTCTCAATATTCTCAGGAGAAAAGGAGCAAGGGAGTGGGGAGACCAGAGGAAGGAGCAAGGCAAGGGTTGGGTCTCAGCTCAGCTTTGGCTTTGATCTTGAACCTCCGAGTCTCCAGAACTGTGAATGTGTGACCAGCATGGAGTGCGCTGGAGCATGAAGAGCACCACAGAGTCACTCCTTGAAGCGGCATCCCCCTAGCTGCAGGCTGCAGGGAGGTAGGGAGGGGACAAGATCACTCCCTTTGGCCAAGAGCAATTCTCTGGAGAAGGAGGCAGCTGTGAGCACCCAGCAGCTGGAGGACAAGGCACCAGCCCAGTAAAGCAAAGCCGAATGGGGGACACCACCAGGATCTACTCTAGTTGTATATTCAAAGCCACAAATTAGTTAGTGGCACGGTCAAGGCTAAAACCCATCTCTTAGCCTTGGCACTGCTTCGTCAAGTTCACTTTTTATAATGGCAATACTCGCTATTCCGCCATCTTTTACAAAGCATTTTTGGAGTTATTATCTCATTTCATGCCCACCATAATCCCAGGAGACACACAAGGGCAGGTATCTGTGTGCCCATTTTATGAATGAGGACATGGGGCCTAAGAGAGTGATGTGGCCCAAGATCACATACCTGGCAATAATACAGTTGTGACTAGAGCCTTGTTCTGTGGGACACTACCACCTTCTATAGGTCAAAAGAAGTCTCTAATAGTCAAAGTCTAGCCCTTGATGTCTGCTTGATGCTGGGCTCAAGCTCGTTGTCAATTTGGTTTTATTCCATATCCCTCACATGCTTTGATGGTTGTGAGCCTCAAACAAGGACCCCCATATGAGCAGGGACTTGCTCAGGGAATATTTAAGCCCCTTGTTATATATGGCCAGTTCTGGTGTGGAGTTTCTAGTTTCCATTTCTAACTTTTAATACCCACTCTTAGTAATAAGAGAAAAATAGTCTATTTTTATCAAATGACTCAGATGTCTCTGGAAACATTTACAATGCTTGGAATGTTGTGTTTTAATAATTTCCTGATCTGTATGCAGTAAGGCATTTTAATGCGAGAGCTAATATGAAATTCCTCATCTTTGTGGAGTTTAAATTTTACTTTACACTATTTTTGCATTTAAATTTAATCACAGTCGATACTCAAGTGAGCTGAATTTTCTGTAACTTCCTCAGCTTATTGCTTATTTATGGGGAGCTCTCTCTGCTTTTCATCTTATCTTCCTCCTCCATTTTCTTTAGCCTCAAAACCTTTCTTATGAGCTCATGGTTTCCTGCACTGGCGTCTGGATATCCAGCGCCTGCTCCAAATTCTGCCATGGAATGTTCTTGTCCTTGATGAGGTCACCTGCACAAGGGCATTGTGGAGTTATGGAGTCAGAAGATATTGGTTCCAGACCACAGTCCACCTTGCGCTGGCTGACTTTGTAATCTTGTAGCAAAAAAGATCATGGGTGTTTAACAATTGTGCATACCCTTTGACCTAATAACTACATATCTTACATCTATTCCAGAGAAATAATTGTAGATATGCCCAAAGGTTTGGTTCTACGGATGTTTACCCCTGCAATTTTTACGATAAGAAAAAATTGTTTAGGGACTCCTCAGTGGACTGTTTTTGTTTCCCCCCAAATTCACTGTTGAAACCCTAACCCCCAATATCATGGCATTCACAGGTGGGAGCCTTTGGGAGGTAATTAAGTTTAGATGAGGTCATGAGGGTGGGGCCTTCCTGATGGGATTGGTGTTTTTAGAAAAGGGGAAGAGACCAGAGCTTTCTCTCCCTCTCCCTCTCTCTCTCTTTCTGTCTCTCTGGCATGTGAGGGAGGATACAGCAAGAAGGTGGACATCTGCAGGCCAGGAGAGTGCCCTCACCAGGAACCTTGATCTTGGATTTCCCAGCCTCCAGAATAGTGAGAAAGAAGTGTCTGTTGTTTAAGCTCCCCAGTCTACGGTATTTTGTATAGCAGTCAGAGCTGACTGAGACACATATGATAAAATAACATACATCGGTGGTTCTCAAACCAGGGAGCTTGTTAAATAAAACACAGATTGCTGTGCTGCCCCCAACACCTGGAGTTTCTGGCTCAATATATCTAAGATGGGGTCCGGGAATTTGTATTTCTGCCAAGTTCTAAGGTGATACTGATGCTGCTGATATTTGGACCACATTTTGGGAACCATTGCTATACAAGCATATGTAATGACAGAGCCTCTTTATATTACTACCCTTAAAAGGCAGTTTATGGGACAAAAAGTACTTTAAACCTATTTTTTGTAAATCAATACTAACATTTAAAAGGTTGAGTGGTGGTTAACGGAGTTATCTTTAAATGGTAAGATTAAGTGTTGCGGGGGGTCCGTGGTGTCTCCCCCACCCTCGTTTGTTGCATTGATTCAGAACTCACAGGCCTGGGTTTGATCCCGTCCCTGTCTCTCATCTGCTGGATGATCTTGAGCAAATTAGCTATCCCACAACAGCCACCAGTTCCGTAGCTATAAACAGATAATGATGCATAGCTCAAGGGGTTATTTTGGCTATTAAGGGAAATAATGTAATATCCATTTATTCATTCATTTAACAAATATCTAGGACCCCCTTACAGTGCCCTGAGAAGTAGGCTGGGAATTGGAGGTGAAATGATGATGACTCAGTGTTTTGACTTCACCTTCACACAACTTCAAGGTTATTGAGGGAAAAAGACATTCAACCCCCCTCATCCTTTTCCCTGTACTTCAATGAAAGCACTTCTTAATCCTAATTTTCCAAATCACTGGTTTATAGGTGTCTTGGCGCTTTTTCCCTTTACAAAGGAATGTACTTCTGGATTCATCTAAGGAGCCAGTACCTTCGGTAGAATTTGATCTAAACAAAACTTTTGAGGAACAACTTGCTGCACGAAGTGAGTCAAGCACCCCTCACAGGGTGGCCATTCCTGGGCCTATAGGTGTCGTCGCCCTGTCTTACCTTGGGCGAAGGCTTATTCCTGCTTCACAGAGGGCCTCAGGGAATTAAAGTTTCCTGACAGATAGTCCCCAAACTCCCTCATGCAAAGTGAGTCTGACTCCTTGTTGAACTCTCCATCCATAAAAAGTGAGAAAGTGAGAAAAAGTGCCCTCCCCCTCCCCCACCCTCCCAGGAACCAGGAAATAAATGCTTTCTCCGTCCATCAGTGAAGTCACTTAAGGCAGACTTCTTGATATAACCCAATTTAAATGAAAACTTTGAGTGTTTGAGATCCTCGAGACTTGTTGAAAAGCCACACAGCACAGGGGAGCACAGGCCTCCAGTATCAGCTGTCAGCCCAGAGACGTCCTGCTAACAGAGAAAGAGTCGTTGGAGCTGTGGTCATGATGAAACTGGCCCTCCCTGTGGGTAGTGGGAGAGGCCCCAGAATATGGTTTACCATGGGCAGAGCCTCCCCTTCCGGGGCACTGCCCTTCTAGACCTCCCTCTGGGCCCAACCTCTGGCTTTATCTTTTCATAATCCGGTGTTTCCTTCACCTGCCTCTGCACCTGGGAGGTAGGCAGGCAGCAGCGGATGTGCTTTCCTGCCCTCACTCCAATCTCTGGGCCTCTAACTATACAAAGGAAGGAGAAAGGGGAGGAAGCTGGATCAGCCCTTTCAAATAAACAAACAAATAAACAAAACCCACGCCATAAAATTCCAAGAGTGAAAAAGTGAAATAATTACTATATTATAGAAGGAGATCATTTTTCACTAGGAACCTTAGACTTTATGTCTCCTGGCCTTTCTTGAACTGCCAGAAGAAATTTGTAAAAATGCTTACCAAATGTCATTGTGGAAGGAAGGAAACACAACTCGTGAGACAAGGGTCAGTAGAAACCCAGGTGGCTATAAATACTATGTTGTTTCCATTTCAGGTACTATTAATATCTACGTGAAAACCATGGTGAAAAAGGAACCCTTGCAATTTTATGAAAGACAGAGTCAACTTTGCTATAGGACTCTAGTTCTATAGCAAATAATTAAAAAGATAACTAGCCATTTTTTATATTGAGATATAATTCACCTACCATAAAATTCACCCTTTTTAAGTGTACAATTCAGCACCTTTTAGTATGTTCCCAAAGTGGTACAATCATCACCAGTTCTTGATTTCTGAATATTTTCATCACCCCGAAAAGAAATCCCATACCCATTAGCAGTCACTGCCTATCCCTCCCCCAATGGCAATGACTAATTTTAGGGCAGTGAAACTATTTGGTATGATGTTATAATAGTGGGTACATGTCGTTATATATTTTTCCAAACCTATAGAATGTACAGCACCAAGAGTGAACTCTAACGTAGACTATGGACTTTGGGTGATAATGATGCATCGTTGTAGGTTTATCGATTGTACAAATGTCCCACTCTGGTGGAGGATGATGATAGGAGGGGAAGCTATGCGTGTGTGGGAACAGGGGGTATATGGGAAATATCTGTACCTTCCTCTCAATTTTGCTGTGAACCTGAAACTGCTATGAAAAATAAAGTCGATTTTAAAAACTTCCGGTAGAGTCCTTGGCACTGATAATGTGTTTTTAAGTACTTGCTGATAACCACGCCATTTTCCCTCTAACTTTTGGGTCTCCTCCCACCAAGATATTTAACCCTGAAATGCTGTGTCTACATGTAAGGAATCTAATTAAGAGAGTTTCGGAACCATTATTTTAGTTCAGTGCCCTGGGATCAAGTGCTTGGTTGCCACTCACGAATCTGGAACTCAATTTCCTCAAAAATTGAGGATCCAGGAGTTAGCTTAGGTCATCTCTAAGGGGCCCTTTCAGCTGTAACAGTCTGTGAGCTGGGTGTGGTCCTACACAAGTCAGGTAGGAGGTTAGTCCCAAAGATGTGACCCATACTCATCTGTGGAAACAGATGAGGGACATGTCACAGCCCAGAACCTTATTTTTCAAATCAAAATGTTGGACTGAAAAAAGAAAAAAGAAAAAAGAACAAAATGCAGGGTTTATGATTAACAAAGGATTTTTTATGTTTGAAAAGCTCTCTGGGTTCCCTAGTATCATGTATATCTGATATAGAAAAATTAGAACATTTAGAAATATATTAAAAAGAAAATTAAAATCACCCATGGGTGTTTCTCATTCAAGATGACCACAGAGAATATTTTGGTGTGGTTTTCCTTTCACTCTTTTTGAAATTATTTATTTTCAAGTCTATCCTCTTCCCTAGACTGTAAATATCATATGTTTTATTTTCATTTATCTTCCCAAAGCCTGGCATTTAGCAGGTATCCAATAAATGTTTGATGTGATGAATCAATTAACTAAGTTTGCATGGTAGAATATTTTCAATTCCAAAATATTTCTATAATTTATAGAAATAATAGGGCAAAGTGCTTGAAAATACTTGCTTCATGTTAAGGACCCATCTTAGTTTGGGAAACCAAACACTTGCTTAATCTTGAAGAGTCGGCCATCGGAAGATAATTTTTAAAGGTTTTTTTTGGGGGGGAGGGGTGAAAGGTTATAGAGGCGGTTGTGCTTCCACATGAAAAGCCAGAGACCAGAATTCAGAGCCCCTGGTCTTCCTTAGAAGAAGGTGGCGTTAGTTGACTAATCAAACTCCTGTAGACCCAACTCTTTTATTGCTCCGTGCACATTGTTCGACTGCAAGTAATTGAAAACGCAACTTGAATGGCTTAAACCTAGATGGGTTTTTTTCCTCATGTAACAGGAAGTTTGGAGCTAGGCAGTTGTCAATGTTCAGATGAAAGAACTCTGCCCCATCATGGCTGGGCCCGTGCCTCTGCAGTTCTTTTGGCCTTTCCCTCATTTTCAGGGTAATAAGCACTTCTACATTCAAGGCAGGAGGAAAATGGGAATAGAAGAGGGAAAGGCCACACCAGCTGGCTCAGTCTCTTTTTATCACAGAAGCAAAAGATTCCTTGAAGAAGATGTCTGCTTAGGTCTTGTTGCCAAGAATCGGGTCACATGGCTGCTCCCAGCTACGAGAAGGTCTAGGGAACAGAGCTGGGCATGCCACTACTGCAAAGAGAATTAAGGTCATGTTAGCATGGAAGAAGGAGGATGAATAGATGTTGGTATGCAAGTAACAATATTTGTCAAACACTCTCCTAATAAGCAACAATTGTGTGTCTCTTTACATGAGGTTCGAGGTAGTATCTATGAAGCACCTCTGTCAGTTGGCATCCAGACTAGGGTAGCTTTTACTAATAACTATGTTTATTATAACAGGCCCTTTTAACACATATTTTTGTTTGATCTTAAACTAATTTTACAGAGTAGGTAAGTTAAGTCTTATCATTCCCACTGTACAGATGAGAAAACGAAGACCCAGTGCAGGTACGGCTACGTGTACATGGTGGACACAGTATTTGAATCTAATTCTTGTGCCTCCAAAGCCTGTGGCCGGAACTACATTTCTGTTTCTGCCTGCTCAGTCAGCACTGCATCTTGAACTTTTGCTAAGGTAATAGGACTTAAAATACTAAGAAATAAACAGGGTCAACTAGAGTGGGCAGCCTGTGGAAGACAGTGAGTCTGTCTGTGGTTTCCTCTGCCTCAGATGGCCTGTGGGCTTTTGGTTTTGTTCCTTGCAACATTCTTAAAGGGCTTTCAGGCTGCAAGCACAGGCTAGCCAATGCACACTGAGGGGCTGTGGCAGCCGTGGGCAGTCACACCCTTCAAGGCCTCAGATTACAATGGAACATTGACAAACAGTCCACTGCAGATTGCTGGCCTGTAATCAAGTGAGGTGCTGGGCAGAGAGGGGGCCACGTTTGCCTTGGGTGCATGGCAAAAACTTGCTTTTAAACTTATAAGAACAGATACCACACTTGAGCTTAGCCAAAAGGCAGAGAAGTGATACAAGCTTGCTTTTAGAAAAACAAATCCTTTGAGATCTCCATTTTGAACTGTTGTCGGTTCACTTTAGTTACTGAGGCTTTTGGGGGAGTTAGAAGGGAATTTCAGCGACCAAGACCAATAAAATCCCCTCCACTAAACTGTAGACAGAACGTCTTTGTGTGGCCCTGGGAAACAAAGTTATTAATATATAATACTTGGAAATAAGCGAAAAGATGACTGCATGTCCTTGAGAAGTCATACTGAAGAGCTGTCTACCAAGTCCATCTAAGGCTATTTAGTTCTCCAGGAAAATGCATCTTGGTTTGACTTGCTATTTGCCATTGGTTAGGATCTGGGCTCCATGAAGGCAAATGTTAACTTGTAGTCTGATAAATTACAAATGATTTTTGTACAGTAGAGTCGCATACCATTTGTTTGGTTAAACAAAACAAACAACCAGAAAGTTACAGTTTTATCGCCTTGTAGGACATAAAACAGTTTTGTATCTATCTTTGCAATCCTATGTTAACATTTTTTCTCACTACACACACACACACACACACACACACACACAAACACACACATATGTACGTATATATCAATCTCTCCTACGTGCTGGTTTCCTCACTAATGAATTAAATATGTCTTTGATACATGGTCACCATACATTTGTATGAAGGTCAAGTTTCTAGCTTTTTGAAGTTTGCTTTGGCAGTGTCTTGGCAATTCTTGTAGAGAGAATCCACTGTAGTTTAAGGAATTTAGCAATGTGAAGATTATAAAGTGCAAAAAAGAAAATCCCACTGGGAGTATATGTGCTATTTAACTTGATCCTTGCCTTTAGCTGTTCATAAACACTGCCTAGAAGCTATTCCTCACAGTGCATTGGTATTGGACTCCAGAACAAAATCAAAATAAACAAAACAATGCAAAACGAGAAAGCCTTATGCAAACAAATGGATGAACATAGAAATTACTATTTTAGAAATGAAATGGAATCTGGTAGCGGTAGCCACCCAGAGAGCATATTTCTTCCTTCTAAATTATGTCTCTTTGCAGGTACTTACTTTTTTCCCAAGCCCAGAACCTATTTTCAAGGCCACATGCATTGGATGGAATTTCTGTTGCAAAGAAAAACAAAACGCCTCAAGTATATTTTATCCCAATCTCCACAGCAGTCATTTCCTCCTCCAGGGCCGAGGAGACACAGTGTTGCGATCCAGAAGCTAGTGCCGTCTCAAATGAATACCAACCCCAAGTAACCTTTACTCGTCCCATTTGATGCCTCCAGTTCACTAATAGGGACTTACTTGAGTTCCAGGTTGTAGAAGCAGTTGCTTGGGACCTAGTAATAGGGGATTACAATTGTATTTATTTATTTATTTCAAGTGTCTTGATAATGAAGCTGACAGAGTCTGGTAAGAGAGAAAAGTGTTTGAGAAATAAGCAAAATATGTCCTGCTATTAATTGTGTGTGTATTGTGTGTGTGTGTGTGTGTGTGTGTGTGTGTATAAGAGGGCTCCTATTTGAGGCTACCCATCAGTTTTGGCACTTCCCCTTAAACTTAACGAGAGATAATTGAAGATCCATGTGCTTTGTTGGTCAATTTGTTATAAGAATAGTAACCACTTAGACCACATGTTCACATGAGTTCCTGCGGTCCCTGACCACGTGTTTCCACTGCTAGGCAGTGCCTGTGGAGAGGCTGCGAGTGTCAGGACGGTTGGTTTATTTAATTCCAACAGTGTTATTCCTCCTAGAAAGAACACCTAACCTCCAGGATTTCCAGGATGTTTTCCACCAGATGGGTCACAGGAAAGAGTTCTGGGAATAATCTATGGCAAACTTCTGTGATGCATGCTATGTGCAATTTACAAATGCCTATAAATAGTAAATCCACATGACAATGTTGTCATTTATGTCTGCAATCTATTTACTATCTTGGTCATGTTCTGGACCCTTGAACAATTTGGCTCTTATTCAAAGAAAAATACTATGAACCATGTAGATAATAGCAAAATTTTTTTTAGCATTGGTGTTACTTAATATAGGGCCTTGCATCTCTCTTATTAAAAATAATATTTTATGCATTATGTTACATTCTTAGACACTAACTGGTAGGAAATCACAAATTTGTCGAGGAATCTTTAAATTGTGTCTATCGAAAGGCAATGGATTCGTTGTCTTCTCCCTGATGTTCCGATATCACTGTTCCACCAACATAGTAACTTTATTTTAAAAAGATATTAGGTTGGTCTGACATTACTCCTTCTAGAGAGCCCTCACTCAATTGTGATGATAACTGCTTTTTCTATTAGGAGCTCTGAAACCAAACCTTTGGTAATCATGTCAGACTGTTATCCACTAAAATCCAGATTCTGACCTTCAGTCTTCTGGTGCTCATTCCATTCTCTCTGAGTCCTTAGACTAGAGGGCTCAGGTTAGGTTTTTTCAGTGTGCTAAGATGTCTCTTATCCCAACTAGGAGACTCAAAAATATTTACAAATATTAGCATGTATATATTTTGGCAATATTTGAGAAAATCAAACCACTCTCAAGTGTCTCAAATGATTCTCACCAAAACGTAAACTCTCTCGTTTGCCTCTAAAGGTAATATTTCCATATATCTCTGTTGAAAGCTTCCTTGTCTTGTCTAGAGACATGAGACTTTCCTTGTTTCTTAGGCTTTTGTATTGAAATAACTGTGTTAGTTCTTTTGTTTGCTTTTCTGATCTAGAATGTAATCATTGTTCTCCCAATTTTCCTTTTTAGAACAATATTTTCTTCAACAATTGATGGGTGGGATAAGATATCTTTGAGACTTGCTACATATCCTCCAAGGCATAGTATGCTGGAAAATAAAAATCTTGTTTTGAAAATGGTTTTTGACCATATTTTTCTTAAAATGCAAGAATCAATGACATAATTATTTCTGGCATAACTTCTGACTCCTTGTGCAATATCATTCTTTGTATGACTCAATCAAGAGAAATAATGCTCTACATCCTTTTCCCACAGCCATCCCTCATGCAGAATGAAGTCACCAAGGGCAATTTGATCTAAATGATCCAGGAACCAGACCGTCTGGGGACCTTTCCACTCCCCAAAATCTCCTAGCAGCTTTTCTTTCCTTTTCTAGCATTGTAAAATGAAGGGGTAAAAACAAAACAAATCGCTTCCCATTGTCATTGAAGGCTTCTCTACCAGTCATTCTGGGGGAGAACGCATGATTCCCTGGGCACGGTCTTTAGAGGAGAAATTCCAGCGCTCCTCTGGTCATGGCAGCGGAAAGTTACCCCAAGCTGTAACCGAACAGCTCTGGGAACTTTGTGGTTGGGTAAATTTCATCAGAAGGTGCGCTCAGGGAATACCAGCACCTCTAAAATTAGTCTGAGCCAAACACCAGAAGATCAGGAGGGTAAATGTGGTGCAATCAACACCATATAACTCATCCTGAGCTAAATAGAAATGACTTTTGCATCATGCGCGCGCCTGCCTCCCTCCAGCAGGGCAGTGAATTGGCAATTAATGGGCTGTTCCTCCACGTTATCTCCCCCATGGACAGAAATTGAAGAGCGACACTGAAGTGTCTGGAGTTCTGAGCTACAGTTCCTTGTAAGCAAAAAAACACTTGTCTGTATTTTTAAAGATGACTGTGTTTCTCTTTCAGTCAACTTTCTTCAAAGTATTAATCATTGAAAACAAGTAAAGATGTGCCTCTCTCTTTATAGTTTTAAAACTAAATTTTTAAAAAATTCTATGAATTGGCAATAAAGCAGACATAGACTAGCTCGGCCCTTATGACATTGCAGATTTGCTCACTTGGCATTCTTCTTGTTCTTTTTTTGTTCTTTCCTCCAGAATGTTGTGCTTTTATTGTTAAACCACCCAGAGATGTCCTTGATCGTGCAGGGTGTTGTGACAGAGGCTTCCATTCTTGGGAGCGCTGCCCCCTAGCCAGGGAAGAGCTAGGGAAAGGTCAGGGCTAGAGGAAACGCAGATGTCAGAGATCTGAAAGTTTGTGTGGAGCTTCAGCTGGGTCATGGCTGCTGCCTCCGCCCTCCCCAACCCTCTTCCTCTACTGACGAAGCCTTTATGTCTCAATCCCCCACCAAAGGCCCAACAGAACACAAGCAAATTATCCCAAGAGGAGCCAAACAGCATGCCTTCCTTCCATCGGACAGCATGGCAGAGGCCTGGCCAAGTCTCTTCCAGGTCTGTGGGCGTCCTTAGTGCTATTCCATCCCGTTATACCATCCCCTGAAGTAGCAGAGTATTGGGAGTGGTTCTGAGTCAATGTTATTTTTATGGAGTACAAGGGCTGTTCCAAAAATGATTATGATTCAGATGTTTCTTACTGACCCGCTCCCAAAATATACCCTTGGGGCAGAAATAAATTAATCTTATGGGATCAAAAAAGATATTCTGGTTAATAAACTTACTCTGTGCATGCAATCTGTCAGATCAACAATTAGGTGGTGGTTTACAGAAGTCGTAAAAAAAAGAATTCCAAGTCTAAAAGCCCATGTACCTTGTTTTAAGTTCATGCTACTAAGGGGAGGGATAAACAAATGAGGTGTTTGGATAAAATTAATTTTGTGACTTTAGAAAAATTCCTGCAGCTTAGGCAGTTGAGGTTAAAGGGCAGGTATACGGTGATAGTTGAAAAGAATCTGTGCCCGATGTGACCAGAAAGATGCAAAAGAAAAATAAGCTTAGTACATCTAACAGAAAAGCAGAATAATTGTGCATAGTCAAAAAGCATACATGCATTGTTGAAGATGCATGTTACAAAGATAAATTCTACATTTAAAACAGTTTCTGGGCTATGCATGGAATTAGCCCATGAAAAAAAATCTGACTACATTCTCTTCTCCTAGCTATAAAATGTGCAAGCCAAAAGGGTAAAGAACTTTGCCATAAGCCCTTATTAGCATTATTATTACTAGAATAAAAGTTCATGGTTTAGGAGGTTTCAGTGAAATGAATCGGTCAGAATATATTTCTTCACAGAAAATTACTACTTATATTTCCAAACTCTTGCTATGAATATGGTCAATCTTTGGAGCTAAAATAAATAATTACAAGATGAGGGTCCACTAAAGGAATTCAAACAAATGGGAAAACGTAGCTACTTGAAGTTGACACAGGAAGTTGATGGTTTCACGTTTTTACAAACTGAAAGCCCTAGATGAGAATGTATTATACACTGAAGGGGAACATGAAAAAACATTTGCAGAATACCCAGAACAATCTCCAGCACACAGCTTTCATTTCCTTTAAAGCTGCCACGATAAACGCAGGAAATCTGGAGGTCTATTCGACATCTGATTTTTAACAGTATGCTTTGTGAGAATGTTGTGTTGGGCTGCGCTCACGTTACTCTGATACGTATAAAGGTGGACAAACCATGGCCTGTGGGCCAAATCCTGCCTGCCCCCTGGTTTTGTACAGCCTGCAAGCAGAGAATGAGTTTTACGTTTTTAAATGGTGGGGGAAAAAATGAAAAGGAAAAGAATATATCGTGACACATGAAAGTTAACTACAATTAGAATTTCAGTGTCCATGAATAAAGCCTATTTGGAACACAGCCACACCCAATTGTTTACACAGCGTCTCTGGCCGCTTTTGAGCTCAAAGGGCAGAGTTGAGTAGTTGTGACAGAAACAGTGTATGTGGCCTGCAAAGCCAAAAGTATTTCCTGCTGGCCCTTTACAGACAAACTTTGCTGAGCCCTACTTTAATATGCAAAGACCAGCTTAATCTGCAAGTAAATGCACAAAAAAATAATATGGAGAAACAAGAGAGGGAGGGGTGCACTGTTCAGGGTTCCGAGCCTCTCCTGCGCGTCTGCACGGGCTCCCATGCTGTCCTGGCCAGGGCAGATCAAAGAGGGCAGGCCTCCTTGCAAAAACCTCCTTATTCTTTCTGCTGCTTTATTGGTGCAGAGCTCAGGTGTGCTTTGCAATTTGATACAGAGATTGGAATTAGTTCTTATTTTAGCTGATTTAGGTTACCTAGGTTACACAACAAATCAAAAATAGCTGAAATATCTGTGTAAATGAGAAACAAATGTATAGGAGGAGGGAGCAACCGGTTTTCAGAAGAAAGAGAAATGTTCTTTTCCATGTGCCCGCCCTGTTGGTAATGAGCTCCCTGGTGCTAAGTGAAAGGAAGGAGGGGAGGGCCTTTTGTGGATCCCAGCAGGACCTCCAATCAGGCAACGGGGTAGAAACTTGCATTAATTGTGGGCCTTGGCAAAATTTAGGGTGGCCTGTTTGTACTGATACTTTGAAATTCCATGGGTATTTTGGTAATAAACTCCCATGTAACTTTGCGATAGTGAGAAAATAACTTTGGGAGTTATCCCATGATACTAGTAGGTTTTGTGGGGTTTTTTTTCTGCATACATTTTTTTTTTTTTGGTCGAACTCTGAGGAAGATTAGTTTCAAGGCATCAGAAATGCTGGAGGTTGATGGAACCAGTCAGAGCCCCTCACTGGACCAGCAGCATCGGTACCCTCTCGGATCTTGTTAGAAGTTCAGAATCTCAGGGCCCCCAAGACTGCTGAATCAGAATGTACGTTTTAACAGGATTCTCAGATTGTCTGGATATACATTAATTTTCGAGAAGCATTGGTTGAAGAAAGTGCACAAGGCTCCGGGTCTTGGAGATCCAGTTCCAGATCCAACTGCTACTAATTCACTGGTGACCTTGGGCAAATTTCTCACCATCTTTTTGCCTTGGTCATCTCTCTAAAGAGCTGCTAAACTCACTGTCTTAGTTTGGGCTGCTACAACAAAATCCCAGAAGACTGGGGGACTTAAACCACAAAAGTTTATTTCTCACAGTTCTGAAGGCTGGCAGTTGGAGATCAGGGTGCCACGATGATTGGGTTCTGGGGAAGGCCTTCTTCTGGGTTGCAGATGGCTGACTTCTCGTATCCTCACATGGTGAAAGGGGAGCAAGATGGCTCTCTGGGGTTCCTTTTATAAGGACAGTACTCCCATTCATGAGGCCTCTACCCTCGTGACCTAATTTTATCCCAAAGGACCCACCTGCTGACTGCTAATACCATCACCTTGGGAGTTAGGATTTCAACACATGAATTGGGGGGAGGGTCATAAACAGTCCATTGAAATCATCTTTCCCCACTGTTTGAACAAAACTCTCATTGTCAAATAAGACGATGAGCATAAAACTGCTTGAAAAAGTATTACCTACTCTATGGTTATGAGATATTAGGAATATTAACAGCTAATATCCATAAACCCTTAACCATGAGTCTTGCTCTGTGCTGACTTCTGAAGATGGAGCTTTCCTTTCAGTCTTACTAAAACTCTCTGATAAGAGTAATAATATCCGTCTTACCTTGCATATGAAGAAACTGAGCCATAGAGAAATTAACTGCCTCACCTAAGGTCACATTCCTAGTTAGTTGCAAAAGTGGAATTTGAGCCCCAAAACCATGTTCTTATCCCTACAGTATGCTGCCTCTAAAATACAATATTGAAGAGTGACAACAGATGAAGTTATTATCACAAAGGACAGTCTAAAAACCACGGCACAATGAGAACAAAGCCATGACGTGTTTTAAAACTCTTTTTTTTACTATACAAAAAGGGAAAAAAAATGAACAAATAGAAATTTCCTAGAGATTAATGGCCCAGATCACACAAACCAACTTGAATGCATTTATCAAAAATGGCAGCCAACTGGTTTCCATTGTGATTTTGCTTCTAGTAATGAAATGTGAACCACTGACTAGTACATACAAGAGGCAATGAGATTTCCAGTTTTGTACCCATTGAGACTCATTGTATTTCTTAGTTTCTAAAATGAGTAGTTGAAGTTGCATCTAAAGGAAGGCCAAGTCTTAAGAGTAGAAACTTACAGAGCTGACTGTAATCTTACAATTCAATTTCAAAACGGTGGTGGTATAGAGATGTTTTGTATGTTTTACAGGTTCTACTCTGATGCCCTTGACAGCAGAAACATAAGGCTTCCAAATAGTTCTAAACAAATGTGCTCAAATTTGGAGACTTTTTGAAAACCCTGTACTTCTTGGCTTTGAGCTAATGTTTATATCTTGCTTACTTTGTGCCGGGAACTGCTCTAAGAGGTTTTCAATATTAACTCAAATATTAACCTTCTCCACAACCCTTTTCAGCAGGCAGTATTATTATTATTCTAGATTATGATTAGATTAATTGGATCATTATTTAGCTGAAGAGGCACAGAGAGGGTAAGTAACTTCCCTAAGATCACACAGGTAGAACTGGATTTTAAACTGAAGCAGTTGGTTTCACACTCTATGCTCTTAACTACCACCCTAGAGAGGCTGCTAGTAAAACTACCTCTCAGGGATAGTTTCTTTTTAAACTTTGGTTTTCATGGGGTTTTAAAAATGTGTTTAAAGGAGAATCTGTAGGCTGCATTAGTAAAACATTGGTACTTTCTTCTAAAAAATAAGAAGGAGCAGTTTTGATAGCTTTGGAGAGTCCGTGTGATTAAAGACTATGTGGACTAAATCATTCAACCCATGTTCTTAGTATCGTTCTATAGGGGCCGTTTGGCAATGTTCGGAGACATTTTTGAGTGTAGCGATTTGGGGGACGGTGGCTAATGCTACTGGCATCTAGTGGGTAGAGGCCGGGGCTGCTGTTAAACATCCTTCAATGCATAGGACAGCCCCCACCACAGAGAAGTGTCTGGCTCCAAATGTCAAAAGAGCTGAAGTTGAGAATCCTTCTACAGGAAAAGAGTACATAGCATCTATCTGCTGGTTAGGATACTAGTTAAGAATGCACACGGACTAGAGGAGAGGGTGCCGGATGTTAGAAGTAGCAGACAAGTGGACAAATGATTACAAAAGCATGAGGAATGCACTGGAATGAAGACTGCGTAGGGTGCTTAAAGGTACACAGGACAAGTGCAAACTCAGCCTTCATCATGACGCTGGGGCTGAATATTCTAGACTGAAGTGGCCATATTCACCAACAGACAAGAGCCTGCAGGGCAGAGGAAAGAGCAGCCTGGGTTTGTTTGGTTTGGGTTTTGTTTTCTTTGGCTGCTAACT
>NW_012151374.1:1621340-1633823 GCF_000956105.1 Propithecus coquereli | reverse complement strand
GGACAGGCACGTGGCTAACCCACCTGAGTGTCGCCGTGATGACCTGTTTTGGTTGTTGTCGTAAGTAAAACATCCATTTCAGTAGAAGTTTAAATTTTTAGATGGAAGTTTTGGGGTTCCAAGTTTTTCTGAATTCTCACATTTTACAAGAATAGAGGAGAGGTATTTGCCACATGAGCCCCCCAAACTCAGGTAATCATTGAAGCCTTCCTTCCCAAAGTTCTATTTCAAAGCCAGAACAGTGCAGGAGGAAAGTGGGAGTTTACTCTAATCAAACTGAATCCGTCATTTTAGTGAAACCTTGGGTTCCTCTGGGTTTAGTTGCTTTTTTAAAGGTTGGGATGGAAGGGTTTGGGGATGCAACCAGGGGAGAGAAAGAATCATCATCCATTCTTCACATTATCCTCACCTCTGGGAGTTTTGGTCAATGTTATTCATTTTCAGATTGCACTTACAAAGTGGCTTTTGCAAATAGATTGCTAATGAATCAGCTTTGCATTCAAGAAGCATCCCTGCATGAAAAACAGCTTTCTCTTCGTGGACAAGGAATGCATCAAAACCATGAGCTTGAGAGTCTTTCTGCTTTTTCCTGGGATTAGTTCTGGATCCCTCAGAGGAAAAATGGTGGGCTACGAGTCTCACGAGTCTACTGCATATAACGCAGCCAGAAAATGGTTTCACAAAACAATGGGAATTGGCTCAGAATCTTGCATTATCTAAAATCACATTTATATTTTGTCTCCTTTTAATTTAGGGAAAGTTTATTTCCAAGTGTGAGTAAAAGTTGTTTAAATGAGATCCTTCTCTTGCTAGAGACCTTTTAAAGTTCTTGGATTTTCTGAAAGTGAGGTGACCCAAAGACCAACCAGATAAACACATTCGGAATCCTATAAAGAGCTGCCAGTGAACTGCTCTCCTGGGCTGAAAAAGAAGATCAAGACTGCAGAAGAATCTGCATCCCCCATGCACCTCAGCCTTCCAGGCCTACAGTGGTTTCTTTTCATGTCTAAATAAAACAGTTTAGGGCTCAATCCCACATACTGCAGGAAATCTTGCATCCATCCTAAAATTTCTGAAAATTCCCAGTGGATTACTTCTTTCTTCATGGAGGTTGCCTGCCTCTTCCTGTTCCCAACTCCCTCCCAGGCTCAGGTACTGTGAGTCTTCCTCATCCTGGGTCAAATTTAGGCTTCTTGACAGCTTTGGAGTGGCCAGCTAATACTCAATTCTCACAGAGACATGTACCCTAACTCCTCATTTTCTGAGTCATAGAGTTCCCAAATTCTTGACTTTAGGAAGAGAAGGGAGAGGAGAGAGAATGACTCAAGGATGTTGTTATTCCAACAATCTTTAGTTTCACTCCCTCCATTTCAGACTGTGCATGCAGCTCCAATTCCTCAGTGAGTTGGGGCTACACCTTTAGTCACATGAAATTCTGGGCCAAAATTTTGAGATCACAAGTTTTCTTTAAGGACTTTATTTGCTTCTTGATGCTGATCACATCCTTATAGAAAGGAAAGGCCACACACACACAAAAAAAGCCTCCCACCTCCTTTCAGATGAACTACCAGGGATCATAAATTAGACCTTTAAACACGGAAATTAAAGGTTTTCACAGTGATAGGCCAAACTCAATAGAGTATAAGTTTCCTAAGAACAGGGATCTCGGTCTGATCTGTTTAAGTTTGTATCCTCAGCACCTTGAACATGACTGGTATATAGTTGTACTCGAACAGTATTTCTTGAGTGAGTCACTGAATGAGTAAATAAATAGCCAATGAATACATTTAAAATTCATTTGTTTGCTGATAATTGAGCTACTGGTATATGTCAGGAACTAAGATTGGCAATGTGGACCTCACAAAGGTGAAACAGGCCTGTCACTTGCCCCCAATGAGCTTCTATTTGAGTAGGGAAGACAAGACACATACATAGATTGCTTCAGTCCAAGGAAGACCTCGGCAATGGCATGATATAGACAAGAAATAATGGCAGAGCAGGGTGGAGCCAATGGAGAAGAGGGAGTAACTGGAATCTCTCTCACTACATAGGGATTTCCTTTAGGTTATAAAAAAAATAATAATCCCTTTGAAACTGTATTTTCCTAAGTCATTATCATTTGTCCAAATGGTACATCCTTTGACAGGTTTTCAATAGATATCAATACTTTAACCATTGTTTTCTACATTGGAGCTTCAAAAATAAGCTATACTTTAGTCCACTAAATACCTTTTCCCAGAGCAAAAGGCAAACAAACAAGTTCATAACAAAGTGATGACTAGACTATAACAAGTCTAGTCTTCCATCTAAAGAGAGGCAGGCTTTTCTGAAATCATAACTTTCTCCCTTTTCTTGAAGAAAGGAAATTGCTCTGGTTCACCAGATGAGGACATAGATGCTCTCCCTCATTAACTTACTGAGCTAAGGTTAACCAGCAAAGCATAATTCACAGAAGGGAGGCGCTGATTGTGGATGATGGTCAACATAACCCCATGTGGTCCTGTAGGCCTCTGGGAATAACAAGCTCAACAGTGGGCTTTGAAACACACGTACTTCCTTGTTGGTTGCTGTTCCGCTCTGAACTCCAATTGCAGTTACCTATGGAGGAGGGTGAAAAAGAGCACTGGGGACACATTCTCAGGAAACTACCAACAAGTAAAGAGGCAGAACTCTTAGAGTAGAGTTTAATGTCAGGACTTTCAGCAAGTCCTTGTGACTAGGCCTGGTTGAGAGGCAACCAGGTTTTCTCTCAATCAGATTGTCAAAGTCAAGATAAAATATAGAGATAAATCCCTAAATTTAACGTTTCATTTTGAGAAGCAAGAATTGCAATTCAGGGCATACACATAGACTGGGTGGTCTTTGATATGTCCGAAGAATAAAGAGAAGGGTGGGAGTTTTATTAGAAAGAGAAATGTTAGAGAAGCTTTTGGGGGCTGGCAAGCTCTGACTGGTGAGTGAGGGCAGTGGGTAAAGTCAGTCTTGGAGTTTCAGCAGCTACTTAAAACTGGTCTTAGGATTACAGCAGGCTGTTTCAGCAGTTGGGCTTGCGGAAAGTTTAATTCTTGGAGCAGGTGCTATGCACCCTAAGTGCTTTTTCCCCTGGCCCCTGCTTGACTCTGATTTAGTTGAGTATGACAAGAATGGCCCAATTTGTATGATCAACTTTCACAAGATATCACCCTACACATGTGGCTTCAAACTGGCCTCATGGAGCACTGAACTAGCCAGTTCTTACTATGTCGTATGGATGCTTTTCTAAACAGATCTTAGTCCCTTTTTATATGATTATAGCGGCAAAAGTCTGTTGTAAACATTTTAGAAAATACAGACAAGCATAGAGGAGAAAATAAAAATCAGCTACAAATTAAAAGCCCAGTGTAACCTCTATTAACTTTTAGTGTCTTTTCTTTCAATCTTATTCCCGAGCATGTGTTTGCTTTTTTTTTTAAACAATTGGATTGTTTTGTATATGCAACTTCTTATCCTTTTCTTTCATCATTTAGTCATATTACATCGCTGTTTAAGGGGTGTTTGAGGAATCTGATGACATATATAGAAAGAGAATAGGTGATTAACCACAGGGATGAGCTGGTGACTGGAAGTCAGGGGTGACCATTGCCTGGCATCTCGGAGTCCCCCAAGAATGCCCAAGCCTCAGGACACACAAATGAATGGATTTATGTCAGAGATGTTTTAGCCACAAACACTCACCAGCCAGCCCCACAGGTACTCTTCCACCGGCTTCCTGATTCAGGTTTCTTCCTAGAAGTCAGCTCATGGCCACACCCTTTCCTGTGAATTTGTAGTATACTTCAGAGTAAAACCATCCCAGCAGCATAAGAGGGCTGCCCGGAAGAATGGATCAAGATGTACTTGGCATATTTATAATTTTTCAAACCTTCCACAAGGACACATTGCAGATGTTTTCTTAAGTAGTGGAGATGTCAGAAAATTTAAAGAGCTTTAACTCACTGTTCTGACTTTGTTTCCATCTTATAGTTTAGAATTAATGGAAAATATGAGGTATCAACCAAATCTACTCAAACATGGCTGTGCATAGCAAATCCTTTTTATGTTTAATAATGGAAAATGATTGATCAAAATTTATTATGCTACAAATGCTTAGGTCACTTAGAGCTTCAAATGGCTCCAAAATTCTCCCAATTGTCCCTCCTTTTTTTTTTTTGCCAGTTGGATATTGATTAAGCGTTGGCTTACAGGGTGTGGATTTGGAGACATTTTTTCCTGTAGGGTTTTTGCCCTGTATAATGGAACAAGTACAAGGGAGATAATGTGATATATAAAGATTTATTATGAGAAAATATTTTACCAAAGTATTACTTTGTTGGGAAGCAGTGAGGATGGAACAAAGCTGCAAGAACATGGAATGAGATCATGAGTAGTTCTTTTTTTTAAATAATTAACACAGTTGAGTGCCTACCATTTGCCAGGTAATGTCGTTTTAACTCATTTAATCTTCACAGCACTATAAGATAGATCTTATTATTATGCCCAATCTAAAGATGGTGAAACTGAGGCACAGAGAGGTTCAGTAACTTAGCCACAGTCACAAGTAGAAAGAGGCAGAGCCAGGATTGAAGACCAAGTAGTTCAGTTCTATAATCTCTGCCTCTAACCACTATGTTATACTTGCTTGCTCACAGACACCTGGGCCGTAAGAGATCTTGAAAGGGTCTCTGTCTGCTTCATTCATCCAGCTACCATGTAAGAAACATTTATTAAGCACTTATTATTTGCCAGGTATTGTACGAAATTCTGGAACATGATAATCAATATACTTTAATGCAATACCTGTCCTCACAGGGTGCATTCCAGTGGGGGAGAAAGATAAGTGAAAAAGCAATGATAATACCACTTTACTTTCCAACAGAATCAAGTTCAAGCAATTGTAGGCAGATCAGAACCAACAGCATTTTACTTGAGGAGTAAATTGCATATGCAAAGATACAGGCTTTCCTCTGCAGAGTGTACCTAACTACCTGGCCCATCACAAAGTAATTGATCCCTGGAGGCAAGTGCTCTTGGGGCCTTTTGTGCAGCAGGAAGGATTGTTTGAAAACAGTTATGTGTCAATTTTAAATAAAAAGCTTAAAAAATAAAACCAGCCCGAATCCTGTGGACGTTGAAAGTGGAGGGAAACACAGAATCTCCCTCCCACAAAACTCAACAAAATCATGAACAATAAAAGAGCCTGACCCTGTTATTTCTACCTTAAGTCTTTTATTTTTTTTCTTTAAACTCAGGCCATGAGCTGTAAAGGGGAATCAGGGATGTAGACATATGTCATTTTACGACATCTCCACTACTTAAGAAAATGTGGAAGGTTTGAAACTTATTTTAAAAACCTCCAAATATGCTCCACTTTTCACCAACACGAAGCACTTCCGTCTACTCTTCTTTCCCTACAAAAACAAGTTCTTCTGCTTTTGCTATCCAACTTGGCTCTTCCTGATAGAGGTTACACCCTAAATTGGTGCATGGTGCCAAATTGTTGATTATCGTTTATGATTTCTCCTTGAACATGCCATATAATTATGTAATCACATCACAGCAAGTCTGGTTTATTGGAAGGCTCTGGGCAGAACTGTTTGGCCACTGATTCTACTGGAGGATCTGTCTCCTAGGATACCTCTCATACCCACTTGTAGCAAGGAACAAATACAGAGGTGGCCAGCTTTTCCACCCTCAGTCTTTCGTACATTGTCGTAACTAAGGAAAGGCTGAGGAAAGGGTGCTCCTGGCAAGATTTCTTTAAAAACATCACAGTTGAGCAATTACTAAAGGTTCCTCAGAGCCAGCAGATGGAGCAGATAAGAAGGCCCCTAGATGAGCTTTTTGGCCAGTTGTGATTCCATCCTAAAGTTAAGATCTGTTGGCTCTTATCTTAGGAAAAACCCAGGCTCTTTCCTCCCTGCCTATACTGAAAAGGGCAGGGCAGCGTTTAGGTTTATCACTAACTCATTAATTTCTCCTTGAGCCCATGAAGCCTCATCTTTCCTGCAATCAAAATGTCATGAAAAGGCTTAGCAGGCTATTGCAAAACTATTCTGTCTTCTTTAAAGTTCATCTCTTGGGAGTTCATTTTACTCTTCATTTTACAGGGCCCTGCCAGGCACAGAGGCATGAGAACTGAAACCTCCCCACTTTTTCTTGGAGAGTAGAAGGAATGTATTTGCTATTTGTCCTGACTTGGGCTCAGTTTCCTGCCATGGCTTTTTAAGTTCTTTTCTCAGGCCAACAATAGTAGACGCAGTAAATTCACTTGTGAAAACTCTGTCTGGCTTTGGTCTGTCATCTGTGTTTTTAAATATACTTGAGTTATTCTGTTGCCATTCTATTTAGTAGCCACCCACATTTGGAACACTTCCACCTTGAGTGGTAGACATATCTTTTTTTTTTTTTTAATTCCTATTTTAGAATTTGTTTTAGAATTTAGAATTTGTTTTTTAGGATAGAGGATGGGCAGAAATAGACACTATCAATTCTCAATAGGGTAGTCTACATAATTTTCAAGGCCCAGTGCAAAATAAAGATGTGGAGTCTCTTGTTCACAAATTATTAAGATTTTCAAGACAGTGACAGCAGAGCATTAAATCAAGCACAGGGTCCTTCTGGGCTCAGGGCCCTGCTGAGTGCAGGGCTCTTCTAAGCACGGGGCACTGGGATTGCATAGGTTTCGCACCCATGAAACTGACCCCAATTCTTCATTATTCCCAGGCAAGTTGAAGGTTATCTAGGCCACATGTTTGCCCTCATCCACTTTCCCACTTGCTGGCTTAGGACAAATCTCTGGCCCTTTGGAAACTGCTACATTAATTTGTCGACTGGGAAAATAAACGATATAAAATGAAATTTATTAATTTGACTACCAGGAAGAACTAAAGGCGTTTGGTGGGGGGACAGGTAGAGGTACTAAACAGAAACTTCTCCATTGCCTGATTAATTCATTTGTGCTCATTGTGAAATAGTGTGATCAAATGGAAGAACAGAAAAACCACTAAAACGAAATTCAGATCCCTAAAAAGTTAAACATAGAATGCCATATGACCCAGCAATTCCACACCTAGTTCTATACCCTAAAGAGTCGAGAACAGGGACTTTTAACAGACACTTGCATACCAATTTTCATACTAGCATTGTTTACAATAGCCAAAAGGTGAGAACAACCCAAATGGCCAACAGCCGATGAATGGTTAAATAAATCATGATATGTGCTTATATTGGGGAGGAAACATAATTTCTCCTCAACCTTTATAAGTTCATAGTTGAGGTAGACCCTGTAACAAAAGACAGATTAACAAGAGAAAAATGAGTGATTTTATTAACTTGTGCAGTGCACGTCATGCAGGAGAAACCTCAATGACAAGTAACTCAAAGCCATGGCTTGGAACTCTGGCTTATATAGCATCTCCGATGAAGAACAATAAACTTTAGAGAGAAGTGACAAGACAAAGGAAAGCAGTTTTAGGCTTCAGGAGGTGGGAAACTGAGAAGGAAAATGTATGGGAGGAAGCTAAGGGAGTAAGGTTTGTTTGCAGATTCCTCTGGTACCTTATCTGAGCTGATAAGAGTTGTCTCCAGTAAAGGAGAATTTCTAGCCTGTGTGTAGGCAGAAAAGCGGGAGGGTAGAAAGAGCTCTTCCTCCATTTGCTGCTTCTCAATTGTCTTTAGCTCAGAAATACTTCTGTGAAAGAGGCATATTTTGAGGGGACATACTCTGGTTTCCTCCACTTACAATGGAATACTATTCAGTCATAAAAAGGAACAAAGTACAGTTGGCACTTGAACAACATGGGTTTGGACTGCATGGAAAATTTTTGGAGATATGTGACAATTTGAAAAAACTCACAGACCAACCACATAGCCTAGAAATATCAAAAAAATTAAGAAGAGGCTAGGTATGTCACAAATGCATAAAATACATTTAGATACTTGTTTATTTTATCATATACTACCATAAAACATACACAAATCTATTATAAAAGTTAAAATGTATCAAAACTTACATACACAAACACTTACAGACCATACATGGTGCCATTAACAGTCTAGAGAAATGTAAAGAAATGTAAAGATGCAGAATTAAATCATAACTACTTAAAACTCACTGTAGAACATACTGTATACTGTAACAATTTCGTAGCCACCTCTCGTTGCTATCACGGTGAGCTCAGGTGCTGCGAATGTCAGCTTAAAATGCTGTGTGAGTTGAATCATCTCCATGGGAGCAGTTCATCTTTCCAGTAAATTATAGATTTACTGTGATCTCTCACAGTTCTTGTGTGTTTTTCATCGTGTTTGGTGCAAGACTATAAACTTTGAATAACACCATGGGACCCATATGAAGCGCCAATAGTAATGCTAGTAGTGCCCCAAGAAGCAGAAAAAAGTCATGACATTACAAGAAAAAGGTGAATGGCTTGATATGTACTGTAGATTGAGGTCTGCAGCGGGGGTTGCCTGCCATTTCAAGATAAATGAATCCAGCATAAGGACCAATGTAAAAAAAACGAAAAGGAAATTTGTGAAGCTGTGCTGTGGCTACATCATCAAGTGCAAAACACTCAGACTTTTTTTTTTTTTTTTTTGAGACAGAGTCTCACTCTTTTGCCCAGGCTAGAGTGAGTGCCGTGGCGTCAACCTAGCTCACAGCAACCTCAAACTCCTGGGCTCAAGCGATCCTCCTGCCTCAGCCTCCCAGGTAGCTGGGACTACAGGCATGTGCCACCATGCCCGGCTAATTTTTTCTATATATATATTTTTAGTTGTCCAGTTCATTTCTTTCTATTTTTAGTAGAGATGGGGTCTTGCTCTTGCTCAGGCTGGTTTCGAACTCCTGAGCTCAAACAATCCTCCCGCCTCGGCCTCCCAGAGAGCTAGGATTACAGGCGTGAGCCACCGCGCCTGGCCAACAGTCAGACTTTTTGTGAAATTCAAAATATACTTTCATTGCTGATGTTATTTATAAGGCTTCTGGTTAACAGTAGGCTGTTAGTAGTTAAGTTTGGGGGGAGTCAAAACTTATGTGCAGATTTTTGACTGCACGGGAGGGTCAGCGCCTCTAACTCCCTCCTTGTTCATGGGTCAACTGTACTGATACGTGCTGGAACAAGGATGAGCCTTGAAAACATCACACTAAGTGAAAAAAGCCAGTCACAAAAGGTCACATATTCTATGATCCCATTTAATGTAATTTCCAGAATAGACAACTCCATAGAGACAGAAAGCAGAATGGTGGTTGCTAGGGGCTAAGGGGAGGGGGGAATGAGGAGTGATTGTTGATCGTTTCCCTTTGGGATGCAAAAGCAGCCACAAGCAATATGCAAATGATTGTGCCTGGCTGTGTTACAATAAAACTTTATTTGTGGACACTGATATTTGAGTTTCATATAATTTTCACATGTCATGAAATATTCATCTTCTTTTCTTTTCAATCCTTTAAAAATATAAAAACTATTCTCAGCTTGAAGGCCATATAAATGCAGGCAGAGGGTGAGATTTGGCTTGAGGCTAGCATTTACTGACCCCTGCCTTAGAAGGAAAGCAGTCAGCTAGGGGAGAAATTATTGGGACAAAAAGTAAAGCATATATCTTACTCAGAATTTGGAGGGGAAGATAAGGGAAAGAGAAGCACGGACATACAGTATTTAATTCCTCTTCCAGGTTTTGTACTGTGAGGGAGAATACTGCACATTCCTATGTTATGTGGGCTGTGATTACGAATACAGCAAAGGAGTACTCACCACCTGACAGTACCATGGAATGCTTTTGAAAGCACACACAGACTCTAAACAGGTTACTTAAACAAGCAAGAAGATTATAGAACCAAGCAATGACATAAATACCCTGCATTCTTTTTATTTTAAAAATGTAATGTAACTTGAAATAATCCAAAGTAGACTTTATATCTCATCATCAATTAAAATTCTGTGTCTAAAGAGCTTAACTACATGGCACTCGATGAGACTCTGGGTGACAACCTCCTTGCCACAAGAGCTTCTAAGACCTGCTGGCATAAAATGGAAGCCAGAACGGCTGTAATGCTATTTTTCCTCAATTTCTTGACTTGCACTTCATTACAACTTGGTGATAACTTCATAAGCTGATAAGTGAATTTCCATAAACTTAAACCCTTTGTGTTTGCTTAAAATATCTTCAGGACATTCTTCATTTTTTTACATAGCAATTTTTAAAAAACAGACCAAGGTAGCTTGTTATTAGGGGCTCTTTGTGGTACAAGAAATCCATGTGAAGAGATACTGTCTCTGAAATCCTTCATCAAGAAAATAAGTCCAAAATTTGGTGGAAGACAAGTTAATGGGCCCCTCTTACTTGGTTATGGAACTTCCTCATATAACTTATTTCAGAATACAAATCAGAGGGGACACTTTTATCCCATGGGTATGTCAGCCTTTAAGCTAATTAAGATTTAGGCAACTTTCTTGTATTCACTAGGATTTCTTCCCCTACCCCAATTATGTGAGTGTTTGGAGTATAAATTATCACGGTGTGTATGAGAAGTAACTTTACAACAGAAATCAGGAATTTATATTCAAATTCTTTGATGTCATTATTCCATCTTTTGAATCTATCTTCTAAAGAGAATCTGAAATTTAGAGACAGAAAATATAAGCCCAAAGATGTTTGCCATAGCTTTACCCCATATTAGCAAACACTGGAAGCCATCCAAATTTTCAACAAAAAGAAATGATGAAAATAAATTAGAATATAATCATATGCTGGACTATTATACAGTCATTGAAATGTTTAGTCAGTAAATTATTTCAATTGATGAGGGGACCCCTTTAGGTACTAAAAGATGAATGTAAATTTTCTAAATTATGAGATGGAAAACTCACATGTTCATATACTTAAAAATAGAAAAGATAATGTCAAAGAAGATCGCAGAATTAAGACCAAACATACATAAATATGTAACAATAGAGGTGAATAAGATAAACAATTTTATTTTTTAAAAAAACAACTTCCAACTCTCTGTGATAGATAGGAGATGCAGTTAAACCAAAGTGACTTGAAAACAAAAAATAAGCAAATAAATTGAACAAATGCAGAAAGAAAGAAAGAGAAAGAATGGGAAAAAAAAGAAAGGAGGGAAGGAGATAGGATGGGAAGGGGGAAGGAAGGAAGGAAGAGAAGGAAATAAAAGTAGGACTCATGGCAATAATTTCAGACATGGTGGAATTCACAGAAAGCAAATGAAAGAAGAAAAAGGAAAGACTTACTAAAATAAAAGCTGCAATCCACAAAATAAAAACATGACTATTTTGATTATTCTGTATGCCAAAAATAATGTGTACAATCTGTATGCCAAAATAAGTAAAGCAAAAAACTGGAGGAAATACTATTAATAAAATAAATGATAGAAAGAATTCTCAATCACACTTTAAGTTAATTTTCTCAACTCAGACAATGTAGAGACAATAAGTGAATATATTGAATTAATTAATAACATGGAATATACCTTCTCTGGAACAATGGAAGTTTTTTTTACCCACCGTGACTAAAGTAAACATCAACAACTTCCCAAATATTATAAGGAAACAGAGCCGTTGTGTACCCATGGTAAATTAAACTAGAAAATAATTACAAAAAGAGAGGAAAAAAATCCAACACTGAGATTTAGAAAAAAAAACTCTCCTTTTAAGTACATTGTGTCCAAATGAAAATATAAACCAAAATGCCAGAATATCTGGAAAATAATGATGATGAAAATAATACTTGTCAAAACCTGTGGAAAATGGCTATACTACACCTAGAAAAAGAAAAGTTACGGATTTAGACTCTTACATTACTAAAAATTCTAATTAATTAATTACACATTTAGCTCAAGAATTTAGAAAAAGAAGCACAAAATTAACCAAGGATAAAGGTAGAGAGTAGAAACATAGACTTTAGAGGCCAGGAAGGGTGGGATGAAGAGCCGTAGGTCAATGGATACAAACATAAGATTGGATAAAAGGTATAAGCTCTATTGTTCGGCAACAGAGCAGAGTGACTACAGTTAACAACAATGTATTGTGTATTGCAAAGTAGCTAGAAAAGAAGACTTGAACTGTTCCCAACACATAGAAATGATAAATACTCAAGGGGATGGACACCTCAAATACCCAGACTTGATCATCACACATCGTATGCATGTAACAAAATATCACATGTACCCCATAAATATGTAAAATATTATGTGTCAATAAAAACTTTAAAAATTAACCTAGGAAAAGAGAAGAAAGAAATTAATAAATGTAAAAGCATTAATAAATGTAAAAGCAGAAACCAATACATTAAAATATAGGAAAACCATCAAACTAAGAAACACGAGAACTGGTTCTTTGAAAAAGCAATAGAATAAAAACAAGGCACTAGCTAGCCTAAACAAGAATAATGGAGAAAGCACAGAATTAGAAATGAGAACAGAGAATTTAGTATAGACAGAGAAGGAAT
>NW_012151374.1:1615845-1620568 GCF_000956105.1 Propithecus coquereli | reverse complement strand
ACGTGGAATCATAAAATATTTGTTCTTTTGGGTCTGACTTCTTTCACTCAGCATAATGTTTTTGAGATGCATCCATGTTGTAGCATTCTCAGTACTTTATTCCTTTACAAGGCTGGTATGGCTATACCACATTTTTTTTATCCATCCCTCCATTGATGGATATTTGGGTTGTTTCCACCTTTTGGATATTGTGAATAGTGCTGCTATGAAGACTGGTGTGCCAGTATCTGTTTGTGTTCCTGCTTTCAATTCCTTGAGGCATATACCTAGGTGTGGAATTGCTGGATCATACAGTAATTCTACGGAGCAAATGTATTTTTAATCTTGGTGGAAAAAAGTCTTCTAGGCAAAACATAAAATCCAGAAACCATAAAGGAAATGATTTCTAAATCTAACTACATAAAACTATAAACTTCTTTATTTCAGAAAATGTTATTTCTAAGCCAAAAACCTGGAGAAAATATTGCAACACATATGACAGTGAGCTCACACAAATCCATAAGATTAAGATGGATTAACCAATAGAAAACAGGCAAGCGGGAAGTTTCTGGAGGGGAAGAAAACAAATGGCCAGTGAACTGAAAAGATACTCACTCAGACTTATAGTTTAAGAATTAAAAAATCAAAACAACAACGAGATATCCTACTAAACTATACATTGCCCGAAAAGTTAATATTTCATAATACTCAGTAATGGCAAGGGTGTTAGGATACATGTGCTGATACTTGTTGGTGGACATATAAATTTTTTCAACATTTTTGGACAACAGTTTGGTGACTTCTGTCAAAGACTGAATGGCACATGATTTTGGTCCCACCAAAGATGTAGATCGGTAGATGCCAGGAAGTTTGTTGCAGCCTTGTTTGTCATGCTAAAACTTTGAAAGAAACCTGAAGGTTTATTGTTACAAGACTAAATAAATTCTGGATACAATCAAACAATGGAATGCTTTCAAATGTAACGGTAATTATGAGGAATCAGGCTCTCTAATCTTCTCTCCTCCTCATGGATTTTCTTCACCAGGTTTCAATGTATTTGAAATTATCTTGCATGTTGCTTGTGTGTGTGTGTGTGTGTGTGTGTGTGTGTGTGCGCGCGTGGCTCCCTCCACCATGCCCTTTGCTGGACATGCTTCTACTCGATCCTTCTCTTAAATGTAATTAAACCTGAACCCGAGTGTGATATAAATGCACTACTGAACATGGATAAAATCGTTTAATTCTTAACTTGTGTCCTGTAGAACTGCGGTCCCCAATCGCCGGGGCCGTGGACTGGTACTGGTCAGTGGCCTGTTAGGAACCTGGCCGCACAGCAGGAAGTGAGCAGCAGGCAAGTGAGTGAGCCAGGGAGCGAAGCTTCATCTGGATTTACAGCCGCTCCCCAAAATTGTCTTCCGTGAAAACCAGTCCCTAGTGCCAAAAAGGTTGGGGACTGCTGCTACAGAAGCAACAGAATATGTTCAAGTTCAAAAATCAACAGCTGACATTATTTACTATGACACACTTCTTTTGTTCTATTAGTGAATAAGCATTTTGATAGCCTCATTTTTCTAGCATACCTAAGAAGTCGAAAGAAAATAGTCCCTTGCTAATTTGAACTCCAAATTTTTAAGTTAATGATTTCTATCTGGTTTTAAGAGCTATAATAGAAATCTATTTCTGTTCTAACAGTTCAGGAAGAGAGAGCTATTTAAAATACAAGTTGGGGCATGTAACTACTGGGTTTTATAGCTTTCAAGGACTTCCCACTGTCCTTTGAACATAATCCTAAAGTGCCTATAATTACCAGCTTTATCAGCCTGAACTTTTGAGATCTATTGTCCCCTCTGGCACCTCTAGCACACTCGGTCACCCAAGCCTCCTCTTTCGTTCCTGGAGCACACAAGGCCCATTCTCACCTCAGGGTCTGTGTTTCTGTTTTCTCAACTCACTTCATCACGTTTTGTTTTTTAACAGCTTTATTGAGACACAATTCACAATTCATCCTGTACAATTCTTACAATTCAGTGATTGTTAGTACATTCACAGAGAGTGGAACCATCACCACAATCAATTTTGGGACATTTTCATCACCCCAAAAGAAAACCCCATGCTCATTAGCAGTGTTGCCCTCACCCCCAGCCCTTGGCAACCATTAAACTACTCCCTGTCTCTATGGATTTGCCTATTCTGGACATTTTTCATAAATGGAATCACACAATTTGTGGCATTTTGTGACTGGCTTTCACTTAGCATAATGTTTTCAACTTTCATCCACATTGTAGCATGTATCAGAACTTCATTCCATTTTATGTCCTAATAATATCCCATCGCATGCATAGACCACATTTTGTTCATCCGCTCACCTATTGACGGTCATTTGGGTTGTTTCCACTTCTCGGCTATTATCAATAATGCTGCTATGGACATTTGTGTACATGTTTTTGTGTGGATATATGTTTTTATTTCCTCTCGAAGAGGAATTTTGGGGTCATATGGTAACTCTATTTTTAAACTTTTGAGGAATTATCAGACTGCTTTCCAAAGTGGCTCCACTATTTTATACAATCCCACCAGCAGTTTATAAGAGTTGCAATTTCTTCTCACCCTCATCAACATGTGTTATTATCTGCCTTTTTGATTATAGCCCCCCATGTGGATGTGAAGAAATATCTCATTTGTATTTCCCTAACGACTAATTATGTGGAGCATCTTTCCATGTGGGTATTAGCCATTTGAACAGCTTCTTTGTGAAAATATCTATTTAGGATTTTATCACTCTTTATAATGATTTATTTGTCTACCTGTTCACTAGTTTATTACCTACCCCCCACACACCCCGCTGCTAATTTATAAGTTCTGTAAGAGCAGGCACCATTATGCTTTTTTTCAGTATTGCATACCCACCACTCAAAAAAGTATCTGGCACTCAGTAAATGTTGTGGCTGATTGCATTAATGTCTTCCTTACCGTGCTAATTAGAGTCTACGGAAATAACATAATAAAGGGTCCATGCTTTCTAACTATAGCTCTCCTCTCTTCTAAGCTCATTGGGTTGTTCTATGACCTGCTTAGACTTTTATAATGTCTGACTTGTGTTTAATACTTGGACCTGTGTCACACTAAAAAACCTCTTTTTAATCTCTGTATCAAAAGATTGGCTTTCCAAGGAATGCTCTGTGTTTTTAGTCCATAGACAGTACATGCTTGCCATTCCTGTTGCTGTTTTGCTTATAGCTTTGTAGCCTGATTCTTCTGGATTCCTTAGTATGTGAGAGCTGAAGAAAAGTGAGAAGATGTGGAAGGTGTTCCAAATTTTTATTCTTTCCGATTAATGTGGCTGTAAAGAGAGGGGCAAGCTTGAATGATAATCAGTCTGTTCTTTTCCTGAGCACCTCTGGGCCATCCAAAGTAGTTCTGAGAAAATATTGTAAGAAAGTTGTTTTTTTTCCCCCACTCCTCAAATTCAGACTCCACCCCTAATCTTTTCTTACTCAATTGCAGAGGCACTTAAAAGTCAGTGAGATCACCCTCAGACTAACTTCGTAATATTCAAGAATTCGCTGAACCAAGGGAAAAAAATGGCTACTGGCTAGTTAAGACCATCTAGGTACAATGTCCACTATTTGGCCAAACGACTTATATTTTTATAATTTTTAATGGCTGCACAGCATTCCATTATATGACCGCTGAGGTAATTATGTACTTATTGTTGAGTGGAGAAAAGCAGAATGCAAAGTAGTGTGCATCATGCCATCCCATCTTTGTTTCAGAAGTAGGAAAATGATATGAAAATATATGCAAACTCTTAATGGTGGTTATCTAAGAATTTTTGAGGTAATGGACAGCTTTTACTTTACTTTCTTCTTACACATTTGCACTTTAAAATTTTTCTGCAGTGAAAATATGTCAGTTGTGTGATTTTCTAATGAAATAACAATGATGTGCAGGCATAAATAGAAAAACCCTGCGTTCAGGCTGAGCTAGCGCTTGTGACAGAAGCAGAAAGGCGCCTGCGCAGTTCAGCTCAAGTCGTCTCCTTCCTCCCCGCCCCGCCCCGCCTTGGCCGACTGCCTGTGAGTCATTCTTTGTTCCACTTCCCACCAACACCAGTCGCAAATGAATGCTCACTTCCTTGACATAAAGTTGACAACTCTCATTGTCAAGGACTTCTATTTCTCTCTCCACAATAGATCAAAGTTCCCACTGCAGAAAGTTAACGCTGTATTTTGATTACCAGGGCTACTCTTTTCTACTCTGGAGTTAACTATTTTCTACTACGTAGATCCATGCAATTGGTGGAGTCCTTCTCTCCCACGGTGCTGCAAACATGCCTTCTGCACATGCCTGAAAATTCCCCTCCCCTGAGTAACTGCTGTGAATTTATGAACTTCCTTAACTTTGACCATGAGAATGAACACTGTCTAGTCTGATCGTACCCGAAAGAAATCCCCTGGTTTCTCTTATTGCAAAGTCATCCATTATCTGCCTGCACCCTCCACCACTACTCTTTTGAGGAAATAGTGGTTTAAATTGATCGGTACTGTTTCAAATAATGAAATATTACAAATAATTTAAATATCCAACCAAAAATGAAGAGGTGAGAAGCAGCAGTACAGCCAGGTGTTCCCAGCTTGGACTCTGATGCCAGATGATTTGAGGTTTAACCCCAGATGGAAAGTTAATTAACTTCTCCTTAACTCAGTTTCCCTGTCTGCGAAACAGGGGTAATCATACTACCTAC
>NW_012151374.1:1600485-1615690 GCF_000956105.1 Propithecus coquereli | reverse complement strand
AGATGATTTGAGGTTTAACCCCAGATGGAAAGTTAATTAACTTCTCCTTAACTCAGTTTCCCTGTCTGCGAAACAGGGGTAATCATACTACCTACTTCACAGGCATGTTGTGAGAGTGCTCAGAACTGTGCCGGGCACAGAGGAAGCCTGGTTTGTTAGTTGTTAATATTTTCAAGCCTATGATGGCACACAATGCAGCCATTACAATGGGTGATGAAGAAACATACTTACAAGCATGCAAGGTCTTCGCAATATAACACAAAGTCAAAGAAGTAGATTTCAGGATTTCGGGACAGTAGCTCCAATATGATCCCGTTTGAAATATACATATATCATATACATACGTGGATCTATGGAAGAATATACACTGATATGCCAACGGCGGTTTTTACTGGGTGGTAGAGTTTTAATTGATTTTATTTATTAATTGGCCTCTTTATTTTCTAATTCTTCAACATGAATCATGCATGACTTGAATAATGTTTTAAAATAAGGAAAATAATTCTCTCTTGTCTCATTCAATCCTGTGGCTTCTGGGCTTCAGGTCCCCTTTGCACGGGAAGTACATAAACACCCATTTTGTTAGGATTGTTCTGTTGTTTGTTTGCTTGCCTGCTTTGGGGATGAATTATATTTAGAGAGTGGTTAACCACTTTGGTTTGAGTCTTCTTCCAAATTTATGTTGCTTGAAGTATCTACACTCATGAAAGCTTAAGGAGGCATAGTTCGACCCAAGGAAGCAGTGGCATCCAAGCCCCCCTCCTCCTATTCCAGGTTCTTCCAACCACATCACCTTTGATTAATAACCATTGATCGCTTATGTTTACCAGAGCCTCAGATGCCCTAGTTGCTCAAGAAGATTTGTTAGCTAGCTGTAATTTTTCAAAAATTCCACCACAGGATTAAAGTAACAGTTTTTAAAAAATCCTTTCAGCTGAGAAGTACCAACAAGTTTGAACAGTGACACTTGATTAATTAACATAGAAAATCAGGTCAGTCTCATTTGGTTTCTGTCTGTAGATAAAACTTAAATCATGCTGGTTATATTTATTCATGTCAGAATAGTTTGTCTAATTCGGGAAAACTGGGTGTTTGGTATTACAGAATCCAAATATCTAGATACCTGGATTTTATAGATGTTGGGGCTCAGAGAACAATACCCCAAAGTATGGTGCTTTGGCAATCGGAGCACTTTTGAATGAAAGGAAATCAGAAGACCTTGGAAGCTGCCTCAGAACCAAGGACTTTCTAACCTTCCTTGTTTCTCCACCCCCAAAGTGCAGGGAGGAGCTTTCTCTGGAAGTTCCCTTATCTGACTGAGGAAAACAACCTCTGAAAGAAACACAATTATCTTGAAACCACCCCACCCCCAGGAATTTCATCAAATAACCAGGAAAGATTAACCACCGGAGAAGAGAAAAGACTAGAAGTCCTCACTGTGCCCAGAAAGACTTTTCATCTATTCTTCTGAGGGCAGCTCCTAGGGATTACCTGGGAGACTTTATCTACATAATAAGACAGCCTTTGTTCACAGCGCAGTTCTCCTCCTTACTTTCCTGAAATGTGTTGCCACCTCCCCCAGAGCTCAGAGGAACTTTGTCCCAGGCCATTGTCTGTTCTATGGGCTCATTAAATTCCCCTGAAAATCATTTACTACTGCTCAAAATTGCCTACATCCCCCCATTCCCCCTCCCCTAGGAAGAGGGTGCTATTTAAGCTTCAAACTTCTGGCCCTTCTTTGAGTCTCATGTTTTGTGTCGCTCCCATGCACGCTTGCACGTTAATAAATCTGTATGCCTTTTCTCCTGTTCCTCTATTGTTGGTTTATTTCAGCAGACTCACGCCTTCAGAGGGGGAGGGGAAAATGCCCTTTGCACCTACATGGAGGTTGGGTGTTTTGCTGCTACTGTCTTTGTTTCCTTTTCTGTTAAAAACAGTAACAACATCCTTCACGGATTTGTTTGAAAATAAGCAGGAAAAGTTTTTCCTTTGTCCAGAAAATTACTATTGTAAAACCAAAGACCCTCCACACATGCCCGCTGAAAAAAGGTCTAGATGACTTCCTGTAGGAACAGTGGACCTGAAAAAATGGACCAGAACCCATTGCAGCACACAGCTGGCAGCCTAGTGCTGTATGGCATAAAAAGAAAATGTTATTATTCAGGATCAAGGTTAAGAATTGATTGATAGTTTTTAATGTGCCATAATTTACTTATTTATTTGTCAATTCCCTTTTCTCTCCAGTTTCTATTCAAATAAAACATCACACATGAAAGCTACTTTTAAAAGATATCTGCCAAGATTAAGACATGCCTATAATGGCAGAGAGAGAAGTGGATGAGGGAATGGGCTGCATGTTCAGTAAAAATGTCCTGAAAGTCCTGCATTGTTGATGTTTCTTCTTTTTTTATCTAGTTGTGTGGCGGCATCCCCCAGCTCTGACTTAAACCTCACCATTTTGGTTAGGCCTGGACATAGACTTTGCATCCTGGCCACTGCAGACATGAAGCATTGTCAGTGGCCTTAGATTTTCAAGATTTCTCAAAGTCTCATCCCAGAGCCACCTATATCAGGATAATCTGGGTGCTTATTAAATATTACGACAACCCGGGCCTCACCTCACACCTCCTGGATAAACACTTCTGGAAGTGGAACTTGGAAATCTGCATACTAATCAAACTTTCCAGACTATTCTATATACACTACAGTTAGAGAAGGGAAGAGTCCAATGTTTAGGCCAATAATCTTCTTTCAATAGACTGACCTTGTTTTAGTCAGCTTGAGCTGCTGTAACAGAATAGACTGAGTGGCTTAAACAACAAACATTTATTTATTTCTCACAGTTTTGGAGGTTGGGACATCTAAGATCAAGGTGCCAGCAAATCCAGTGTCTGGTGAAGGCCCACTTCCTGGTTTTCAGATGGCTATCTTCTCATGTATCCTCACAGGATAGAGAGCAGAGAGCAAGAATGAGCTCTCATGACCTAGTTATCTCCCAAGGGCACCTTGTAATACCAACAACATAAAGGGTTAGGATTTCAACAATTGAATCTGGGGGGGGGGGCAGGGACACAAACATTCAGTACATAACAGACCTTAACCTATAGCCGGAGTGTTATGCATTGGACCAAAAGCCAATGGTACCTCCTAGCTACTAATCCTATTGTCCAAGATAGTGGAGGTGTCAGGGGTGAGGGCAAGAAACAACCCCAATTCTCTACAAATGAGAGTATACAACAGGACACTGGAAAAAGAATGAAAAGGTAAGTCAAGACTTAGAGAAAATATTTACAAATCATATATCTGATAAAAGACTCATATCCAGAAATATCCAAAGAACTCTCACATTGCAATAATTAAAACAACTCAATGAAACATGATCAAAAGATTTGATCACATACTTCACTAAAAAAAGAAATGCAGATGACAAATAAAGCATATGAATAGATGTTCAACATCATTAGTCATTAGGGAAATACAAAGTAAAACTACAATGCGATGCCACTACAACCCCATAAGAATGTCTACAATTTATATATTTTTTTATTTTATATATTTAGAGATGGGTTCTCACCATGTTGGCTCTTGGGCTCAAGTGATCCTCCCACCTCAGCCTCCCAAGATATATGTGCATGCCACAGCACCTGGCTTGCAATTTTTTAAAAAACTGACAATACTGCCAAGGATGCAAAACAATTAGAAATCTTATAAATTACTGGTAGAAATGCAAAATTGTACTGCCACTTTGGAAAACGGTATAGCGGTTTCTTATAAGTTTCTTATAACTCAGCATTCCCACTCCTTGGTGGTTTACTCAGTAGAATGGAAATGCGTGTCGGCACAAACACCTGTAAGACAATGTTCATAGCAGCACTGTTCATAATTGCCCCAAACTAGAAACAACCCAAATGTTCTACCAACAGGTATAGCCAATGTATAAACAAACTTTGTACATCCATGCAATGGAATACTGCTCAACCATAAAAAGAAACAAATACTGATACACACAACAACATGAATGAATCTCAGAAGCATCATGCTGAGTGAACACAGAGACAAAAAGCCAGATATTACATGATTCTCTTTATATAACATTCTGAAAAAGGCAAAACTAGAGGTACGCAATCAGTGGTTGCCAGGAATCCAGGGTAAGTAGGAGGGGACTGACTTCAAAGAAGCAAAGCAGAACTTTATGGGGTGATATAAATTCTCAATATCTAAATTGCAGTGGTAATTACATGACTATATTCATTTTTCAAAGCTCATAGAGCTGTATGCATAAAAAGGATGAATTATACTATAGGTAAATTATACATCATTAACTTGGACACTAGCAACAACAACAAAAGTCTATGATATAGTCTGTGGGCCAAGAAAGGCATTTACAGTAACATATTCACCATTTCCCAAATAAAAACTTAGTTTTGCTAGTGGAACTAAAATAGAAAAAAGTGTTTCCATACACATATATATTGTGGAAGGAATCCATTCCCCCACTACTAGGGAGGCTTCTGAGGCCCATAATGAAGGGTTCCAGTGACAGATGCATTGACCTCCATAGAAAGGTGATCTCTGCCAGAGTTCATGGCCATTTCTTCCTAAGCAACCCTTCATGCCCTTCAGAATAAGAAAGCAATGAGTTCCAAATCATGACAGATCCACTAAGTTATACAGTAAAACAATTCAAATGGAAGTTGAGCTGCAGGAAAGCAACATGAAAAATGTAGGGCCAACTGCCAGTGCATTGTTTACCAAGCCCACTGAGAAAGCTAAATTCTGTTCAGCAAACAGTTCCAAGGTAAGTTCCTTCAATAGTCTCTCAAAAATGGCAAAGAAGATCAAGTAGCAGTGTTTTGTTTTTGTTCAGAAAACAACTATCTACGCAGCAGGAGAGCAGTGGAAAAATAAATGTTTAAAAACAAAAAAAAAAAAAAAAAGGAAAAAGAAAGAAAAAGATACTGGATCACCCCGTTGTTTTGGTTTCCTGGTGCCCAATACAAAACCTGAATGATTGACGATTCTTATTTGTGACTCACTCAGACTATTTGCCATCACACAACTTTTCCAGGAATGGGAAGAAAGAGGCGAAGGACAGTGTGAGGATTTTAGGGAAATCAAATAAAGGCTGAGACATAGATGGAGTAGTTGGATCCCAATCTGAGAGTGTCATCTCAGATTTTGTAAGAAAGGACCAAGGAATGTATAATTTCACCAAGCAGCCATTTGGTGAGGCATAAGATGCTCCTCACAGACAAAGATCAAAGATTTAAATAGCAGAAGGGGTGGGATCTCAGTTATTCTGAAAACAAACACCGTGCACCATTAGAAAAATCATATAAAACGTCTATTTGGGTGAAAGGAATTTTATTTGTAATGAGGAATGGTTGTTGTAAAATATACCTTGCAGAAAGACAAGCTTGGATATTTCTGATCTTTCCTTCAGCATACCAGCCTTTAGTGTTGTGACAACGCTATAGCTTCCCCTTCTCTGGTCACTTTTGCAAAGCTGTTTAGTATTTCTAGAATTCAGTGGCACTCACGTAGGGAGAAGCTGGTACTTGGGAATTCACTTTTGAAGGGAGCTGGCAGCTGGGAGAGCTGGGCCGTTCTCTTTGTGCCCAGGCCTTAAGAGAGCTGTGCGTTTGGCAGAGGAGTAAGTCTTCAAATACTCAGAGCGGACACCACAGAAGGATCTGATTGCCCTCGTTCTACATAGTCCACGTACTTCTTGCTGCCTGCAGTTGTCATTTCAATCAGGGCTTCATTACCGAGCAAATTTTCTTCTTAAAATATTTGCTTTCATAGAGAGATTCTGTCTGTGTAAGCACTGTGGTCAATTCCAATGCCAGGAAAGTCCAATTTTAAAGATGCGGGTTGGCGTGAGAGCGGAGAAAATGATAGGAGAGTGTGTTTATGTCGATGTGTGTTTGCTCTATTCTTCGTGCCTCATGCCACCCCCCTCCACTTTCTCTACTGCTGATTCAATTAGCCACGCATGCGGCACCGCCAAGAGGCACTCTGTTTCTTCAAGAAATTAACATAATGGATGGAACTGGGAAAGTAAGTACAGAAAGGTTGTCACTGCTTCATTTCTTTCTAAAAATCTTTTTTCTCATATCCAAATCAAAAATAGTGATGCTCATTTCTATTAAGTTAAATAGAACACCTTCCCTATGGCCCAGCAATTTTACTCCTAGGTACACAACCAAGAGAAATGAAAGCACAGGTCCATAAAATACACCAGTGTTCATAGCAGCTTTATTCACAATACACCCAAACCGGAAATGATCCAAATGTCCATCAACCAAAGAATGGATGAACAAATTGTGGCATATCCTTACAATGAAGAATACACAGCAGTTTTTTTTAAAAAAAGAATAAACTACTGATACACACAACCACACGGATAAATCTCAAAAACATCATATCAAGAGAAAGAAGCCAGATGCAAGAGTGTATTCTGTACGATTTCATTTATATAAAGTTCACAAACAAGCAAACCTAGTTTATGGGAGTAGAAGTCAGAACAGTGGCTCACTGGGGTGTGAGGAGCATGGTTGTTAATTGACTGGGAAAGGAGAACAAGGGAACTTTCTAGAGTGATGGAAAGATATAGATCTTTATCCAGTCGGTGGTTACAAGAAGGTATGTGTAGGTAAACATTTATCAAGCTATACACTTAAATGTATGCAATTTGCTGTATGTAAATTATACTGCAGTTTCAAAATAACGCTGATGGGCGTCCACGTCCAGCTGCCATGGGGCTGACAGAAGGCATGAGGATTACAGTTAAGAAGCATCAGATTTGGCTTTGAGCTTTTTGAGAACGAGGCAATAAAGAGAACTAAGTATTGTTTCTCGTAGTCAGGATGGAGGAAGCACACGTTAACCACTGAGAGAGACCTACTGTGTGCTTGATACTGTGCTGGGGGCCTTGGGAGATGGGGTCTCTGCTCCCTAGGATCTCACAGTCTAGTACTGCGTGTACATTGATGACAAGAATTCAAGGTAGAAAGTGATAGGTGACTCAGACCAGGTTTCAACCATGTGCTGGGAATGTCATGTGATTTGCCCAACATTTGTTGGAAATCGTTGACCGATAGAGGCAGAGGAGAGGCAGGTGCCACGCTTCCACAGGAGAGGGTACTTCAAAGGACGGGGGGAAGGTGAGTGTATCAAGGGAGGTGCAAAGGAAATTTCCATTCCCCCCTCTGGCTTTGTCTGCATGGAAGGGTTTGACCTTTACCCTCAACGGATCTATTTGGGGGCCCTAGGAGTGTCAGGATAGACTAGTTTCCTATGGCTGCTGTAACAAATTACCACAAGCTTGCTGGCTTAAAACAACAAACGTTTATTCTCTCCCAGTTTTGGAAGGCAGAATTTTGAAATCAGTATCACTAGGCCAAAATCAAGGTGAGCAAGGCCGTCTCTTCCAGGAAGCTCTAAGGGAACATTCATTCCTTGCCTTTTCCAGCTTCCATTGGCTGTCCACGTTCCTTGGCTTGTGGCCCCATCGCTCCAGTTTCTGCTGTTGTCACATCACCTTCTCCACCAAGCATGTGTCGTATCTCCCTCTGCCTCCTTCTTATAAAGATACGTAAGGTTGCATTTAGGGCCCACCCAGACGATGCAGGATAATCTCCCCTCTCAAGATTCTTAACTTAATCTGCAAATAACATCTTTTTTTCATATAAGGTAACATTCACAGGCTGCAGGGGTTAGGACCCGGTATCTTTGGGGGCTGTTATTCAGCCAGCTATACAGGGCCCACCCGCACCTTGGCCCTGGGGCCTGTAAACAGAGGCAAACACTGACCTCTCTCTGTCAGGAAGGAAGATGCAGTAAATTAAAACCCATGCGCATGGGCCCGCCTTCTCTCTTTCGCCTTCTGCCTAGCTGAACGGGCTGCTGGCTTCCTGGTTGCAGAATGACTCTTTGAAGGAAGCCTCACACAGAGCTTCCTCAGAGCTATGGGTGGAATGCACCGAACCAAGACTCCAGGGCAGGAGTCTTACCACGGTGCTAGTGGCATTTGGGGCAGTATCATTCTTTGTGGTGGGACCTGTGCGTTGTAGGATGTTTGGCAGCATCCCTGGCCTCTACCCACTTGACGCCAGCAGCACCCTCATCTCCTGAAGCCAGCTGTGACAACCAAAAATGTCTCCAAACATTGCCAAACACCCCTGGAAGGCCAAATTGCCCCTGGGTGAGCCCCACTGCTCTCACTGTAGTCCCTGGGGAGGCTGGCCTGCCTGGCCACCACCACCCCCCTTCTCCTTCTCTGGGCCTCTCCAGTTCTGAGAACACAGAAGGACCATGTTATTGGGTCTCTGGTCTAGCCCCTTTGTCCTCGGTGCCCCCGGGGAGGGGCTTCTAGAGCTGGGTTTCCTAAGACTGGGAATAGTGGGGCCCTGAGTGAGGGCTCAGAGGATGGATCCCCAGCTCCCCTCTGAGGACACAGTCTGGACCTGATCTCCTGGGGGCCACTGGGACTCGCCCAGCCTTGGGCCTGGGACAAGCTGGACAACCTCTCAATTTTCTTTCCTTAGGGTCCTGAGAGTCCATGGAAGTTGGCGTCGTAGACACTTGGGGTCCCCAGGGGCATTCTGTCCTACTTCCAGCCTCTGTTCTTGGCAGCAAACCTAAGAAAATATCTCAGTGGAGTAGAGTGAAGAAGTTAAGAGTGCAGGGCTTTGGCAGCCGACGGCTTGGGGTGAGTTCTTAGCTCCACTCCCTGAAAGCTTGGGCACCTTGCACAAACTATGTGATCTGCCTCAGTTTCTTCATCTGCATAATGGGGATAGAACAGAATTGCCATCGTGGGATTGTGGTGAGATTGAAATGACACATACCAAGTGGTCAATAAATATTCACTTAAAAAGAGAAAGAGTTTTATAATATCTGTGTCCTGTCTCTCTACAACACTTGCTCATCCTCCTCAAGCAACCCTGAAGAAGCAGCTTTCAAGGATGCATGTATTTCCTAGAATCTCTGAGAAATGGATCTCCTACACATCAGAGATAAAATACAATAGTGCATGTGGCATTCTATGTTTTCCAAGATCACCATAGTCTCATAGCCGCTTCTTGTCATTTTTGCACAGGGCAAAACTAGTTTCTGTTTTCTGTGTATTTTCATGTAAATGGTATAAAGCCAGAAGCTACAATTGAAGTTTTTTTTTTAAATAAAAGTAAAAAATAAGTTTTCTACACTGGTTCATTTCTTTGCTTTGAAGCTACCTTGTAAATTCACAGGCAGCCCTAAATGCATAAAGCTAAGACTTCTTTTATAACAAGGAGACAGAGAGAAATACTTCTCAAAGCCTTGCTTTTTAAGCACATATATTCTGAATTTACTTGGATGAAGCAAGATTTCAGTCAAATATGGGCAGAGCATGCTGAGAAATCTCAAGTGTGATTGGCTCTTAACTTTGCCCCAAAAGAAGAACATTGTGGTTTAAATGTCGCCGCCCCAGGAAGTCTTGAAATCAACTGAAGAGTTTTTCAAATTCCTTCTCCATCATCTAAACCAGGCCCAAGCCCACTGCTATTGGTTGTTGGAGGGGCCCAGCCTGAAGTCTGGGCTAACATTTTCAACCCTTGTTTGACAAAACATAATTAGAGGAGAAGCCGCACCCCAGTGTCAGTGACATTTGAGTCTTGAGAGCTTTCAATCCCAGCATTGGAATGAATTTCAGTTTTCCTTTCTCGCCACACTACCAATTTGTACTGCTGTAAGCTGACCAGCTTACACACTCTGAAAAGCCAGCTACAGTTCAGCTGGTTTTAAAAGACCCATTGAAAGCCCAGTGCTTGTAAAAGGATGTGTACGGTAGCTTCAGCTGGCCCCTCTAAGCGATGGCCTGAGATGATAAAATGCTTTGCAGCTTAAATTTCCACCAAGTGTTTTAAAACATTGGTGTTTGTTTCAGGGCTTGTGTAATGCTTTGTTATCGACAACACAGGCGTTCTTTTTGCTCTTGTGATCAGATCATGAGTCTCTTGCACAACCAGCCTAGGAGCTCTGTAAGGATGAAGACCATTAACCCCAGCCTTGTTTCATTAGAGACAACCCCAGGCCTCATTAGATAGCCATCTGGGAGAGACAATCTGGGCCTCTGAGCCCACGGCTGCACTTCCCTATCAATCATTTGCACATGCCGTCGGAGGGCCTCTCTTCCAAGCCTTTGATAAACAGGAATTCAACCCTAACTATGCCTTAGAAGCCAACAGATATTATTATCTCCAGTGGAAAAACAGACAGTGACGGAGACAGCTCTGGCCAGAAGCAGAAGAGAACCAGCGTTGGTTCACCTTTTGTTGCCTACTGCATGTTGTGCACCAAATGACCTCAAAGGTCAACTTCTGCGCTTTGCTTTTTGCAATAAGTACGCACATATGTATGCACCCTCCCCTTATGGAAACCTCAAACCCTATTAGGCTACGCTGTCACAGACTCTGACTTGAATAGAGAAGTGTAGGTTTAGGGGACATAAGGGAGATTTTGGATGAAGTATATGTCTTTTTCATGTTCAAGTTGAATGCATTTTGTGCTGGCATCATTGTTGAAAGTCAGTGGCTCTGCCTAAATGGTCATTTCCTTCCAGGACAACTGTGGAAAGCACCCTCAGGCCCGCATCTGACTAGTTTTCCTCTTGGATCTTTAAATCTCAGATATGGAGTTGGCCTTTGCTTTTCACTCTCGCTTGACACTACGCGTTCACTATCAGTCCTTGGTACCTAGGATTCTTTGATAACAAATATAAAGAAAACCTGACGTGACTATAAATTGCTGTAGCCATTTCGGAGGTCAGTCTGACAATGTGGATTGACAGACCCACTGATGTTGAAAAATTTAATTCAAGCATCCTATGTCCGGTCTATATTCGGAGATACAGTCTAAAATCTATGGACAGATAACATTATTTCAACGTTGTTTGCTATGGAGAAAAATTATCTACCTCTTAAATATCCCTCAAGAGCAACTTAAAAAAACATACCTGGCACGTGCTTACAGTGAACATGGCCATTAATAATCACGTTGTTAGAGAATGGGGGAATGTAGCAAAAATGCCACAGAATATAAAAAAGATAGGATGCAAAATTGCATACCCAAAATGACCTAGGTTTGTAAAAAGAGGGACATGCTTTTATGAATATATGTAGAGGCAGAGAAAAAAAATACTGGAAGAAAGTACATTGAAATATGAACAGCAATTTTGGCTGGCTGAGGATGACGTTCGTAAGGGTTTTGTGGGGTTTGTTTTTCATCATTGTGCTTTCCTATATTGTTCAAATTCCCTACAGTATTGTTTTTATAATGAAAAAATTTGTTTAGGAAAATATCCCACCTAAGCTTGCTGATCCTTAATTAATTGACTAATAACAGGAAGTGGGGGCAAGGCAACATGCTTAATAGTGCAGTCGACACGATGGAAGCAAGAATGACCGTCCTGAGTGCCTCCTGCGCTTTCTCCGCTCTTCTGCTAATAAAAGGGTCTCCACGATTACGTGTAACATGTGCCATACAAAAGTCACTACTTTCCCTCTCCGAGGGAGGCTGGTGTCTAGCTGATATGTATGTCTTTCTGTTTTCTTCAGTTAACACAGGAGAAGAGAAAACCTTTAGCAAATGCATCCAAGTCAGAGCACATTTAAGCAAACTGTGTACAGAGTGCGACGAGGGGCCCTGGAGGCCCTGGAGAGCACCTATTTTGGGACCTGTGGCCGTGGCCATAGTGATCTATCTTCAGGAAACTGCTCACTCCACCAGAATGTTGACATCATTGGCCACTGGGTGACCAGATGCTGTCCTTAATGGCACCGGATGTGTGTCCCTTATCATTTACAAGAAAAAAAGCCTGGCTGGGTGCAGTGGCTCACGCCTGTAATCCTAGCACTCTGAGAGGCTGAGGCAGAAGGATTGCTTGAAATCAGGAGTTCGAGATCAGCCTGAGCAAGAGTGAGACCCCCGTCTCTACTAAAACTAGAAAAAATTAACCGGGCATGGTGGCGCATGCCTGTAGTCCCAGCTACTCGCAAGGCTGAGGCAGGAGGATCGCTTGAGCCCAGGAGTTTGAGGTTGTTGTGAGCTAGGCCGACGCCACGGCACTCTAGCCCAGGCAACAGAGCAAGACTCTGTCTCAAAAAGAAGAAAAAAAGAAAAAAAAGAAAAGACGCCTCAGCCATTCCTTAGGGGATACACTGAGCTACTAGCGAGGTCTGATGTGAACTTCACGTGAGACCGTGTCCTCCTCCAAGCTCTCCAATCATTCTTTACTTGGTACTGGACTCAGCAGGACAGGCTGCAAGCCTTCTGGCCTTGCAAACCAACCTGCCCACACCAACCCCATCTGCTCTGCCCTGGAGAGTCATCTTGCCATCCATCAACCACGTTCCTGTCTCAGACCCATGCTTCCTTGGAAATCCCCCTGCCAGACCACATTGCTTTAGCCCTGGAGATGTCCCGACTCCTTCCCAAGGCCTAGATGGAACATCTTAATCCGGTCTACATAGTCTTCTCTCTATTGTCTTATATCTGCATGCTGACAGAGATTTACAGGTGTAAAGTATTCATGAATACCTTCAAATACAAACTATAAGATCTCTTTCTTCCCCCTAGCTTGGACATAGCACAAAGACCATGCAACCTGAATATTACTGTGCAATCCTCACGAGCCACATGAAACAGGAAGCTCCTGGGGTTTCTCGCAAGCAGATGATAGATGGTTGTGGTTTCAGTGCAACAGTCAGGTAGATTTTGCAGCCGGAAACGTTCACACAAGACAACCTTTATGGCTTCTATTCAACTCCAGTGTTAGTCAGATGCGGTCCCTTTTACACTTTGACAAAAGCCATTTGATGTCTGACACTGGATTTATTTTTTCTTATTGCAGTGTCTGATGGTACCAGGCAAAGGATGAAACACTGGATCCAGCTGAGGAAAGACCTCGGTGTAGGGCCTTTTCTCAGCTGCTCTTAAAGAATCCCACAGATTGAGCCATTTTCCCTTGAGTAATAATCCCTCAAGCTTCTAAAGAGACCACTTAGGGAAGGAAGAGCCTCGCTCCACTAACATAGCTGTGTGATGCCTTCTGGGAAATGAGGCTAAAAGTGAATAGCTTTTAGCTGCCTACTGTTAGTAATCTGGTCTCAATACCAATCGACGTTATTTATCACTACTGAACAGGCATTAATAATGGAGAGTCTGAAAGGGCCTGAAGATCACATCTAAGATTCTCAGACTCCCAGGAACCACACTTTCAGATCTCGGTGGTCTTGGGTCAAACTTTTCCCTTGCAATGATTCCATGCATCCAATTCAAGATGCATGCTCACAAGCTTTGCGAGCAGGTTACACTTCCATTACGAAGAAAAAAAACAAAGAAACCTCTTGCACCATTAATTTCAACTGCAACCATACTGCAAGACTTCAAGATAATGTGTCTTGCACAAGGGTACTATAGATCGAGGGGGAGCCTTTGTAAATATTTGTATACTTTCCCATTGATGGTTTTTAGTTTTGTTTTGTTTTTTTTTTTTAACTTTGGACAGAGAGTTGGCAAAGGAAATAGAGCTGGTTCACAAGCTCTCAAATGGAGGTCTTACGATTTTTCTATTTTCTCCATTTCTCATTTTCAAAGTCACTCGCCTTAATAAACAACCCAAGAGACACTTGTAAATAGACAATAACCAATTTTTAAAAATTGACTTATACAGTCAATGCTTGATTATCTAGCTACAGCAGCCACGGTGGCCTGCCTTCTTAAGACTCATTAATAGTCCAAACATTTTTGTCATCAAATTAACCTTTCTCGCTAAACTGTTGCTGAGATGAAAATGAATCAATAAACGAATGAATAAATAAAATGGGTTTGAGATTCATTGCCCTTTGCTCTCATGTCCCATCTAAATTCAAGCCCCAGAAGAGAAGAAGAGGCAAGACAAAGTCTTGGGAAAAGCAAAGACTGTAAAACCATTCCCAAAATAATGGCACACAGCTGCAGAAGGAATAACTTAGCCAAATGCTCTGGATGCGAGGGTGTGCGCAGGGGAGTAAGTCTGCCTGAGAAACAAGCAAAGCCTGCCTTCCCCAGATTCCGCTTCAGACACAGTGTGGGTTGCAAACAAGCTGCCTGGGCACTCTGTGGCACGGCTTCCGGCAAGAGACTTCCTGGAGAGGAGAAAACTCGTGGTGTTGTTTGCTCTGTATTCCCGAGCTCTTGCCGTGTTTTCTCCTGTTTTCAGCTTTCAAGAGCCTCTCAGAGAGAGTACACTAGACACTGATACACCATGCTGCTAGGCAATCTCTTTTGCATACCGATTTGCTTGGAAAATTCTAAATTAATTAACATTAACATTCAGACTGGTATTTGGATAGAGGTACTATTTTCTGAGTGGGGTCTGCAAGGCCAAATTGACATAGAAATGGCCTACAGTGATATAAGTACCCAACCCCAACTAGTACGGAGTAACAAATAGATTTATTTGGATGCTGGGGAAATCATCAATTCTCCATCTCAGAGGTCCTGGTTTCATTTATTCTGATGGAGGAAAGAGGGTCTTAATTATTTGCAATCCTTCTACAGCAGATACTGGTAAATATTCTTTTCTCTATTGAGTTATAGAGCAAATCCATGATTTCATCAGCTATCAGTCTACTACTAAATAAGTAAAAATTACTAAATAGAGACATTTGGCACTTCAGTGGAAATCTCAGGGTCAGCTTCTACTTAACTATTTTTGTGCTATTGTTTCTTTAATTGAAAGTGACCTTGGAGGTCATAGCCTTTGTTCTGCAGATAAGGAAACTGAAGACCAAGGTCGCACAGATAAGTGGTGACACCGATTGTCCAAAAACCCCAAATCTCCCAGTTACCCCAGTTAATGCTCTTTGTACAAAGCTCTCCAAGCCACGGGTAGGACTTTCTGTACTGACATTCTCAAAGGATCCTTGGGCTTCACATGTCAGTAACACTCATTAAGTTTTCTAACTAGGAAGAACAAGCAAAGCTCAGTTTCCTCCTCTGGTCAACAAATTAAAAGAGCAACAAGCTCAAGGCAACTGAAACAGGCATTGCTTTATGGAGCTTGAATTTTATGTAAGTCACTTATTGCCCTGCATGAAAAGATAATTTTAGCATAAATTCTAGCCTTTTTTCTTAAACTGTGGAGGAACAATCAAATAAGCTAGCTTTTTTTTTTTTT
>NW_012151374.1:1593262-1600180 GCF_000956105.1 Propithecus coquereli | reverse complement strand
CCCTCACTTGTCATTTCAACTTAGGCAAGAGACAGTAATGCAACTATAAATTTTTATTATTACAGTGGTTTCAATAGGCACATGATAGCTTTTAGAGCAGTGGTTCCCAACCTTTTTGGCACCAGGAACTGGTTTCATGTAAGACAAATTTTCCACAGACCGGGAGGGGGGCATTCGATTCTCATAAGGATCTTGCAACCTAGATCCCTTGTGTGTGCAGCTTACAGTAGGGTTCGGCCCACTCCTAATGCCAAATCTAATGCCGCCACTGATCTGAGAGGAGGTGGAGCTTATGCGGTGATGCCAGCCATGGGGAGCGGCTGTAAATACAGATGAAGCTCCCGCTCGTTCACCTCCTGCTGTGCAGCCTGGTTCCTAACAGGTGGAGGATCAGAGGATCAGGGGTTGGGGACTGCAGTTCTAGAGAATGGCAGAAATTGCAGTGAAACATATTTAAGGAGACTGTTTACAGGACTGTTTTCTCAAAAACGTCATGCTTACATGTATTCAATGATTTTCTTTGGGATGGGAATGAAGAAAGAGGAAGTATTACTAACTAGGTTGCTTGGGTTTTTGTTTTATCAAACTATTGTTCTGGTTAATTCCACCAATGCGGGGGGGGGTGTTTCAAATGGGTTTATTATTTAGGGCATGAGTTAGGATGAGGATTTCTCAACCTCGGCGCTAGTGACATTTTGGGTCGGACAACTCTGAATTGTGGGGGCTGTTCTGTGCATTCTAGCATGGCTAGCAGCACCCCTGGCATCTACCCACTGGATGACAATAGCAGCCTCCCCCTGGCCTCCACCAATCATGGCAACCAAAAATGTCTCCAGAAATTGTCAAATGTCCCCCCTGCCAATTTGCCTTCCGGTTGAGAACCACTAAGTTGAAGATTGTCTGGAGTCTTCTAGACAAGAGCCACACATAAGAGCTCTAAGAGGAATTGGCTTCTTTGGATACCTTTCACTTGCTTTATGTCCCAAGGACATGGGAAAACTCCTAAATGGCAATGCCCGCCTCCTCCATCACCAATCCTCGTTCCAACTCTCCCTGTGAAAACACAAATACATACTATCATTTGAGAGGCTTAAGTTAATCAAGGAAAACATTCATATCAACCTGCTTTACACTAAATGAAGAGAAGTAATTTTTCTTGCACCGTCAGGCAAAATTCTGCTATTTGTTACAAGATGCGGGTATGCACGCATGCCGGTTCTTAACTCCAGCATCTTGTCTTTGCTAATTCCTGAACTGGCCAGTTCTGCCTCCGAAGTGCAGTGGTTTCCCCTGTGGCTGTGAACGGAGCACTCTGCAGCACGACAGTCACCATTAGTGGGTCATGCTAGTTTTGCATCCTCTAAAATTACAGCAGGCATAAAAAAATCCCACCTCCCCTCTGCTTCTTGAATTTTTCTTTCCTCAAATGGAATCCACATGAGTGGCGTGTCCAGGTCCCTGCCAGAACAATGGAATGTGTATTCAGGAAGCATTTCCCTAAGCAAAATGACACAGAGAAATTCTTCTTTGTCCAAAGCTGAAACTTTGTGCTCAAGAGCTCTCTTATCAGAATTCTGCACTCAATCTAAGATACCTGATACGTTCTGGTACTGTGATACTCAACTTCTTCATGCTTGAGATAAACAGAGGCACATTTTTAGCTTTCATGCCAACATCGAGAGAAGGGTTATGGTATTTCTTGCTTTTGCATCAAACAGCATGATCTCTAGCCACAGTATAGATCCAAATTAATAGAGACACCCATCTGCAAAATGTCATCGCTTTAAGCTCACGATGCTATTTTCTAATCCTAGAGCTCCTTGTGCAAGGTCTGTGTGCAAGAGTCTGCGGCCTGGCTTTCTGAAAGCAACTTCCTGCTCATGTACAAAAATATTTCAGGCGGCGGTCTATTTCTAAATTTTTGTCCTCTCTTTTCTCTCTGTTCCTCTTTTTTTTTTTTTTTTTTTAAGACTTTCACTCCCCTTGTGATAGATCCAGTAGTCTCACTTTAAATACTAGTATAGTGTCTCTGTTCTTTGGACCTTTCACAATCAACATCAAGGCCTTGCACAAATTTGATAAATAAATGCAACTGCAGAAAGAGGTTTTTCTATTCTCCCCCGCCCTACTCTCAATAAAGCTGCAATAACAACTGAAATATGCCCTGAATAAAAGCAGATCACTCTATTTGTTAAAAAATAAAGTACCTTCTCCCAGTAGAAAATGTTTACATTTCCACCACTTTCTATAACTAATAACTTTTAACACAGAGTGCCTCCTCCAGTTATTCGTGATAAAGGAGAGTTTTAACGTCAGCTGAAATAATTTTTTGCCTCCATGAAATATAAATATTGGCAGAGAATAGAAAGCTGTAAAGGTCCTTTACTATTAGATTTGAGACTTCATTTTCTATGTCTATTTCCTTCAGAATCTGCTTAATTGAATCTGTTTGAATGTGTAATTCTTTGTTATTTGATTTTGTAGACGTTTAGAAAAAATCAACACAAATTAAGCTCAGAATGCACAACATTAAAATTTTTTTTTTTTTTTTTGGTGGAACTACATTCCAATGAGTTCCAATGAGTTGAGGAGGAGAAGGAGTAAGAGAAAAAGCAGAATAAATAAGTAAAAATACATAGTTTGTTAGAAGGAAATAAATCAAGATGAGTGGAATAAAGGGAGTGATGCTTGGGGGCTGGTGTGATTGGAAATAGGGTGGTGAGGACGGGCCTCCTTTGGAGGTGACATCTGAACAAAAACTTAAGGTGCCACATGGGTATTGGAGAGAAGCATCTTCCAGGCAAAGGGAACAGCCAGTGCAGAGAGCGGTGGGGGCTGCGAACAGGCCTGGCATGTGGGAGGAACCGATGGAGGCCAGGATGACCAGCGAGGGAGTGGGGCGGTAGGAGGGGACGAGGCCAGAAGGTAACAGGACCACCTCCTGTGGGACTTGGCAGGCCTCTGTAAGGATTTGGCTGTAAGGATTTGGGGAGCCATTGCAGGTTTTAATGAGTTAATTAATTTATTTTTGTGGAGGTGAAATTCACATAACATAAAACGAACAATCGAAAGTGAAAATTCAGTGGCATTTAGTATATTCACAGTGTTGTACAACCACTACCTCTATTTAGTTCCAGAACATTTTCATCACCTCAGAGGGAAATTCCCATAGCCATTGGCTATTAGTCTCCATCTCCCCCTCCCCCTAGCCTCTGGCAACCCCTAATCTGCTTTCTGTCTCTATGAATTTGTCCATTCTGGACATTTCATATAAATGGAATCATACGTGACCTTTTGTGACTGGCTTCTTTCATTTAGCATATTTTAGAGGTTCATCCATACTGTAGTATGCATCTGTACCTCATTCCTTTTTATGGCTGGAAAATATTCCATTGTATGGATAGACCATGATTTCTTTATCCATTCACCAGTTAATGGTCATTTAGGTTGTTGCTATTTTTGGCTATTGTGAGTGGAGTTGCTAACATCATTGCAGGTTTTTAAGTAGCAAAGGGACGTGATCTCATTTCCATTTTCTACAATACATACATGGCTATTTTATGAGTCATCTATTAACAGTAACCCAAATTAGTAAATTCATTTTAAAATGGCAATATAAATAAGTGAATAAATAAGTGCTTCTCCCACTGGATTCATTGGAGCCATCCCTCTGCCATGTGCTACCACCTGCCTGTGTGCTTAAAATATCACCTCCTCCCACCAGAACCATTGTTTAAAATTCTATCATTTTTTTCCCTTCCATTGCTAATTAAAGGCCAATCAACTGTTAAGTATAAAGATATCCTCATTATCCAAAGAATTCATATTTCCTGAAACTGACATAGGGATTTTTAAGACAGATGGGCAGTAATGATTAAGAATGAAAAATCTCCAACCGAGAAAAGGGGAAATCATTTTTGCTTAAAAATACAGATGAACTAAATGCACTGTGGGGTGCTGAACTGGACCCTGAACTCGTCTCTGCGCTTCTGAGGGCAGAGTACCCCTGACTCAAAGCAGGTTTCCATCACTTGGCCTCATTTTCCCTCCTCTACCAAATCATTCCAGTGCCCAAACCTGCCAGGCAGTGCTAGGTGGCAGAGCACAAGTAATAATGACACATCTCCCCTGTAGCACAGGCAGCCATGAAAACGACATGGGGCCTGAGAAGCAAGCACTTGGTGCCCAGGGAAGCCAATTCCCATGCATCAAAAGTCTCTCCATGAGTTTGAAAGCAGCTCCTGGCTCTCTGGCTTTCCATCCCCCAACCAGTCTGAGTCACAGAAATCGTTTGGATAAGGAAAACTAGAGGTGTTCCGGGTGCATCCGTCTTCCCACTCTGCGCTGGCCTCCTCTGGTTAAAAAGGTCGCAGGAGGCCCTGCTGAACTGCCAATGCAGAGAACTCACCTGAAAGCACTTTTCTTTCCCAGCAGGGAGGCTCCCTCAGATTTCCTCCCTGGCAGGCAATTGTTGTAAAGAAAGCAGAGGCTGGAGCAGGAAGAGGCTCTGGGATTTATGGCCTCAGCACGCCCTCCCCATTAGCTCCAGAGAAGCAGGGCTTCAGGGCTTGCCTTTGTGATTCCTGGAGCAAGTTGGGCTGTCCAGCCTCGCACTCTCTTGGCTGGGTGAAGGAAGGAGGGGAAGCAGAGCAGGGTGAGAGATGAGGCCACAGACTGATGCAGAAATTAGGGCATCCCAGGCTGACCACCGCACACACACATAACCTCTAATGAAAAGCGATCCTCAGAGGAATTGGAAGGAAGCTGGAGCTTGCTCCAAGGGTCCCCTCCCCAATTTCCCCAATTTGGAAGGGAAGAGCTGCTTAAGAAAGGATTATTTTGTAAGCATATATTCAAAGTTTGCAAAATGCAGCTGTCTGCACCATCCCATAATCAGGGCTGCCTACACTACCCTTACACTTGTTGGGTGAAATGTGCCTCTGAGAAGTCCAAATGCATTGACCCCACTGACAAAAAAGAATGTGGCTTTCTTGTGCCTCTCAGCCTTGCCCCAGCCTTGGCCCACACTGCATCCTATGCCTGGAACAGGGTTCCCTTCCCACGCTCCAGGCCTGCTCCCACCGGCCTGGTCAGCGTTGTCCCAGCAAGTCTCAGCTCTCGTACCAACTCCTCAGAGGAATCTCCCTTGCTTTCCCCAGGCCCCTAAAACACCAACTAGATTAGGTGCCCATTCTGAGCATCCTGTACTTGCCTTTCTCAGAATCTCTCTCACACTGTATTCTAATGTTATGCCTCCACCATTAACATAGTACACGGCAAGGAGTGGGTGGACATTCAATACATTTTTTTTGGAATGAATGAGTGGATAGATGGATAGATCCATGGATAAATGAGGTTATAAACAACAAATACCTTATCCATGTGTATAATATATATCCCCTTATAAAACATAAAGATGATAGCTAGCTAGCTAGATATCTGTCTGCAGTCTCATTATTCCCCACAGAAAATATTATTTATTTTCATTGTACCAGGGTAAAAATAGCTTTACATGTATTAAATGACTTGCCTAAGTGACAAGTGATAAAGTCAGGTTCTAGTCCATGGAGACATTATTATAAGTATTCTTTCCAATTTCCAAGTTCGTTTAACTCGAAAGAAATATTATGAAGTTAACCTTGGAATCGATAATATTAATTTTGTGGAGAATATATATTGAATATAAAACTAAAGAATTTGAAAGTTAGAAGAAGCTTGCATGCTCATCTGGTCCAACTCCATTATTTTACAGATGAGGAAACTGAAGCCCAAAGAGGTTAAGTGACTTGTCCAAGGTCACGCAGCAGCTAATTAAGAGTCAGGATTGAAATCTAGATTTTTCATAAGCTAAATTCAGTACCTTTTCTACCATATAAGCAAGATGATCGGTTTATAAACAAATCCTTGGAACACAGCATATTTATATTTGGGGCCTGCCTGTGTTTATAAAATCACTCGTGCCAATACATCCTGGGATGATTCCTGTTGCAAATATTCTATGCCAGTTTCAGAGCATGTTTCAGGGAGCCAGTGTGAAGACAGAATTAAGAGTTAGCTCTGAGGTCAAATTACCTGGGTTCAAATGGTAGCTTTGTGACCTGTGGCAAGTCACTTAGCCTCTCTCGTGTTTCAATTTATCACCTACGAAATGAGTGTAATAATTCCTACCTCAGAGAGTTGCTGTGGGAATTATTTACTACATGTAAAGTCATTAGGAGAGTGCTTGGCTCATATTACGTGCTGACAAATGTCAGCTTAAATAGTCTTAGCTGAGAAAACAGGTCATTATGTATGTATGAGGTCCTTGTTAGTCCACATGAGTTGAGAAGAGTAGTGACTGGAAAGGATGACGTGGTGGCCTTCTGGGCACTAGTAATTTTGTCTTTCCCGAACTGGTAACTAGTTACATGGCTATTTGCCATTTGTAAAAATCCATCAGGTCAATCCCATATGATTATCAAGAACTGTGAAGAGTCTCACATTTGACTCTACTTGCAAGCCTGACAAGTTAGCCTGCCATAGTGTTATGGATGCGGGCAGAAGACATGAGACTCCTGGGTCAGAGACAAAGGACTTTATTACTCAGAACAGACAACATGAGCCTCATGTTCATATCAATTCCCCTTGCCCCCTAAGTTTCATGGGGGCAATGTGGAGGGGCCCAGTTGAATGTTGCACATGCTGCAGGTTTATGTCATAGCTGAGGAACTCAAAGCGTAGGAAACTCAAATATTTTTAAAATAGGCAATAAGCCCGCCTGACCTTTGCCCTGGAGAGGAGCATCTGTATTGTGTTGGACTGGCTTTAATGTACTTTATTATGCTGGACTGATCTTTGCTCTGGAGGGACACCCTATCTCTGTCTTCCAAGGCTATTCACTATGAAAATATTCTTGAGAAGATAGTTCAGAACAAATGG
>NW_012151374.1:1560933-1592742 GCF_000956105.1 Propithecus coquereli | reverse complement strand
CTGACGCCACGGCACTCTAGCCTGGGCAACACAGTGAGACTCTGTCTCAAAAAAAAAAAAAAATGTTGTTCTATGATCAAATACATTAGGGAAAATCTGGGGTAAACTGTTTACTTTTTTTTTTAGCCATTGGACTGAACAGAACCTTTCATATGCTAATGTCATCATGTACCTTCAGGAAAAGGAACACAATTTGCAGCTGTTTTGCCACATTTGGTGCTTCTGGAACCCTTCCTACACATATGTAACAATTACCTGTGGGTCTAGTTAAGTGCAGATCTGGATTCAGTAGGTCTGCAGTAGGACCAGAGATTCTGTGTTTCTAACAAGCTCCCAGAAGATGCTGATAAACTGGCTCATAGACCACTATACTTTGAGTAGTAAGGAGTTAGAAAACCCTCTTTTCAAGGAACTTCTCACAAGACAGGGGTTCTATGAAGCACGCTGTGAAATTACACTCTCAACCAACCCTAGCTCTGCTATCATGTCCAATCTAATATGGGGAAAAATATAAAATTCTTAAATGCAAAAATCTCAACGATTTGTAATTCAGATCAAAGCTGATTAAATGGAAAATGCAAAAATGCTAAAGCACTTAGGAAAGTTCCAAAACGGTGCAAGTATTTCTTCCAATATAGGCAAAAATCACAAACGAGGGCTGAATAACAATGAAATTCTAATTTTGCCAGAAATGATAACCTAAACCATGAAAATCAATTGAGTGTGGTTTTGTGAAATAGATGAGACCTAAGCTAATAAGGCTGTACATCGACAGAGGCTGGAGACTGTTAGAGCAGCTGGTGGAAGTTTGCCTGAACTTCATATAACATGGGGTACTCGAGCCACCCTGTTTCTGATCGGGCATTCTCCATAGGTGAATACTGTGGGTGGAAAGCTGTGCCCGTGTGGCTTCCACATAGCACCTGGGCAAGAAAGCACCAACAGTGGAACAGAAATGACTCAGTTGCACCTAGTTCTCTGCTTATCTTCCTTAAAAATCTGGTTCTCAGCCCCGGCTACACATTAGAATCACCTGAGAAGCTTTGGAAACAGTCTTGATCCTCTTCCAGACCAGTAGACTAAGAATCCCCTGGGCCAGGGTCCATGCGTTGGTTATTGTAAAAATCCCCCCAGAAATTCTTATGGGAACTGTTACTTTTAAGTCTCTAACAGGCTTCAGTGAAGGAAGTGAAAGCCAAAACCGAGTGTAAATGAAGCATAAATCACCCAGGTACACCTGCTTTCCTCTCTTCCGCATCTCTGATTCTGCTACTGTACTAAGAACCGCCACGCTCTGAGAAAAGAGATCAACAAGAACATGGTTCATTTCCCTCTAGACCTCACCGCATGTCTCATCTCGCTATAGCTCGTATTTGGTGCAAGTGATGGATCTCATTTTCAGGAAACAAAAGCACAGAAAACTCCCTATGTAGGACTTTATAGGAATTTTGACCAGGTTGAAATTAATTTTATCTCATATTTACCATAACTTGAGCATTGTATTATCTCAATTATTATGATGGATAAAGGAATTCTGCAGTACCATAATGTGCAGTTTACAAATTCCCTCATTTTATGTGTGAACGAACTAGGATTAGTGGGGTAAAGTAACTTAACTAACTTGGTCACACAGCTAGTAAGTGCAGAAAGTTCTGGGTTTGAGTCACAACTTTCCGAGAGCATTATACAAGGGTGGGACTCGTTGCGAGTCACCTGAAGGTATGTCCACCACACTCATCTAAAAATAATCTTATTTTAATGGAGCGATTCTTCCAATAGTAGGCCACCAATCACCATAAAACCCAAACTTGGCAGCAAAAAGCATGTATCCATTTATGAGGAACAGATTAAAAGAATCAAAGAGAAATTGGATAATTTGAGGCTCATATAACATCTGACATAGTAAGCTGATCTATAAATCATTATACTCCTATAAAATTTCCGTGGCATATTTTTCAAATAATACACAAAAGGAAAATATTACTTTTGATTTCCACCTTTTATATTGCTGATGCTTCTGAAAAATTGGTGTGTATGGCACATCTTTCTGCAATTATATTTTGATAAATGCAAAGTCCAGTACAATTGCCCTTGAAATGAGATATTTAATGATGTGAAAGCTAATGACCATGTTATGGTGATTCCCAATAAAGATCTACTTATCTCCATAAACTCCCTGAAATATAATGCAGTGGCTGTGAAAATTGCTTAATAAACCTCTTTTAGACTGGGCTAATCTTTGTAGACTGGGTTAATTTATGGGGACTTTTTCAAAAAGCCCAGCTCTCCACCTGAGTGTGAGTGTAGAAGTCTCAAAAGGCCTGGCCTGGTGTCTGTTTGGCAGGATTGGTGGGCAGTGGAATTGCCTTCCTTCACTAGAAGCTCCAGTTTGACAGCACAACAGCGGAAGAACGTCTTCACATGCATGTGAAGAGTATCTAGCAATTTTAAGAACTTTTAGAAAGCACGTGGCATATAAATACCAAATGAAGGAATGAATGAGTGAATGAGAAACATGTTAGTTACTTCAACAGAGAGAAAGTCATCAATAATGGAGTACAGCTAAAAACATCTCAGCTGGTAGACAGTTTTACAACAGAAGTGATTTGGTCAACAATGGCACCTTTTGATTCCCAAAGTCTTTTTGTGGGGAAGAGGATGTGGAGATGGGACAGGAGGGGCTTATGTGGAAGCAGGTAGAGATTGTTTCAGGGGAAATGGATTTGAGACCATGTAGTATTGATTGTAAGACCCATAACCATGCCTTTAGCAAAGAAAAGATTAATATATATATTTACAGAATAAATGTGTGCCAACAATGTTTGGTTTAAATACATTACCCCAAAATACCCTCCTCTCAACCGCTGGAAATGTATCTTTTTACCAGGATATCTGGCCAGAACTTGTCCCACTGGAGAGCCTTTCAGTCTTCTAACAGGCCGACACAAGGGCTTGTCTTTCACACTCTTGTGGGAGATTTTTTAAAGCCCATATTCCATGTAACAGCTATGTGAGATCCCTGGGCTGAGAGGCTGTTAGTTTGGGGGAGATGAAAAAGGCTACTGAGCGACTGTGGAGTTCAGGGAGATGTCTTGGGAAGGGCATGCTGGGTAGGTTCTCTTGGTGGGCCGCTCAGGTAGCAACAGGTGGCATCAGTAACCTGGGAATCCCAGGAACAGTGGTAAAGAGGACACCAAGAGTTGGGAAGGGGACAAAGAAAGGAGATATTCAAGGCAAACACGCTATGATGCTTCTATCTGCTTGCTCCAGTACTTGGAGCCCCTGAGAAGAAATATGCTAGGGCTTTAAGGCTACTAATCTCTATTGATTAGAGGCCCAGACAAACTTAAAAAAGGCTGAATTCAACTCCATAGAGTAGCAGTCTCTATTGGAAATATAATGAGAGCCACAACAGTGAGCCATATATGTAATTTAAATTTTCCGGTAAGCACACGTAAAAAAGTATAAACAGGTGAAATTAATGTAATATATTTTATTTAACCCAAAATATCCAGAATATTATCATTACAGCATGTAATCGATGTAGAAATTATTGGATATTTAATCTTTTTTTGTCCTAAGTCATCAAAATTAGGTGTGTGTTATACACTTACAGAACATTTGAACTTGGACTTGACCCATTTCAGTTGCTCAGTAGCCACTGAGTGTGGGTGGCTCAGTAGCAGTGGCCACTGTATTTAAAAAGGGAGCTATAGAGAATGGCATTCTAACAGATCCTTGGCCAAATGCAGAATGTTCAAGGCCACATATTGGTAAGGTTGCTGCACATGTAAAACACTGGAGAGTAAATCTGGAAATCTGGAATATTCTTCAAAAAATACAACCACCAATTAATCTATTCAAGAAGAAAATTTCCTACAAGAAATTAAACATCATCAAAATATAAAGGTACATTTGTGCATACTTATATATAGTAGTTTCCGGGCTCTTGGCCCAGAAATACAGCATTAATTATTGAGATACACACACACACACACACACACACACACACACACACACACACACACTATTCAGATGTCCTTAATTTCACAAGCCATGACTGAATTTGAGAAACTGAAGCAATAATCCCCATCATAGACTCAGTATAGTGTGGCAGCAATTATTAACGTTCCCATTTTACAAGTGGAGAATTTGTCACTGTTCTCTCAGGGGTCCACATGGCTTTTGGCCTCCATTCCTTTTTGAAACAGAATTCAGCAGCAGAAGTGGACCATAATGGTAGAAATCTATAGATAAAATGTACATCCATCAGTGGAATTATTCGACAAGAGCAGTCTCTTAACTACTCACTTCCAAGCTTTAGAGCTGAGTCATCATCAGGAAACTAAAGTCCACAGACACAACTTCGTTCTCCAGGAAAGAAGGTCTCCCTCCCTCTCCAAGACGATATTCCTTTCTGCTTTTCTTTGGAAACCATTGGCCTTATTCAAGAAGTATTTGCCCGGGCGCAATGGCTCACGCCTGTAATCCTAGCACTCTGGGAGGCCGAGGCAGGAGGATCATTTGAGCTCAGGAGTTCGAGACCAGCCTGAGCAAGAGCGAGACCCCATCTCTAGTAAAAATAGAAAAAATAGGCAGGCAACTAAAAATAGAAACAAAAAATTAGCCGGGCATGGTGGCGCATGCCTGTGGTCCCAGCTACTCAGGAGGCTGAGGCAGGAGGATTGCTTGAGCCCAGGAGTCTGAGGTTATTGTAAGCTGTGCTGACGCCATGGCACTTTACTCAGGGTGACTAAGTGAGACTCTGTCTCAAAAAAAAAAAAATAGATAACAGGACTGGGAAGGGTGGGTCAGGGGGAGGAGGAGGGAGGATGAAGAGAAGTGGGTTAAAGGATATTCACTACACATTATATACATGTAGAAAATGTCTTATGTACCCCATCAATTTGTACAAATTAAAAAAAATAAAAATAAAGTGGTTGCAGGGAACAAAAGTATCTCAAAGTGGTTTAAGAGTAAATGAAGAATTTATTAGAAAAAAATCTTCAAGTATTTCATGGAACACAGGGAGTCTCCTCTGTTGGCCTCTCTGCATCACAGCTTGGGCTTCCTCTTAGCATGGTGTCCACATAGTCAGACTTCTTCCATGGCAGCTGGAAAAACATATTCAAGAATTCCATGAAACACAAAGGCTAGAACAAGAAAATTGGCAGGTTCCAAGGACACTCCCTATGGGCTGCTTTGTCTCCATTTCCTTTCCTCTCTCCATATCCACTTCTTTCTTCTTTCTCTCTCTGACTGATTCTCTCTTTCTGCTTGCACAGTGTCCACGTGGCTACCCCAACCACAAAGATTGAACAGAATGACATTGTCTCCTTTCTACCTTCCTGGCAGGGACGATCTGACTGGCCCAGATGTAGTCTAGGCCTACAATTGAACAGTGTGTAGTCACTAAAAATATTCCTAGCACTTTTGATAAAAGGAGAAGAGGCATGTCCCACAATGTGATGTGAAAAGTGCTAAAAACCAATTGCATTTATTGTATGAGTGTGACTCTGCTAAAAACACTTTGAAAAAAGATACTAAGAAAATATTTTAAAATAGAATGGGGCATCTCAGTTATCACTTGCTGCCGAATAACGAACTCCGCAAAACTTAGTGTCATAAAACAATAACTATTTGTCATTTCCCATGATTCTGTGGATCTGAGCTGGGTGGTTTTCTGCTTCAGGTGGCATCAGCTGAGGTCACTAATTCTACTGCACCTGAAGTGGGAGCTGGGCTAGGCTGGGAGGTCCAAGAAGGTTTTCTTCACATGGCAGATACCTTGGTTCTCATCTAGTGGCCTCTCCACATCACCACTTGGGCTTCCTCACAGCATGGTGTCTCTGCATAGTCAGACTTCCTACATGGCAGCTTGTTTCCAGAGGGAAAGTGAAAGCTGCCAGGCCTCTTAAAGTCTAGGCCTAGAATTGGCACAGCATCACTTCTGCAGACTTCTAGTGGTCAACGTGATTCAGGACATCAGCCCAGATTCCAGGGGAGGTAGACTCCACCTCTTGCTGGGTGAACAGCACATGCCTACAGGGAGACAAGAAATTGATGGCAGCCATCTGGGGAGACTACCACATAGGGATAGCAATCTTGATGTTTGGACTTATAAGAGAGGGGATATTTTTCCTGCTACTTTTTGTTTTTCTGTACTTTTAAATTCTTCAATGAGCACCATTTTAATAACAATTATTTTAAAATGGTGCTAAGTTTGTAATCATAATTTGTTAAATGGTGCCAACTTGAATGTCTGGAATAAATAGATTAAAGGGAAGATGTTTCTATGCATTTTAGAAGGCGACACTTGGTGGGAAATAATGCCTGCAAGAAATTTTTGGCTTTGCCTCTCTCCAGAGTAATAAAAATAGTCAAAATGGTAGGTGAAGAACAAGGGGAAAAACATACTTCTTGCTAGCAGTCACTCTGGGACCAGAAGGCTCCTGAAATGTGATGTCTGTTGACTGCTGCTCAGGAAAAGCACTTTCATGTCACCTGAAAGGCCCCGCATATTCATTGCCTGCACTGAGCCAGGCATCAACATCACCAACAGCGCGGATTTCACATGGGTTGAGATCAGAAGAGCTACTTTCAGCCAAGTGACTTCTGTATGCAGGTGACCTTGTGCCCTCTCTCCCCTTCCCAGCTCTGTTTCCCACTGGCCTCTCTGCCACGGATCCTCCAATCCCTTCCACCACTTCCCTCTCCCCCAAGAGATTCCCCTGCCCCAGCTCAAACTGTTCCCTCTGCCTCCAGACCCGGACCAATTCCCTTTCTCCAGGAAGTTTCTCTCCATCTCCAGGTCAAATTTTTCTCCTCCACCCCCATGTTCTCCAGCATTTTGCTCTGCAGTTCTGCCCTCAATGCTGGAACTGGGAAGAGGACTGAATTCTAAATCCCTGCCCTCAGGGAGCACACGGCCTGGGGTGGGGAAGCTCCTGTAATACGGCGATGGCTGTGTGGAGCTCTGCTTGGGCTACCATGAGAGCCCAGAGGAGGTGGGCATTCAGGCCAGCCTGGGCCTCCAGGGAGCCACCCGACGGAGGACAGCATGCAGACAGAGAGTCCAGCAAGAGCAAAAGTACAGAGGGCAAGAAAGCACACGGAATATGATGGCTCATAAGACCACAGCCCCATCACAGGCCGCACCGGGTTAGAGCAGGATGCATCCATCACCTTTGCAGCATTAAGGCCCCATGGAAGGTCCTGTTTTGTGACCCCTATGCCACCCTAGGGCTCATGCAGAGAGGAAGTTAGGTATGGTTCAAGTTATACCCAGGAGGACACCTGGGGATTGCTGAAACCTAAGGTGTTATTTGGCTTTTTCCCTCTCACTCTCTTACAAGTGTAAAGTGGAGTTTTGCAGAGGCTACAGGACATAGTCAAGGGACTGAATACACAGCAGATAAACGAATCCAGCTGTCTTCTACGAAGTCAGACATTGGCTGGGCGCGGTGGCTCACACCTGTAATCCTAGCACTTTGGGAGGCCGAGGTAGGAGGATAGCTTGAGGCCAAGAGTTTGAGACCAGCCTGAGCAAGAGCGAGACCCCATCTCTACTAAAAATAGAAAAATTAGCCTTCCCAGCTACTCGGGAGGCTGAGGCAGAGGGATCACTTGAGCCCAAGAGTTTGAGGTTGCAGTGAGCTACCATGACACCATTGCACTCTAGCCGGGGCGACAGAGTGAGACTCTGTCTCAAAAAAAAAAAAAAAAAAAAAGACATTAAAGAGATTTGCAACAGTGTAAAACGTTGCCACTCTTTTCACTCCATTTTAAATTTGTTTTAGGAAAACACTGTTTTTTTAAATAAACTATGTCACAGTAACACGCAATGGACTTATTATTGTTATATTTAAATTAATTAATTAACAAATATTTCTAAATTTTCCAGATTTCATTTCTACTATCATAAATTTTGAAAGATTTAGCTCCTTGAGGTGCTCAATTAATTCTAAGAGTGCAAATGGGGCCTGAGACCAAAACTTTGGGAATCACTGCCGTGGTCAGCGCTGAAGCCAGATTCCCTTGATTCAATTCCCTATTCCTCTAATTACTAACTGTGTGACTTTGGATTAGGTTCCAAGCTTCTCTGTGCCTGTTTCCTCATCCATAAAACTGGAATAATGATAAGGATGCTGTTGTGAAGATTAAAGGAGTTCCTCAGGTACAAGGCTTGGGAAAGGTGCCTGCTTAGTGTTCAACACGTGTTAGTTAACATGACTTCATCCAACAAACACTCATAGAACCACTGCTGTGCACCAGGCACTGTGCTAGACTCCAGTGACATAAAAATGACTAATTCACAGTCATGATCCTTAAGGGACCCACAATGGGAGGAGGAGACCCAGAGAAACAGATCATGTCTGTGCAGACTTGGCCAAGATCCGTGGAACTCCGCAGCCAGGACCGTCAGCAAAGGAATTTAAACGTCTTGCTCCAGTGAGATGCTGCTGAGACAAATCCCTCAGTGAGTCCAGAATGTTCTGAACTTGAATATTTGTCAAGGATGTTTATAGAGCTGAGGCTTTATGAAAGGAGGGCTGGCAAGGAGTCTGGTTACTAGGGACACTCCTTCTAGGACTTGCTTTAACAACTTATTCAACAAACAGCAAACATCTGCTGTGTTCCTGGCACTCTGCAAGGACAGAGGGACAGCAAGATGATTAAGATCCACCCTTGCCTTGAAGGGGCTCCCGAGCTGAGGAGACATACTCTGACTGTGGCTATGCATCACAGAAAACACGTGAAAAGGGATGCTGAAGCCATGTAACCTCCCTGACTCTGTCTCTTCCCCTATGAAATGAGCATAGTACTATGTAGTAATAACTGGACAAGTTTCTTCCTATCTAACATCCTAGTACTCTATTCAAATGTTAGAGGTCCTCTTAGAAACCGTGTTTGAAATTTGAGGGTCATTGTCATCATCATTAAGCTTGAGGTGGTTGTGCTATGGTGATCAGTAATATTTCTACTTTATAAATGCAGAAACTGAGACTCAGGAAAGGCTAGGGTCTTGCCCACACTCAGTCCTGCCTCAAGACATAGAAGAATTAATTCAAAAGTAGAGAGGGCTTCAGGCCCTTTCAGAGTCCATGAGAAAGACATTTTTCAACGTGAATGAATTTTGCAAATTCCTATTTGGGATTTAAAATTTAAGCTCACTTGGCTGGTTATTGCTGGTAATTTCCGCAGCTCTTATTACCTCATTTTCTCCTTTGTATATTTCTCCATTTAAGACAAAAATTACATAGGTACACTATACCATTTAACCCAATGTTATTGCCTTAATTATTTCATTAATTTTCTCAGATAACAATAAACACTAAGTTTATTCTTTTAGCACAACCTCAAATGTAAGGGTCACACAATTTGGCATAATAATATTCAATTTTATTTTAGAATTTGGGCTTTAACGTCCTGTACCTTATAATGGCATTGTTGAAATCATCTGAAATTAGCTAATATTTATAGAACTATGCCAGAACTTGAATTTATTTCTTCCCTATATGCAGAGAAACATCTGAGCTATCACTTGTACTTGTATAGGGAATATTGATTCTAATTACTTGAGTATTATATTTCCAGCTTAAATGTCTGTACTCTAGTGGGAAGCATTTTGCTAACGTAATGCTTTGGTAATCAGCCAAAGCTAAAAGAAATTTAGGTCAATCAAATGTAAGAGAAACTCAATGTAGGGTTTTAGGCTGTAATTTTCCTGTTATAAAACAACATCTGTAAATTTGGAGATGTCTGTTTCGGACCTAGTTCCAGCCCGTGGGTCATTACTGACTCAATCCCACGACTGTGTAAAGCCTTTTTTTATCTTTCATTGTCTCTACTTCTCCATCCCGAAGTCGTCAACATTATACTTAATCAACAATGGCCTACTTTTTTTTTAAGTACCAGAAGATTCTTAAGGGAAAGTCTTTACATTCTCACTTAATTATCTATCATCATCATGGAATGATGAGTTCCACATAAGCACATTTTCCAGAATTCTGAGTTCTGCCAATTTTTCCCTCTGTCACGATGCCTGTGTCTCTATATTTCCCTTATTCTTGCAAATTGCTTCTAATCAGCTGCTTCCCGTTTCCAGTGGCCTGAGTAATCAGATAATCAATCTCCTTGGAATTATTCATAAAATAAGAGCAATCGAGGTCAGAGCAAGGACCCAGTCTCAGTTAGCTTGAAGGGTGCTATGAAGTATAAAATCTCAAAACTAGACACTGTACCCAGGGAGATAATCAAAGTGACCAGTCTGGCCATTTCGAGACCAATAAATCATTGGTTTCATTCTATGAATATTTATTGACTCAAGAGCATGGTTTAACTTAGTCAGACACACAAGATTGTCTCTCTCTATCAGCTCGGGCTAGCCAACCTCTTCACCCTTTCCTCGGATGACTTATCCTAAGTTTTCCATCTGAGGCTCAAGACATAATCTCTCAGCCTCATATAAAAACCACTTTCTTCCCCCTCACCCCAAAGCACATATCAAGATTCTATCTTCCTTGCATCTCTGGGAAAGGCAGCTGGATGACGCCATGCAGGATTGCCTATCTGGGACGGGAGCCTCCGGGGTGGACAAGACAGAAGATAAGGATGCAAACGGATTTGCTGCGGAGGACGTGGGTTTAAGGTACGAGGCCACAGTTCCCACACTTCAGTCTGCATCAGAATGCCTGTGTCCTGGGCCCCACCGTTAGCTATTCAGATTCAGAAGATCTGGGATTCAACCAGAAACTGCAATTTTAATTCTTCCTCTGGGGGATTCTGATATGAGAGGTTTGAGAACTGCTCTGGGAGCCGGGTTTCGAGCAGTAGTGCTGTTCCCAGAGGACCCGGGGCAGCCAAATCCAAAGCAGACGGTGCTTGGGCCACCCCTGCAAGGGAGCGAGAAGCCCTCGTTCTGATTCCGAGCAGCGTTTGTACAAAAGCCAGAATAATTTGCTTACTGAAAAGGAAAACATCAAAGATGGAATAAAATGCATATAAGTCTGGAGTACTGTAACCTCATTTAACAAGAAAATTCTGGCAATAAAAAGAGCTACCAGATTCACTTCCAGATTTGAAATGACACCAGAAGGGATCAGCATGCCATCTGGGAGATGAGGTTAAAAGCAAAGTATCTCACAGGGACAGAGAGTTTGGGAGTTTTTAACACACTAATAGCACAAGAGACGAACTTGAACAGATCATGCCATCCCTTGGATGGAGCACATTCAATTTAACACAATTACTTTAGGTCAGGAGGTTCTTAGCGCAGAAATAATTCTCAAACGGCATCTCTCTCTTTGGGGACCCTCACCCATGTCCCAGCATCCGTGTCCACTGTCTTCCTAGGGCTCAGAGTCCCTCTGGGACCCACCCAGCTGCAGCCTCTCGGGCAGAGCCCCCCATAGCCCAGATTTCCCCTTGCTCGTCCCACCTTCACCCACCCAAATTCCTGTCCTTTCAGAACTGCTCCACCAGAGAGCTGTCAGGGAAACCGTATTTGATAAATGTCCCCGGAGCCACGTGCTAGCTCCCCAAAATGTGAAAGGCAAATAATGTATCAATCCAAAGGAACGGCGCTTGATCACTTTAAATTTTATGGAAGCGGCCTCCTCTCCCAGACCTTTAAATTGTCCTACCTGGATGATGTTTTCTTTGCTTGGCAAGATACATAAAGCTAGTTCCAGCTACCAATCACCAGCTTCGATTGTTTACTCCGCACTAGCACTATTCTAAATGCGTTAGTGTCTGAACTCATTTAATCCCCATACAACCCTAGGAAAGGGGTGTGGTTATTGTCTTGGATTTACAGATGAGGAAGAGAGTGAGATGTGACAGGGTTCTGGAACTCGCTTTACTAAGGTTAGTGTGGAGTGTTCGTAAGGGGTGGAATCCAAATTTAAATCTAGGTGGCGTAGCTGGAGCGCTGGCTCTTAACCACAGCCTGCACTGTCGTTAAGATTGGGAGTAGCCCTGGACTCTTCTAAATCAGTTATAGCTGCATTTTTTTCTATGCAGATGAGAATTATGATTCACCAATTTTTCTAGACAGCTTTGATTATTTCCCTTAAGCATAGAAAAGAATCACTTTGAAATTCTACTGTCAATTTGCCCAACTTCTTCATTACCACTAGCCCAATATCACCTCCAAAGCGATCCTTGAATATTTCTGCTCCATTCTGGATGGTCCAACCCCATTGTTGGTCTCAAAATACAGGGTCTGTATCCAGCGTCAAGCTAAGTTCCAGTTATATTTCTCAGGCTAGAGAAAGGTCAGGCCAACTGGTAATTATGCGTTACTAACTGGCTCCCTGCTGGTTTTCCTCTGTTTCCAGCCAGGCTCAGCCTTCCCTCGGCCTTTCTCACTGTGCATGTCGGTGCCCATAAGGCTGTAAAAAGCAGGGCTGGGACACTGCTGCACTCATGCAGATGGTCAAAACAAGGAGTCTTCTGGCCAGGGGAACGACAGAAGGTGTCTCCGGGTCATGGAACCCAGTCTTCCATCTGGCTAAAGCTGGTTTAGACGACCAGGGAATAAACAATTGCAGTGTTATGTGCAGAATGGCTCCACCCAGCAAGGCTGGTTAAGAGCTCTCTTTAACCATTCAGAACTTAGTATATCTCCAGAATGGTCAACAACCATGAGTCAAGAGCGTGAATATTAATAGCATCCTACTTCCCCTATCCTCAGCTACTAATATTCTTTCCAGAGCAACACACTCTGCAGGTCAGTGTTGGGAATGTATTTGAAACTGATACCACTGATGTGTTAAAACAATATTTTTTGCACTTTTTATTTTAGAGATTTTTGAATATACGCAAAAGTGGTCAAGATAATATAACAAGGCCCCAGAACCCATTGCCCAGCCCAACAGCCATCAGTCCTTGGCCAATCCTGCCCCTTCCACACCCACATCCTCAACCACCCCCTACCAGACATCTTACCCTGGTATTGCATTGGAAGATATGTTATAATGGTATGCATATCTAAAACAGTGGTTCTCGACTGGGGGTGAAGTTGCTCCCCTGGGATCGTTTGGCAATGTCTGGAGATATGTTTGGCTGTCACAACCGGGGGAGAGGTGCTATTGGCATCTAGTAGGTAGAGACCAGGGATGCTGTTACACATCCTATAATGCACAGACACCCTCCACCCCCAACAAAGAATGATCTCAAAACATCAATAGTGCTGAGATGGAGAAATCCTGTTCTAAAAGATAGAGACTTTCTAAAAACATAATGACAATGCCATTATTGCATGTGAAAGTAACTACTATGATATTTTAATAAAGTATGAGGTGCTCAGGACAGGAATTGGGACTTTCATGCTTATGGTTTTTATTTGAAAGGTAAAAAGATCTCCATGGGGATATGTATTAAGATCTTAAAATAGCTTTCAACAATTAACTCACAGGGTGTCAGTGAACTCATTCGTCCTCAAGCTACTTCAAGAATATCAATTATGATTCTCATTTTCAGATGAAGGCAATGGAGAAAGGAGTTCCACTTTATAATGTTACTCCAAGTCCCCTCCTGTGTGAGCCCCACTGCTATTCACGGAATCTTTAAAATATAATATGTAGAAGGTTACAGTTTGAGGCCCAGGGGGCTTCTCTACTTTTCCAAAGAACACACAGCTGGTTTCATCTACATTTTTACAGGATTCTCCGAAGTATTTTTATTTCATCTTTTTTGACAAAAGAAAAATTCATAAAAGGGATGTGAAAAATATAAAGCTATAGAAAATGACTTGCTGCTTGCACATTTCTGGAATACTAAGAAATAAAAATAATACAAAAATGGATTTTTTCCATTCAAAATCCAGGGCCTTATTTCCATTTAGGGCAATAGGCAAAGCGTGTGCAAAGACCCAGGACTGAGCAGGAGGGACCCCCGCTGGCTGCACGAATGACTGGTGGTGGCGAGCAGTGGTTTGATGAGCAGGAAAAGGTGGGAGAAGGAGGATCCTGAAATCTAGAAAGAAAAGCTAAGTCTTCATTCCAATGATTAATATGGAGCTCTTGAATGTTGCTGAGGAAGCGAGTGGGAATGGCCAGGTTAGGGTTGGGATAGGGAGGGGTTTGGGAAAAAAAAAAGTCGTGTTCAGAAAAGTTAGCAATATAGGAAAGAATTATTCCCACTACATGGAGAGTGATTGATCACATCTTGTCTTACATGGAAAGGCATCCAGATGCCCGAAAGCACTGGGTGACCACCAAGCCTTATTGCTATTGTCGAGAACCTTTCAAGACTATAGTAACAGGAGCTAAAGCAAAGAGGTTAGATGAGGTTACAAGTAGTTAATCTGCTGCTTTTAAGGAGGTGCTTAAAAAAGAGAGAGTCGCAAACAAATCATAATGTCATTCCAGAAACAGAAGTGGAGACCTCAGGGTGGGAATCAGTTCTCATTTCTCCTCTTTATTTTTGTTGGGGATTTTTTTGGCTAAGAGGCATTGAACTCTCTTTGGAGACAATTCCCCAATGTGCGGGTGTTGATAGGAGATTTCCGAAGGGGGAAGCCAAGGGACCTCAGATAATTCCCCATCCCAAAATTCTTTAAGGCTGAGTCTTGACCTCGGCTCAGCCAATCAGAAAATCCCGCCTAGCAGTAATACTCTCCAGGGATTAGGGGGATGGGGGGGTAAACCCGAAACTAAAGGACACGGGGAGCATTGTAGAGGGGAAGGGCATGCCTTTAACCTTCGCTTGGGTGAGGCAAAGATATAAAGTGTAACCATAATGTTTGTACCCTCATAATACCCTGAAATAATAATAAAAAAAAAACTATTATAATCAAGGGAAGGAGGATCAGCTAATAGCGATATCTCATGTCTTTCTAATGAATGCTGGAGTTGCAAAATGGAAAAAAAGAAAACAAATTCCTAAAACTCTGCAGAGGGAGGGTAACTTGGAAACTGGATATGGATGGCAGCATGGTTGGAGAGAATGAGGAAAATGAAAGGCAGCTCCGAGGCTCCAACAATTGGTAGTTGCAAGGATGGTGGTACCATTAATTACAATTAAAAAATTAAGTTTCGGAGAGAAAGGAAAAAAAAAAAAAAGAAAATCCCACCTAGGACTTTGTGTCTTGAGGGAGACAGGTGTGAGATGACTCTTGGTGGCAGTGGTGGAGGCAGGAGCCTGGAGTACGAGGAGGCCCAGGAGTGGTGGTGTCCGCAGCGAAGCCCTAACCGGAGCGCGGCATGATCTCAGCCTTGTCCTTGGTCATCATGTCCACCCTTGGTTCCTGTTTCTTTTCTGAGCCTGACTTTTTGATTTTCTGATGATTCTATGAATTACTTATGTCCTTCCAATCCATTCCTTTTCTTGCTTGAGTTATCCAGAGTTGACTTCTATATTCTATAGATAACAATTCTTATGGCCTGTGTCATTGCAGAAAGACTATTCAATGCACAGATAGAATGACCTGAGCTCCGAAGGACGATAAATAATAATAATAACTTAGAGCAAGGGCTTGCATGAGTATCTGTAATACCAGTGACAAGGTTTATTATTCTACGTCTACATGCCACATAAGGGAATTCATAAGCTTTCTAAATAGCAATCTTAAGAAGTTATCTTGTCTTCTCTATTTTCCTGAAATCATCAAGCCCATCTTCACAAATCAAAGTTCAGTGTGCATGTGAAGAGCTTCACACAATCAAGGAAGGGGATAAAATCTAGCATAATCATCACATGCAGTTTGCCACTGAGTGCTATAAATACAAATGTCTGCTAATCTATTCACAGACACTATAAAAGAGAAAAGGGGAAAAAGAGAGAGAGAAAGAGAGCGAGCGAGCGAGAGAGAACATGTGTGCAAATGGTCTATTCTAAATTAACAGTGACACCTCCATTAACACAGGTGCCTTCCTTCCTAAACACTAGAATTGACTTTCATGCCCTACAGGTGAAAATATATACTGAGACAATTTGGGGGAGAGCAATTTAGCAACAGATCACAAGATTTTTAAATAGACTCTAGTTGATCCTATTTTATATTTAGGAATCTGCACAACTGAGCAATGATATAAACATACAACATGTATACCAGCCAAGAAAAAAAAACCCTAGAATCAACATAAATAACCATCAAGAAGGAGCTAGTTAAAATATAATATGTCCATACAATAAAATACCGTGCAACCATGAAATGAGGCAGATGTAATAATACACTATGATGCCCAAAGTACATCATTAGGTTAAATAAAAGGCAAGTGCAGATATATACCATGATCCTACTTTTTTGAAAACAAAGACATATCATTTGATATGCTTCCACTCTCCGGGTTGCTGAGAAGGAAATCAACTGATATCACTTACATTTTTATAAGTACAGTATAGTAAAAAATATTCTGTAAGTTTACAGAACGTAGTGTTAACATCCCTCTGAGGAATGGGGCTGGGAAGCGGTGAGCTGTCATTTCTTTACCCTGAGTCTATATAATTTTTAGAATTTTTTTCTTTAAATCAAAAATGCTGTGATTGTTCTAGGTAGAAAAAGTTGATTTGAGTCTGTAGACTATTGAGGAAACTCTTCAGATGAGTAATTATTACTCATAACTAGTATGATGAGTGGATTATACTGATTTAGAGCAATATTGATTTGAGATGTATTATAATTCTGATTTTATGGGATTAAGCTATAACCTGTTGATTTTTATGATGTTTTAAGATTATCTCTATATTTTAGTTCCTTTCGTGTTGATGAACCTGATGGATTCAAAGTTCAAGTGCATGCATGAATCCCGACCCACTTGAAATGTGAACAGAATAAACTGGTGATTCGCAAATGGTTCAATACTAAATACTGACAGAGTCTGACTAGTCATCGATTATTTTAGATTGTAAAGCAGACAGCAAACTTCTATGAATAAAGCACCTTTAAAAAAACATTGCTGGCATGACCTTAGGTAAATACAGAACATCTTCTTAACTAAAATATCTCAGGGGCCTGTTAGTGATTAACTATATCACTAACTGGTTGATGCATATTTAGCAAGTTATGAGGGGTGTGATCACCATTACAATGGCAGGTGTTCCACTTCAGCTCAAGGACTTTCATATGTTGTCACCTGGTTTCAGAGTTAGCTGGCCCTCTCCTTGAAGTATAGGGGTTGCACTCCTTTTACCTTAAAATGAATAGAGAGCTCCATCTTCCTCTTGAGGCCACCTGTGTGGCGTCACAGCTCCAGATCTAGTCTCTGAGGTATACAGATCTTGGTAGCTAACCTAGACGGGCATGACCAGGCCCAAGAAATGCTTCTCTCATAAGAGATTCAGAAGTGGCAAATTACAGAAATGCCATTAGCCTGAAAACTTATCTTGGCTCAGAGGCACTAGCACTTCAAATACTCTGTGGATGTTTGTCCATGTCTATGGGCCAAGCCTCCTGAATTTAAAATCAGACAACGTGGTCACCACATCCAAAATGGTTCCCAAAGGAAACCTTTAAGGTATTCTGGGCCTGAAGCCCTACATCTCATGCAGACTCCAGAGACTCTTGCCTTCTTCAAGAGTCTAATTTTCAATTTTTGTGACTAAAGACCAAACCATTCACATTTATAATGAGCCTCAACCCATAGGTCAGTTCAATGGGCCAATTTCATAGTTTCTTTAGCAATCAAATTCATGTCAAGTGATCTTGACAGCAAGATCAAGTCAGCAAGTTTTCCAATCCTTCCATGGATGGCCTCTGCACATTCTTCACTGAAAGAAGTAATCAAAATCTGCTCTGACCCTCTGGGTTAGCCCAGCAGGCCCACCCCAGAAAAAAACTATCTGTCTTGGACATTACTTAGAAGAATTTTCAACCGTGTCGAGCCAAAGTTGTGATCACATATGGCAGTGACATGCTGGGTAGTCTGGGAGGGTGGCTTTGGCTTTGGACCTAGATTACAGGGGCCACCGGGGCCTTTTGCCCTCATTTTAAAATAGTATAGGAGAGTAGGGGATGAACAGGGAAGAATAGGGCAGGGGAAGTCGATTATAGCACCAGGAAGAGGCACCTTTTCATGTTCAAATGGGGTGGATGGGAGGAATTTTGATGCCAAGATATATATTATAATTATTGGTTGAAAAATCAGTGCAGATCTCTTTCCCATTCCAAAACTACTGTTCCGCCAACTTTGTGTGTAGCCAATGACAATCTTAAAAAACACCCTCCTTTTGCAAATCTTTTCTAATTTCTCTATAATTAGTTGCTAGGATCAACAAAGAGGAAATTAGGAAGCTTAATTTCATTTTCAGCAGGAATCTTAATAGTATAACAAAAAAATAACAGGGGCGGGGAGCAGAGACAACACAATGGAGAGGGTGCTTTGACCTCTCAGTATCCAACAATAAAGAAAACAAAGGCTCCAGAGCTGGTCTGGCCTGGCAAACAGCCATTTTTGTCTTTGAAGCCCTCAGTAAAATTGTTGAAATACATCTTCAAAAACAGGAAACTGTGTGATTTTGATTTTCTGACAACCTCGCCCTTTCTTGTGAACTGCCAACCATACCATGAGCTATTAACTTTGATTCACACTAAAATAGGATAGGGGCAGAAGTAAAAGTATTTCCTTTTCACTTAAATCTCTAGGTTTTCAGAAACAACTATGAAGCTAAGTCACTTCTGCTCATTAATGTGTCCAACAAACATTCCTGAAATGAGGCCTAGACAAAGGACAGAGAGGCATTTAACTTTAGCTTTTGGTTTGTAACCAGCATGGGGAGGAAAATTTACCTTGGTAAGAGTAAAAAGTGGTGACTTGCTTTGCATTAAAATAGTATAAATAGTAATTAAAATTTGGTGGATGATGATGATATAGTAGATAATTAGTAACTCTAGTAATTCTGCTTTGTCAGAACAAGAAAGCAAATGGGCATAGAAATGGAATGGAATGTCTGTTTCTTTATCTTTACATCAAGGGAGTTGACCTAGAACAGGGCCTGATAGTAAATATTTTCAACTTTGCTAGCCAGTCTCTTTCGCAACTACTTAACTCCACCACTCATAGTGCAAAAGCAGCCATAGACAATACACAAATGAGTGCGTGTGGCTGTGTTTCAATAAAATTCTATTTACAAACTTAGGAAGCAGTCCTGATTTGGCCCAGGGGAAGTAGTTTGCTGACCTCTGGTCCAGGCGATTATACTTCATTCTCTCTGACTGTGAAAGTCTAATTGTGAGAGACAGAAGAGAAGAAAAAACACTAGCATTTTCTCTCTCTCTTCCTGGCCACTGAATCCTTTTCCTCAACTTACAGTCTTCCATCTCTACCTCCTTATCTTCTACCCAATGCAATCTGGCTTCTCTCCACACCGCACTCCAGAAACTATCAGGCAAAGACCTAGGGTGCCCTCCTCATGGTCAAAGCTGGGGGTTGCCGTCCAAGACTCAACCTCCTTGATCTCTCTGAGGCCTTTGAATTTACTGAGCTGTCCTAAACCCTTAAAACTCTGTCCTCTTCTGGTCCCTGGACTCAGCTCTCTAGATTGTCCTCCTCCCTCTGCCTGCTGTGGCACAGTCTGTAGTGCTGGCTCCTTTTCCTCCATCTCTGCCAGGGTCGGCGTTAGCCCTTTCCGGTCCCATTCTCCGTGAGCACAACGCCTCCCCCCATCAGCCATCTCCTCTCTCATGGTATTTCCTTGAGATCTCTTGGATAACTACATCTCCCCATATCTCCAAGCTAAGAATCTTGGAGTCATCTTTAACTTCTCACCTTTGACCTGTAAATCGGTATATTCCCACTTCACCAATTGCCTCTCCCCTCCGCCACTCCTTGAATCAATCCCTTCACATAGATTGGTTATAAAATGTCCTCAGCTACCACTCCCTGCAGTGAAAGATCCAGAGAGTCATTTAGATGATCAAACAAAGCTCTCTAAAAAATTGAAACCAAAAGCTAATAAAAAAACAACTCTTCGTTTGTTTTTGTTTTTTGAGACAGAGTCTTGTTCTGTCACCCGGGCTAGAGTGCCATGGCTTCAGCCTAGCTCACAGCAACCTCAAATTCCTGGGCTTAAGTGATCCTGCCGAGTAGGGGACTACAGGCATGTGCCACAAAGCCCCGCTAAATTTTCTATTTGTAGTAGAGACAGGATCTCACTCTTGCTCAGGCTGGTCTCGAACTCCTGGGCTCAAGGGATCCTCCTGCCTCAGTCTCCCGGAGTGCTAGGATTACAGGTGTGAGCCATCGTGCCCGACCAAAACAACTCCTTATTTGAAAAGAGTAGAGCAGTGGAATGTAGAGGTGACAGCCATGGCTGCCGGATGGCTTTTGTGGGCTGTAAACACCTTTCCCTTCCTGGGGCCTTTCCTCCACACACACAAAAAAATCTATATATTAAAAATTGTATTTATGGCTCTTAGTATAAAAACAAATATAATCCATATTGGATTATCTTAATTTTTTTCCTTCTGATTTTTAAAAGAAATTGAAAGAATTTTGTGGGTCCTCAGCTCTGTGCCTTAATGGAGAAGTCACTTCTGGGGATATTTGTCAGATGCTGATAAAAGCACAAAAATTCTTTTAAAAAAATCTAATCAGGTAAAATATTTTCTATTTTAAGCTGTTTATCCTTCTTTTAAAGAATATTATAATGTCTACCCACAAGATTAGAAATGTCGATGTGAATATCAGAATTATATTCATCCATATAATACAAGATTTGGTGACACTATTAGATACCAAAATAAGGATGTGAAAATAAATATTGATATGCTCTATTTGTGCTTTGATAATAAAATGAAAATCAGCTATTATCTCTTTTGGTTACCACTAGAGAGTGCATTAATCTCAAACAAAAATACTCTAGATCTTCCTTTCTATAAATCCTTTGAGTTTGTTGCTTCTTATCCTGATTCATTTGATTACTTCACTGGTTCATCTAGCAAGCATTTCTCAAATGCAAACCTTATGCCAGGAACTGTGCTAGGTATGGCAATACTCTGTGTAAGTACGGGTAACTTCTATTTTAACTGTGACATTTAATAGTATATTAATAGGCCTATCATTAGCTCATTCAGAAGTTGCCATTCCCACACAGCTGCCTCAATTATCCATGATGACAAAGATAAGCCCTGGCTACGATAATGCAAAAGTGATTGACATTTTACCTTAAAAGGTATTTTATGGATTCCCAGTGGGGTGGGGGAGGGTGCGATTACAAGGGAAGTGTACCAGCGTGCCTTGTTAGTGACTAGGCTTGTATGGTACATAGATTCCATGCTGCAAGAATAGGGAAGATAAAGAATGTGTTAGGCTAGAGTTTCTCAAACAAGGGGGTTTGAGAAACATAAGGGATTACTAATTTTATATTAAAGCAACACAGACCTATTAGGGATCTGAGGCAACTTGTCTTGGGCTGCTTGTTAAGGGCTCGAGCCCTTAATTAAATGTGTGACCTTGTGTAATGAGTTTAGTTTTCAAATTTAGAATCTCTATCTCAAGATTGCTGGGAGGAACATATGGCCCTGTATATAAAGTGCCTGGCACAAAGGGAACGCTCATTGAATTTCAGCCCCTCGTTTGCTGGAGCCGAGCCAACCTGGAACATCAACAGTTGACGCAGATATGCTCTGGAATAAACTGTTGTGCAGTTGTCTGTCTTACGTGGGGTCTGGGCACAGTGCACGTGGAGCAACGGCAGCAAAGAAATCACTTGGGCTAAGAAAGCCCTGGCTAATCAAGCAGTTCCCATAGACCAGCGTGTCTCAATCTGAGCACTGTTGACACTGGGGCCATATCATTCTTTTTGGGTTTTTTTTCAGAGACAGGGTCTCGCTCTGTCGCTCAGGCTGGAGTGCAGAGGTGTGATCATATCTCACTGTAACCTCGAACTCCTGGGCTTAAATGATCCTCCTGCCTCAGCCTTCCGAGTAGCTGAGAATACAGGTGCCTGCCACCGCACACGGCTAATTTTTTTGTATTTCAATTTTTTGTAGAGACAAGGTCTCTCTATGTCTCCCAAGCTGAGATAATTCTTTGTGGTGGGGCTGTCCTGTGCATTGTAGGATGTTTAGCAGCATCCCTGGGCCTCTATAGACCCACTAGATTCCAACAGCACCTGCACCCTGAGATGCCTCCAGATGTTGCCAAATGTCTCCTGGGAGGCAAAATCGCCCCCAGTTGAGAACCACTGACTCAGAAGATAACCTTTAGCCCTGGTGACCCTGTAGCTTGTCCTAAGAATCTAATGAAAGAAGGCGAGTGAAAATGAAACTACCTGGTAGCCTGTAAAGCCCTAACCCAGGGATTCTCAGTGCTGCCTGCGCATTCCTGTCACCGAGGAAGATTTCAATGTCCTGACGCCCGGGCTGCGTCCAAGTGCAGTTAATCAGAAACTCAGTGGGTGGCATGGAGGCAGCATTGTGCTAAGGAATTCCCTGAGTGATTACAGGGGATGCCAGGGTGGGGACCCTCTGCTCTAAGCTGCTGTGTAATTGTCAGGACTGGGTGGTTGACTTTGCCATTTGATGAAAGGGCCTGAGCCCGTCTCTCCACGTGTACACAGCTCTAATCCACATGTAAACACACACCGCATTTGCTGACGCCCACACAGTGCCGGCCGTGGTGTGGAGTCCTGGACAGGCAGAGTGGACCAAGACGCTGTTCTTGCCTTTGAGGGAATTACAATCTAGTGGGCGAGAATCCTGAAGAGCCCGTTGAGAAGAGCCCTGACAGAACTTACAAAGGACATCATCGGTGAGAACATGCATGGGAGGGAAATCAGACAGGCCTTTCTGAAAGACGTGAAGGTTTTCATTTATTCTTTTTTTTTTTTTGAGACAGAGTCTCGCTTTGTTGCCCGGGCTGGAGTGAGTGCCGTGGCGTCAGCCTAGCTCACAGCAACCTCAAACTCCTGGGCTCAAGCAATCCTTCTGCCTCAGCCTCCCGAGTAGCTGGGACTACAGGGATGCGCCACCATGCCCGGCTAATTTTTCTATATATATACATATTTTTAGTTGTCCAGATAATTTCTTTCTATTTTTTTAGTAGAGACGGGGTCTCGCTCTTGCTCAGGCTGGTCTCGAACTCCTGAGCTCAAACAATCCGCCCGCCTCGGCCTCCCAGAGTGCTAGGATTACAGGCGTGAGCCACCGCGCCCGGCTCATTTATTCTTGAACAGTCAGAGCCTAGCACTTGCTGCTGCATTCAAGTATAAACTTTTGCTAAGAGTCTAAGAATTGGATAAAATGCTGACATGTAAATTAACATGAAGCATGCGGACATCTAGAGGATGATGGGTAGAGAAACTTCCATCTCCTGTACTACCAGCCCCGTTCAGTCAATTAGAAGTTTGGCTGTTAGAGCTTAAATCACTAATTCAGGCAACAGAGCATGGATGTGCCCAGTCTTTAGCCCGATTATCACATCTTAGATCTCTAGACATTTTCAAAATGAGCAGATTTTTTCCCCTAACATTTTATTATTAAAAATTTCAAACATACAGCAAGGTTGTGAAAGAATTCTATGGAAAACACTCATGTTCCCACCACCTAGATGCCACCACTGAGGTTTGGCTACACTCTACTTACTCACCACACACCCATCCATCCATCTGTCCCTCTGTCTATTCATCCATGTGGTACATTTCTTTCATTAGTTCTCAGTGAGAGCTATAAAAGAGTGAACGCTTTTTTACAATCGGTGTCATTCCCACATTTGTTATGAAGCATTATTATTACTTGTTAGCCAAGTCACGTACAGGGTAGAGTAGGGTATAGAGGATGGGAGGGGGTTAGGCCTTCAGTTGTTAGAAACCAAGTCTCTAAATTACTATACTTATCCTAATAACTCTTGAAACATGGCCTTTAAATTTGCTTAAACATTTCCTGTGGTCTTTGTAGATAACCTCTAGTGGAAAAAAAAAACGTTAAGTGACCACGTTCGCCCTAAAGGCTTTGTTTAGTTCACAAAACCTATGTGAAAAATACGTTTTCAAATCTTTCTGCTTCCTTCACCCAGAATTGCTTCAAATAGACTTCCTCCCTTTACAAAGGCTTAATGATTTGTGTATTGAGTTGTTTCTTTCCGAGAGACATCTCACAAATACTCCAGCTGGGAAAAGAGATAAATAGCTCCATCTGAAAGTTTGGAAGAAGAATTTCTTCGGGGTTTTGTAACTTGGACATTTGGTGTTCTGAAAAGAATGTCTTGTGCCTGTTTAACATTGCAAAATCCTTTTCAATTTGTTTCTAGTCAGTTATGCCAAATAAGTAGCTCTGTAATCCTCATTTGTCTTCACCTGATATCAAATCCCACTTTGTGATGGAGAATTGTTCCTTGATTTGACATTCTTTTAAAGAAAAATAAGCCGGCATTGAATTCTTAGCTGAATACCACTAGTTGGGGTGTGTGTGTGTTTCCAATTACAAACGGGGCCTGTTATAGTACTTTCAGCTGAAATCCTTGATGAAGCATTTGAAAATCATATTTACCCAGATGGGATATAAAACAGTAAGACTGGCTGCACAAAGCCCTCAGCAAGATTTATCTTCTTTCTTAATTAACTGTTACACATCTTAATATCGAAATAGAGGGAAACCTGAGGTAATTACAGCTTAAAATTGCCCAAGACGTCTCATTGGGTAATTTGAGTACCAAGTGGATTGTGGGGAAATGGGACAGCTGGTGGGGTTTGGTGTCAGGAGTTAAGGATATCCTTTCGGGTTACTGAGAACTCTTGGATAGAGAGGTGGGCTGACTTGTCAGGGGAGGATGGCTTCCAACCCAGCAATGGAAATAATCTATCATGACAAGTCTAGATTTAAAGTTGTGGTGGTTGAGCCGTAGGCTGGCGTGGTGCTTTCCGGGATATGACTGTGTCTGTGCTTAACTCAGGAACCAGGGTCGAGGTGGGGGGAGCTGTCTGGTCTGAGCAAGGGAGCCAGAGTGCTGGGGAGCCCCGAGGAAAGAAGCAGGCTCAGGTGTGGTCTTGGCTTCCGACACAGAGATGGAGAAAGAGCTGGAGACATGATCATTCCTGCTCTCTTTGGGGCTAGGACCCTGACATTTCCGAGCCCAACATTTTAGGGAGAACAAACACTGCACATTGACTGGTCCAATGCCCGGTGGAGCACAAAAGGCCTGGCTAGATTCAAATCTATTCTTAGCTTTGCTGGTCTGGAAGGTGGGAAGGGATGTCGAGGAGTTTCCTAGCAGAGGAAACAAGCCTATGTCTGGAGCTGCGAGGCCTCAAGTTGGTTGTTCTTTTATGATGGAAGACACAGGGCCTCGGTGGTTGCCAGAGACACTTGGCTGTGTCCTCTGGGCTCCAGGGCCCTTCTGGAGACCAGGAGGGTGAAGGTGTGGGCAAAAGCACCTGGGGGGAGGAGGGCCTGTGCAAAGAAAGAGCAGGTGAGGGAGGCGTGGGAAGGGGGTGAGGCAGTAAAGGCATCAGGCTTTTGCTGGCCCTGTTGGTGGTTTCCTGTTCTTTGTTTCTTTCTGAAGTGGGGTAGTTCACTTGATGGTGAACTCAGTGCCAGAGTAAAGCAAGCCAGAATTGCCGAAAGACAAAAGCACATCTTCCAGAACATTCTGCCTGCTTCAGGCCCCTGGCAGCCATTTGTTGGGCAAGTCTTTAACTTTGTTAAAGATTGGCTACGGAATCCTGCAATGCCCAGTGAGAGTGAATGGAGTAGGATAGGGCCCAATTAACTTCCCTGACCCTGTGGCAGGGCCTCCTCCCTGGTACTCAAGCCCAAACAGAGACTTGCAGATCATTTCTAAAGGTAAAGAACGAATGCATCCTTAAAGATATCTTAAAGCAGCCAGTCCCCAAGCCATGTGATTTTTTCATTCATTCTATTGTCATGGTGAACACCCTCAGCCTTCATAATATTTTGACCCCTATTTTTTTTTTGAGAGAGAGAGTCTCACTGTGTTGTCCCGGCTAGAGTGAGTGCCGTCATCCTAACTCACAGCAACCTCAAACTCCTGGGCTCAACCGATCCTCCTGCCTCAGCCTCCCGAGTAGCTGGGACTACAGGCATGCGCCACCATGCCCGGCTAATTTTTTCTATATATTTTTTAGTTGTCCAATTAATTTCTTTCTAATTTTAGTAGAGACGGGGTCTCGCTCTTGCTCAGGCTGGTTTCGAACTCCTGAGCTCAAACAATCTGCCCGCCTCGGCCTCCCGGAGAGTTGACCCCTATTTTAATGAACTTGAACTTCTGGAAATTGTTGCTTCTACCACCCTTGGAACACATCTTAACCTTGTGTAAAGAAAGGCATCTGACATTCAAAAACACCCCACAGAGCAAACTGGCGATCAGAAAGGGTGAAGAAGCAGAAAAAGAAGAAAACAAATTTAAAACACTTTAAAGAGACTGAAGAACTATTAAACAAGCATAATAAAATTCAAGACAGGAAATTGAGAAGCTGCCAAGTTCATTCATTCATTCGACAATCATTTTGTGCAGGCTGAGAGTGGGGCACAGTTCAAAGTGTTAGGAAATAAAAAGATTCAGTCCCCGGAACACCAAGACTGATATTTGATATAACCCAAAAACTGGAGAAAGGATCCATTCATTCGCCCTGCGCAGCAAGCTTATAGTCTCAAAGTGAAAAATTCTGAACTCTTGAATTTAGTATAATTTTAACCTCAGGAGCAAGATTCATCAAGAGTACTCAAAAAGGACAAAACAAAATATTATGTGGCTCTTGTTCTTAAGGAATATTATTGAAGAACGAAGAAAGAAATATTTTGTATCAAAGAATATTTTCTGTTACCAAAGTTAAAAAGCTTTATTGTCTCTATCTGTTCGTTTCTTGTGTCCTAATCTCTTACATATATTATTTATATTTCGGGTTTATTGTTTAATAGGGACATTAAGAAAGAGGCTACCATTTGTTCTATTAGTCTATGGTTTGAGACATGGTTTCCAATAACAAATCCTTGAGATTTGAAAAGCAGGGTATGAATAGCTTAAGAGCGCTTGATGTGAGCTGATCGCAGCCCGTGCTGGCTTTCTAAGTTCCTGGGGTGTCTATTTCCTTTGTAAATTAAGACTGTATCCCCCTCTGGTGATTACTGGGGCTGATGGGTTTTGCTCTGCCTTTCACTGGAGGCCTCTTCTTTTCTTTGGCTCACCTTCTGTTGCCCTTCCTTATTTGTAGATCACTGAGGGAGACAAGTTTCTTTTGAATGTCATTAACACTTTGTAATTAGCCAGGAAGCCAAGAATACCAAAAGTCCCTTTCCCATCACGGAGCAGCGGACTGTTTTGTTTTCTCTCCTGAACCCCAAGCAGGAATTGGCTTGGATAGGAACTGGCCCCACTACTCAAAGAGTGATTGATTTCATTGGGAAGTAAAATTTGCACAGCACCCTCAGAAGCTCTTGACCGGTCAGGCTCAGAACTCAACAAGCTTTTCTTTCCAATTAATCTGTGGTTAATACCTTCATGCTGCATAGTTTATTCCGTCCACAGCTTCTTTCGCAAACATAAACCACGAAAGGACCATGGATTCGCAGCAGTGACAACAATGCTATTGAGAGGCAGAGTGCAGGAAGCCCCGGGCTTGGGAGTCAAACAGACCGAGATTCAAGAGGAGGCATGGATAACATATACTTTTTCTAAAATGTCAGGTTGTAAGGTATAATTTACATGTAATAAATTTCCCCCTAAAGCCTGGTATTTGGAATCATACTTTTCTATAATCCCTGCAGGAAATTGCACTGCGTTCAGAGCCAGGAAACCTGCTCCCATCCACCCCACCGAACAGCTCTGGACTCCGCATCGTCTGTGAAAATGTGTGAGTTGCACTAGGCGACGGAAAGGACACCTCTGCATTAAAAGAAGTCTATACTTTTACATTGTAAATGACTGAAACAAACAAAACAACTTTTCTTCCCTAAAGATTTTCAAGGATCTCCTGATCGAAGTTAGCTAAAAGAACTAAGCTTCTATAGCTGAAACTTTTGTTTTCACAGTTGCTGCTGGAAGAATTTCTAAGCATGTTGGTATAAACAGTTCCCACCCCCAGTCCCCATTCCTAGACTAACCCGTGTGCCCTGCTCCCCCACCTCAGTCACCCCAGTCCTGCAGTCGGCTGAGGCAGTGGGAACAGGAAATCAAGTTTCTCAGAAAGTTCAGGCAGCCTTGGAAAGGTGCCAGACAGCACAGGAGCAGAAGTGCCAAAGGCAGGGAGGGCTCCCCTCCTCTGGTTACAGGAACGCCCTCCTTATTCTCCTCTCTCAAACCCACCTAAGCTTAAATGCAAAAATACTGCTGAGGAGAGGAAAGTGTCCAGCATTCTTTGGTTATGGATTTGGGGCCCTGTTCCATCGGATTTTGAGGAAGACATTCTGACTTGGTCAAGCTTTCAGTTTGTTCTCCCCTCGGTGTCTCTCCCCCAAACCAAACAAACAAGTGCTGGAATGAGCAAAGCATACATATTTCTGGGGCCCGGTTTACATCTGGAACTGGAATGTGATGTTTACCAGCGTGATGTGCCAAGCTTTGAGTTTGTGAAGAGTGTTCTCCCAGTGTCAACCTCCGTGGCCTTGGTCCTGTAGTCAAGGGAGGAGAGTGTGGCAGCTGCTCTCTGGCCTTTGTCCTGCAGATGGGATACAAGCTTAAGATGGACATAGCTGGGGGACAGGGGTTATCCAGTGTCCCTAACTCCTGGCCATTCATGGCAGCTTCATTTTCTTTAAAGTCCTGTTCGAAGTTGATTTCCATAGGGCCCTCGTGAGTTTGCCTGAGAAGAATCACAGCAAAGCATATATTCAGTCCAATTTGTGGGAACCGGTGGGAATTGGGGCTGCATTGTTAGGATGACATCCGATGGCTCTTTACCCTGTTCTATTATTTCTAAGTCATATGTGTCACCTTCTAACATACTATATGATTTTTGTCTTTATTATTTGTTGTCTGTCTCCTCTCATTAGAATGTAAGGGTGTGAGAGCTGGGATTCATGTCTTTTTTTTTTTTTTTCTTATTGCCATGTCCCCAGCACCTAGAACAGTGCCTGGGATCTAGTAAGAGCTTAATAGATATTTGCTGACTGATTCAATGAACAAATGAATGAGTGACCTCTAATAGAATCCTTTCGAACAGATTTTTTTTTTTCGGGGTGTGGAACTGAATCTTTAAGTAAATCAAAATAAATATTTATTGAGTCTATGGTGTGAGTCAAACAAAAAAAATACATAATAAAGAAATAGAATAAGAATGTGTCAACCGACTAATCTATCCAGGGAAGTAATAATTAAGCACTAAAAAATAAACTTTGTAGAATACTACTCAGGAATAAAAATAAATGAAATATCGACACTTGAAGCAACATGATGACTCAAAATTATTACGCTGAGTGAAAGAGGCTAAACTAAAAAGAAGGTCTACTGGATGATTTCATTTATATAAAATTGAGTCTACGAAACATAATGTACAGTAACAGGAAGTAGATCAGTGGTTGCCTGGGTACTGGGTGTGGAGGGGGAGGGATTGCCAAGGGGCACGAGGAAACTTTTATGGATGATGGATATGTTCATTATGTTGATTGTGGAGACAGTTTTCCAGGTGTGTGTATAAATCAAAACTCACCATATTGCACATTTTAAATATGTGCGGTTTATTGTACGTCGATGATGACTCGATAAAGCTGAAAAATGCAAAAAGAATACATTTTAATGCATCAATCAAGAACTACCCTTTGAGTAATAGGCAGTTGAATTAATTATTTTGATTCTCATTTTCCTTTTCTCTATCTCATCAGGCTCTCCACAGAATTAATCAAGCGGACACTCAGTGAACTGATGTGATAAAGGACATTTATGCTTACTGTGATATATCTTAGGTTTTTATTTCAGAAGCAAAAGTATCATAAGTATGATCCACATATCTTTTGCTTCATAACCTGCTTCTCCATCTCTGTTTTCTTCAGAAGAACTGCCTTGCATTATTTTATTATTCATCCAACAAGCATTTATTGTACTTTTTTTTATGAATCCTTTTTTAATTTCCTCTGATCTCTTTTAAATTCTGATCCTGTCTTCCAAGATAGCAGGTACCCAGCTCCTATCCTCCTCTCTTCATAAGCTTATCTTAATATCTAGCAAGCAGGTTTTCTCCTCTAACATATAAGTCATTGATAAAATTATGAAGAACACCAGGCCCCAGAAAGAAGACAAGAAAGAATTTCCCAAGCTGTCTCTTAAAAAAGCAACCTCTGTCGTTGAAATCCTGGAGGTTTGTTCCAAGACGGGGTCGCAATCTAGAAAGAATGTCAGCTTCCACTGGCTTTCCTCTTGTTTTCCATCCAATCAATAAATTTGCTTCAGCTCAGGGTGACAGGATGTGTCATAGCAGGAATAACTGTATAAATGGAGAAGAAACGTGAGCTGTTGATCTTTGCCTGGCATAAACACATATCACTTTTCTGTTTAGCATTCTTTCTGTGTAGACTTCACCTTTTTTCCAGATGGTGCAGTCAATTGTGTTTGGGCCATTCTCGTGTAAATTGTGGTTTACTAGTTCACGTTGATGGCCTGGTTGTTTCATTACCTGATGTGCCAGTGAACTGTCTTCCTTTTTAGGTATGCTTGGGCCACAGTTTCATCCCCCTCACATCCTTACCTTTTAAAAATTAAATGTGAAATCATCTCTCCCCAGTGAGCCTAGTGAAAGTGTAGCTGTTAAAGAGCTCGTGGAAGCTCTACACTCTAGAATCCCAAGTCCCAGGTTTGAGTCCTGGCCTTGCAATCTTCTACCCCTCGGAGTTGTTGAGGACTCTCAGAGCCTCAGTTTCTCTATCTGTAAAACAGGGCTGATAATTCCAACCTGCATTTATTAAAACACAAGATTTTATTAATACCAACCCATATTTTACTAAAATATCAAGAATGAGTTGTTCCCATCGCTGAGGAATGGCTGAGCAATGGGTTCCTTCCCAATTTGCCTTTGGGAAGATCCTAAGTTCTTAATTGCATGAGTAGTTCTGTTTGCGTTTTTGGTTTTGGTTTTGTGTTTTTTTGTTGTTTTGGTTTTTTTCTTCCCACTTTCTACTTGGATGTGTTACCAGGCCTAAGGGGTCTGGGTTAGAGAGATATAAATCACAGATGCTGTGCTGCTAGAACAGCGCTGCTGTCGATCTCATTATACAGAAGACCGCTGGGGCCTGTGAGGCATTTCATTAATTGTGTTTAATCTAAGACAATGGGGAAGTCTGGTGGTTTCCTTGGAAATACCCGAGTTCAGAGATTTAGGTCATAGATTTTCTGCAGCTTTCTTAAGGGGAATTAAACATGTGTCCAAATGATTGAAGGTCTTGTATTCGAATCAGTTTTTGGTCCCTCTAATCACTTACTAATAATCTAACTAGCACCTTATGGCTGTGAATATGCTGTCCAGATTGAATTGGCTTTGTAGATAAAATGGCTTTCTATGTTTATTCCTACATCAAGAACTAACTCTCTCTCTCTCTCTCTCTCTCTCTCATTTTCATAGAATGGCCCATAGTCGTAACTTGCAGAAGATGGCGACTCATGATCTGCTGTACTATAATCTGTGTGTCTTTTCATTGTTAAAAAAAAAAAGATTGATAAAGAAGCCAAAGTGACATGGTGCAGCCAGCTCCATTTCCTGCCAACCTAGGCTCTCTCCTAAATGTGGCCACTCAAGGGACAGAGGAGGCCACCCTTTCTCCTGGTTGCCAGACCCATTCCCAGCACCCATGATGTCATGACAATCAAGTGTTCTTTTTACACACACACACACACACACACACACACCACAGAATTATAAATTCTTTTCAAACTCCAATCAACCTTCATAAATGACCATCCACACAGGAGTTCAGGAAGTCTT
>NW_012151374.1:1524456-1560883 GCF_000956105.1 Propithecus coquereli | reverse complement strand
CACTTTGCACTAGCTGCCCCTCACCCTGCAACTCTTTGTCCCTCAATCCCTCACCTGGCTGGCTCTCTCTTGTCATTCTTGTCCCAGTTCAAGCTTTCCATGTCTGCAGTGAGGCCTTCTCAGACCACCCAAGATAAATGTGCCCCCTCCCAACCCCCACCGTCCTCTGTAGCATGTCACTTCGGTTTTCATTCTAAATAGTACTTATCACACTTGGAAATTATCTTCTTCGTTCCTTGGTTGACTTGCTGATTCTCTAGCTTAGAATTTATTCTCCAAAGGGCGGGAATCTTGCTTGATTTTTTCAAGCTGTATTTATTGAATGAATAAATGTCAGCACACACAGACCAACTGTCTCCTGTTGCGTCCATACCCTATCCAGAATTCAGCTTAGAGGTCTTCAGTTCCTGCAAACTTCCACTTCACCCCCCTCACACACACACACACACACCACAGAATTATAAATTCTTTTCAAACTCCAATCAACCTTCATAAATGACCATCCACACAGGAGTTCAGGAAGTCTTTTTTGCAACAGAAGAAAGTATATCAGCTCGCTTTATATTTGCAAGTGGACACGACAGCAGTTCACAGAGATCCGAAGGAATGGAAAACTCATTAGCTGCCTATTGAATTCAAAGGAAAACAAGCATTTCCCTCAGATGTGCAGGCTTTCACGTGGCAACACCAACTGGTCATGCTCATGTAAGATTAGAACCAGGCAGGGGAGGAAAAGAGAACAATTCGGATGAAATGTGGAAAACGTACGGGGAAGAGAAAAAAGGAAAGATCCTGACAATGCACTGGAAGGGACACGATGGGCCCCCTAAGATAATGTCCCACATTGAGGATATGGAGTGTGAAGCAGGGTTGGTAAACAGCTGGCTAAGGTCCCTGAACTGGGTGGATTTGATGCTTGCTTTTGTCTAGTTGTCCTGCACTGCTCGGTGACTCGTGGACACCCACCAGGTACTGTAAATTACTTCCTATCATGCCGAGTGTTTGCACTCTCCCTCCGTAAGGGACCCGCAGGCCCACTCCTAACCAGCCAGGGGGAGAGGACATGGTTTGTCAGGGAGCACTCCGGACTCCCTTTTCCTCTCACATTCTGCAGTTCCAAGATTCCAGATAGGTGGTGGCACAGGGTGCCAGGCAGGGAAACCAGCATGGAGGAGCCCACAAAGCAACCAGGAAGGGGGACAGGGCGGGGTCGGTGGGAAAAGAGGGAAATGCTACTGAGCTGGTTGAAGTTCTGTCTACATAACGAAACAACCAGCTAGAAGGGGAAAGGTACATTCAATTAAAAGCCTGTCACTGTGTTTGCTCGACACCAAATCCCTGCTTCGACTGGCTTCCCTGCCTTTGCACTGAGCAGTTGTTTGACTGAATTGATTCATTGTGGCTTCGGCATAGAAACAGCTTCATAGCAGAGTTTGTGTAGGGAGTCAAGTCATGGAAATGTGATGCCCAAACCACTATGGACTCGCGAGATGAGAAGAGTGAGAGTTGTAGCAGTTCATAGAAGGTCTAAAGCAAAACTGAGAAGAGTCGATGCTGAAAATAGGAGTCTTCACTCCAGGGCTGATCTTGTCCAGGTTAAAATGCAGGTTGACCTCCTAATTTTAGAATCCTTGGGAGCTAGCAAATCCTGTTCCAAGGTATTTTCCATTTCAGGTAAACAAGCTGTTGTTCTCTTGGGCGTGTTTCTTTTCAAATTACTCTTATCTTTTACTGTGCTCAAAGCGCAGAGCAGTGGTGACTCTAAAGCAAAGCCAACACCAGGGCATGAAATCAGAATGCGTCCCACCCTGCCCAGGCCGCTGTCAGGAAGGCAGCGCCCGCTGCATCCACAGCTCCTCCTTTCCTGCCCTCCTTCGTTAATCCATCATCTCCACCTGTTCCTGGATTGATTCTCCCCGTCTATACCTCCGGTCCAGGGCCCCTTTCCTAATCCTATTAGAAGAGTGATAGTTCTAAAATGACCATAATAGTTACACTATGCCATTATTATTATGAATCATCAGATTACTTTGCTCCCCTGCTCCAAATCTTCCATTGGCTGCTTATTACATAAGAATAAGATCCCAACGATGGAAACCTATGGGCTGGGCCTTAGCAGCCTTCTTCATTGCTCACACCACATGGGCACCCAGCAGTCAGCCGGGGTCCTCTCTTCCTCCCTGCAGCACCGGGAGCAGTCTCCTGCCCCCAGGGCCTTTGCACTTTGCACTAGCTGCCCCTCACCCTGCAACTCTTTGTCCCTCAATCCCTCACCTGGCTGGCTCTCTCTTGTCATTCTTGTCCCAGTTCAAGCTTTCCATGTCTGCAGTGAGGCCTTCTCAGACCACCCAAGATAAATGTGCCCCCTCCCAACCCCCACCGTCCTCTGTAGCATGTCACTTCGGTTTTCATTCTAAATAGTACTTATCACACTTGGAAATTATCTTCTTCGTTCCTTGGTTGACTTGCTGATTCTCTAGCTTAGAATTTATTCTCCAAAGGGCGGGAATCTTGCTTGATTTTTTCAAGCTGTATTTATTGAATGAATAAATGTCAGCACACACAGACCAACTGTCTCCTGTTGCGTCCATACCCTATCCGGAATTCAGCTTAGAGGTCTTCAGTTCCTGCAAACTTCCACTTCACCCCCCTCACACACACACACACACACACACACACACAGACACACACACACACACACACACACACACACACACACGTCTTTCACACCATCTCATCCTACCCCACCTTCCCACCATCTAAGAGTTCTGGATATATCTAGATCAGCACTTAACACATAGAATTGCAGTATCTCTCCCAAATCTTTTGAGCTACTTGAGGGTGGGGACCGCGTCTTATTCAGATTTGAATCCCTAGCATATGCTTGGTCCACATGCTCAATAAATACTTGTTGCATGTGTAAATAAAATAATAAATTAATGAAAGGAGCTTATTAGTACAGCTGATGGCCTATTTTCATACAGGGTTTTACCGACAATCAGCAAACTTTCTATAAAGGGCCAGATAGAGAATATTTCAGGGTTTGCAGGCCCTACCATCTCTGTCGCAATGACTCAATTCTGCTACCGTAGCAGGAAAGCAGCCACCAACAATATATAACCTAATGGGCAGCACTGTGTCAAGAAAATTTCATTTACAAAAAAAGTGGTGGGCTGGATTTAGCAGCGACTCGGCTAAGACCTTTATATGTATTGCCTTGTTTAACATTAAAACCCCTTGATGTAGATATTATAATTATTTCCTTCCTGTGGATGAAGAAATTGAGACTCAGAGAGGTTGAATACCTTTCTCCAAGTGTTAGAGCCGACCCATTTGCTGGAGGGCCTAGGCTAAAAAGATCCCAAGGAATAATCCAGGAATAAGGAGGCGCTTATCCACTGGAAAAGACTGAAGAATCAAAGATGACCAGCAAAATGCTTTCTTTTTTTTTTTTTCTCTTTATTTTTTTTTTAAATTTCAGCATGTTATCGGGGCACAGATGATTAGGTTACGTATGATGCCCTTACCCTCCCTCCCCCCCAAGTCCGAGCTTCAAGTGTGTCCATTCCCCCGGAGGTGTGCATCGCACTCATTGTTTGTGCATATGCTCGTCCCCTCCTCCCCCCTCCCCCTGCCCAACATCCAATACATGTTATTCTTATACGTGCACTTAAATGTTGATCAGCTAATACCAGTTTGATGGTGAGTACATGTGGTGCTTGTTTTTCCATTCTTGGGATACCTCGCTTAGTAGAATGTGTTCCAGTTGTATCCAGGAGTATATAAGAGGTGCTATATCACCATTGTTTCTTAAAGCTGAATAGTACTCCATGGTATACATATACCACAGTTTATTAATCCACTCATGTATTGATGGACACTTGGGTTGTTTCCACATCTTTGCAATTGTGAATTGTGCTGCTATGAACATTCGAGTGCAGGTGTCTTTTTCATAGAGCCACTTTTGCTCTTTTGGGTAGATGCCCAGTAATGGGATTGCTGGGTCAAATGGTAGTTCTACTTGTATCTCTTTAAGGTATCTCCATATTGCTTTCCACAGAGGTTGCACTAGTTTGCAGTCCCACCAGCAGTGTGTGAGTGTTCCTACCTCTCCGCATTCATGCCAACATTTATTGTTTTGGGTCCAAAATGCTTTCTTAAGAATGATTAAGATCAACAAGAAAGAAAGTTGAAAATACAAGATCAAACATTTTTTTCTTTGCTATTTGGAGATGTGGAACATTCAAGTGATTTGAAAGAAAAAACTTTTTCTAATGTGCCATAGAGTTGAAGAGAGTCTTGGGCTGCAGTCTGGCATAAAGTACTAAGATGTTCTGAGCCGTCTGTGTCTGGAAGTGTGGGGGAGGGGTTGGCGTTTGGGGGAAGGCGGGTACCGGCATCCACCGAATACCTTCTGTGCACACTTACCCTCACCTGAGTCACAAAATCCCCCTTCAGTCTCCTCAGTGATGACTATTCATTAGCAAGAAAAGGGAACTAGTTCAGATTTCTGCCCGGGCCACGGGAACCTGTCTGGTGAGAGCATATTAATCTTGATCTACCAGAGAAAGTAACTCAGTTTGACCTTAAAGAGATTCCCCTTACCCATGATTCTTTTCTGCCTTTGTTTCAGTATTGCCAAGCACATATCTTGTAAACATTAAACATAAAAATCTGAAAAAATAAAAATAAAATAAAGACTCAATCTTAAAGCACAAGGTATGAAAAAGGTAAGCCACATTTGGATCTATACATTCAGTTGGACATAATTTGAGAATTTTCTCCCTTAGAACACAGAAATAAACATTATCTATCTAAGCTAGGGCATGCAGTGCCAAAAAAATTCTGTAGGGTTCACCTTGACATTTGTTTCTATGCTCTGTGGCTGCCATCCCAGCTACCCTGGGCTCCAGGTTACACTTTGGTTCCTGGGCCACCCTGGGCTTTGTGGCCTCAGACAAATTATTTGACTTTTTTGTGCCTCGGTGTCCTCTCTGTAAGATGGGCACAATGATTCTGAGACCTCAAAGGGCTTTTGTAAGGACTAAATACAACCTATGACACAAGGGGTCATTCTTTGAAGAGAGAAAGAAAGTCTCTTGGTTATTACAATCTGTTGGTAAGAGGGATGTGAAATCATAGAGTTGTTAGATCTGAAAATGGACCTTAGATTCCAGCCCCTCCTTTTAAAAATAAGAAAACTGAGGCCAGAACATGAGAGTGACACACAGCATTTAGATACTAAGCTGGGTTGTCTCTATATAAACTAAAGCTTTGGGGATGTTTAAAAAACATGTTTTTAACTGTATATTTTTATAATACATGCCCTTACTACTGGATAATTTAGTAGAATAAAAGAAATGCTTTATATAATGACTTTTACATACAGCTTCTCTACACATTTTCCCAGAAAAATGATACATATTTGAGTGAAAACAAGTTGGTGTTTTAGTGTTTTTTTAAGAGCATTCCAGCTTGTTCTTAGACCAAGCTGGATGGATTAAAAAGTGGTTCCTTGGAAAAATCTCATCCAATCGATTATTGCTTTGTGATTATAAGTTCGTACAGTTTTTTTTTTCGAAATATGTATGAAATGTAAAATGATTAAAGGTTTTGAATGGGCAATTCCATTCCTGGAAATACGTCCTCTAGAATTTCTTGCATAGATGTACATGATAGAAGACAAGGGTGTTCTCTGTAGCATTATGAACTCTCCATAACTTAAAATATCCTTCAGACATCTCATTTTAATAGCTGCTTAGGATTCCATTCTGTTTACCATAGCTTATCTGACCAACATCTTTTACCTGGTATTCAATTTATTTCAAATTTTCTCTTGGATACAGTGACAATTCTTATGGGCAACCCTTGTGCAGAATGGCTTATCTAAAGAGAGAAAAATGGCAAGGCGTTGTATATCTTACACTAGAACAGCCACAACATCACAGGGAGAATAAAAGACACGGCACAATTAGTGAGTTAATAAAAAGCCACTGCACACTGCCTAGTGTCCTCCGATAAAACAGAAGGTAACCCCAGGGCATTGAAAGCCACTCCTAATGAATACAGAAATCATCCCAGGATTGGCTGAGTCATTCCAGCTGCTGGCCTGTCAGAGGCTGATCCTGTGGTGATTTGTAGAAAGAAAATTACGCCCACTGACTCTGATTTTTAAAATACTCCGGGGACAAGCACATATGGAGAATTTACCATGCAGGAAGCTTCTTATGTTCTTACCCCAGGGTACAGAAAAAAGAAATGTAATGTGGCAGAAGGGAGGATGGGGGGGTGTTGGGGGTTGGATCTGCTTGTGGCATTTGTCACACAGCATCCCAACTTGGAGATTCAAATGAGACAAATGCAACTGAGGGTAACAAGTAATAGTAAACCGCTCTTTTCACCACAGAGTTTTGAACATGTTCATGTCCCCAGAATTGAATCCATAACTAAGCCCTGGTGATGGTGTTTATAAGAATTGAACCCATGTAGCAAAATAAATGCAAAATGCATTTTAGAACAGAATTATTGGTTGTAATCGGTAATGTTAGAGTGTGAATTACTTTGAGAGGGAAAACAGAAATAGATGGGTCACTTTGGCCTACACTGTGTCAACTGCTCCTTCACGGTGCCACGGAGAGACACGCCAGCCTAGACATCTCACTGGGGGAAGAGGAGGTAGATTATTGGATGACTCAAGTATGTGGAAATAGCCAAAATGATTTTTGACATATAGACTGGTTAAGTCAAACTTATGTAGTCAATTAATCAATTCATCCATTGGATAGATATTTTATACCAATATCTCTATACCAGTTTAGAGATAACATAGAAAGAGTAGTAAAAAGCCTTTTAAACAAAGGTCATTCTTTATGTCAGTCATAAAAATAAAATTGTAAACAGAATCTATATTATACTACAGTTTTTAGCACAAAGGATTTACAGCTGGTGGCTTTAAGATAGCGAGTTTCTCCTTCCTTTTCTTTTTGTTTGGTTGTCATGGGAGTCTGTGTTTATGGGGAAATTCTGAATGTATTTGCCTCAAGGAGCTGTTTCTGATTTCTTAGACCACTATTCTGCTGAAGTAAAAATAGCTGAGAAGGGGTGGGTTTACTAAATGTGCGTTAAGCAAAAGTACATTTTAAAAAATGAGATTCAATCGGAAAGATGTTTATTAGTGATGCATTCAAATCACTTTATGAGACATCAGGTGGAACATTTTAATTCTATTCAAATGACTCATAATTTGAAAGTCTACCTGAAGCCTTATCATTTTGGACAACATGCAGAGAATAACTTCCTGACACCCTCAGAGAGACTAGGGACAGATGAAAATATGTGTGAAAATTGTCATCTGATGGTCCAAGAAGTCTCAGAGAGAATTGGGTTGTTCAGAAAACTAAGCATACTTTCTAAGCACAGGGAAAGACAAACGAAGCAATCCCTAAATCCCACATTGCTAAATCCACGCAGTACAACAGAGAAGCACATGGCTGTGAAGTTGGATGTCCTAACTCTACTCTGAGAAAGTTTCTTAATCTTTCTGGCTGTCAGTTTCTCCATTTGCAAAATGGAAGACAAAAATCCCGACTTTAAAGATGGCTGAAAGGATTACGAGATCCAGTGTGTGGCCAGGTCAGTAAGAGGGACCTTTTTATTTCTGCTTAACCTCTGTGCCTCCTCCACGTCCAATTCCTGCCAGCCCCTAAGTGGCTTTGCTCCTGGACATGGTTAGTGAAAAACTTTGGGGTGCCACTCAACGTGTGGCTGCCAACAATTCCAGCCCACTGCTGCTTCAGCAAATCACTCTGACCATAGGTCAGGACGGTGGAAATTCATAATGATTATTTGCTGTGGTGGGCTGGTCAGTTAAGAAAAAGGTTATCAATTCAATATATTATATGTTTTATTATACACTACCATGCATATAGCATTTTGCCAGATGCTATGGAATACATGAAAAAGTTACATATGGTGAAAAGCAGACCAAAAAAAAAAAAATTATACAACAATATTAGAATGTGATTTGGGCCCTGAAATGGAAGGAGAAAGGCTAGAGGACTGATGGCAGAGCCTGGCATTTACTACTTCCTAGAGTTTTAACCTAACGCTGTAAGAATGCACCTGACCAGTTCTTTTTTTCTTTTTTGGTTCCACAAAAGATACTAATGTTATTGACACAGTTATATTAATAATAATAATAGCTAAATGCATTCAGCACTTACCGTGTACCAGGCATCGTACTAGATGCTTTGCATGCATGACCCCAATAGTGCTCTCAACAACCCTTTGAGACTAGGGTCGTCATTCCCATTTTAGAGATGAGAAAACTGAGCCTTGAGGAAGTGAACTCACACAACCCCATGCAGCCAGGAAGCAGGAATACTGCCACTGGAGTCCAAATATGACTTCAACTCCTGCTTTCTTTTCCCTATATCATACCACACCAACAGAAAGGAGATGCTTAGGATGTTGGTACTGGAAGGTACTTGCCATCTGGTCCAATCTCCTCTCTGTAAGGTTATGGGAGGAAATCTTATTTCTAAGCTGAGAGGGAAAGGCAATGAAGGATGGGAGAGAGGCACTCCACAGGGGCGTGGTCACGGTGTTCCCCTTGGAAATGCTAAGAACTGCAGAGCAATATTCCCATGGTACCTGGAACATATCAAAGAACAGTCAATATGAATGACCTACAAGAGTGATATTCAATTCCACCATGAGCTTGCATCAGAGAGAAGGCCCCAGAGGTTTAATCCAGGCTGTGAAAAGTCAGGAAAATAAACAACTAAGTGGGGCAATAGAGTAACCTTCCCCTCAACGAATGGATTTCTTAAGTCTTCAACATGAACTTCATCCAGAAGAAATGAAGACACAAGAAAATATCATACTAATTGCCACCACAAGTCCCCGCAGTGTCCCTGCTTGGGCCCTGCATCTCGTCATAACCAGTGTGAGGGTCCTGCCTTCCTTACAGTTCCCAGGTAAGATGCTCAAAGTTGAAACTTTGAAATTGTCCTCCATTGCCCTGCAAAAGGAACTCAGAAGCCATGTTCCCTGGACACCACAAAGGAGGCAATACCAAGTAATTTATTGGCCTTGAAAGCCTGCCCCAAACTCTGCAACTCACCCAAACTGTGATTAAAGGGAACAAGGCAGGCCTGTTCTCCTTTGGCCTTTTTTTTACTTCCTTGCACATTGTGTCCTATCATGAGAAATGAGCCTATGGTTTCACTTCCAGTCTGTTCAACGGGTAGAATGCTAAGGCCTCGGCACTGAGATAGAACGAAAGTCTGAGGGCAGAGTCCAGAACGCCACCCGCTGTGATGAAAACAGCCAGCATTCACCATAGTGAGGGGCCACTCTTGGGACTGGTGCGCCTACTCACAGTACCTTCAGTGGGGAGGAAACAACCTGCCTTTTATAGTCATCTAAATCATTGAGTCAATGCAAATGTTAATAAATATTTATACTGAAGATTCTCAACAGTATCAAAGACTTGAGATTTGAATTTGAGAGATACCTTTGAGAATACAAAGCTTACATCTGATTCCTGCCCTGGAATACTTAGAATGTAATAGACAGATAAGAAAGCAAACCCTAAAGGTTAAGCAAAGATGGGGGGAAGAATAGATTAGCACAGACTTTCATTACTAGAAGAGTGGTAGCCCAATATTTAGTATGGCACAGTGGTAAGGGAATAGAAAACCTGGGATTGGCCGGGCGTGGTGGCTCACGCCTGCAATCCTAGCAATCTGGGAGGCCAAGGCAGGAGGATTGCTTAAGGTCAGGAGTTTAAGACCAGCCTGAGCAAGAGTGAGACCCCATCTGTACGAAAAATAGAAAAAAATTAGCTGGGCTTGGTGGTGTTCACCTGTAGTCCCAGCTACTTGGGAGGCTGAGACAGGAGGATGGCTTGAACCCAGGAGTTTGAGGTTGCTGTGATCTAGGCTGATGCCACGGAACTCTAGCCTGGACAACAGAGAGAGACTCTATCTCAAGAAAGAAAGAAAAAAAGAAAACCTGGGATTTAGTCTATGTTTTTCAAGTGCAGAATTGACCATGCAGCATTTCTGGTGCAGATTTTGAAAATTTATAACACATGCAAGATATCCAAAGTCCCTTCAAATAATTTTTTAAAAAACAAAAAAACCATGTGAATGTCCAGGGAAGGAGGGAGACGGGAAGGTCCTGGAGACTGGTGTGCCTAGTGCAGACACTTCTCAAAGGACTACCATGGGGAACGAGGCAGGGAGAAAATCTTCTTCATTCAGGAGCGCCATGAACGGCAGGAGCAGATGATATAGGTGCGGGTGGGCGGTGTCTCCCGGGCTTTCAAGTGCTCCTTCCCTTTGATCACTCACCTATACCTTTAATTTCTTTCTCATGAATTTATATCCATTCTGTCTAATCAAAATAGCTAACAGTGATGGAGCATTTTATAACATCAGGCACTGTTCTGTGGGCGTCATATATTGCGTTACTTAATTTTCACACCAACAATATGGCATAAGTACTACTACTCTCCCCGTTAAAGATGAAAACACTGAGGCACAGAGATGTTAATTAACTGAATCAAGGTTGCACGGTTAGTATATGGCCCAACCTGCATTTGAACTCACGCAGTGTGATGAGAAAGCCCAATCTCATTCCCCTAACCCGAAAGACCTCATTGTCAAGGTGGAAAGGCGCGGGTGGAGAAAGATTTCTCGCGTAGAGATTAAGATATATAAGTAAAAAGTTTATTTTATCCTTTTAGAGGAGGGGGTGGGGAAGAGAAAGAGAGAAGGGAAGTGGGGTGTGGAGAGCAGGGAGAGGACTCGGCATCCCAAAGAAAGAGAAGGGGGTGCCAGCAGCGAGGCCAAGTGGCTGGCTGATTTTAAAGGGGGTGAAGAGAGAAAAAAATAGTGATGCTGTCTGTTGCTAACAAAAGCAGCAGCAGGTAGATAACAAAAACTGCAGGATGTCAAAGTGCAAGACTTGGTTTCCTGCTTTCCTTGGAGAGGGGATTATCATAGGAGATGTGACTCTGTCCTCGAGATATGGTTGAGTCTTGGAGCTTGTTCTCCTACTCATTTTTTTTTTTTTGAGACAGAGTCTCACTGTGTTGCCCAGGCTAGAGTGCCGTGGCGTCATCCTAGCTCACAGCAACCTCAAACTCCTGGGCTCAAGCGATCCTCCTGCCTCAGCCTCCTGAGTAGCTGGGACTACAGGCATGCGCCACCATGCCCGGCTAATTTTTTCTATGTATTTTTAGTTGTCCAATTAATTTCTTTCTATTTTTAGTAGAGACGGGGTCTCGCTCTTGCTCAGGCTGGTTTCGAACTCCTGAGCTCAAACAATCCGCCCGCCTCGGCCTCCCAGAGCGCCCGGCCAGGATGTTCTCCTACTCTTTACTCAGGAATTCTGTAAAAGCAGATTCTCAAAAACCAGTTTTGAAGAAGAGAGACTTACATCTCTTTTCCATCCATTCAGCTCTTTCCAGACGTGCAAAAGAGAACTCCTGCAGGGCGCCTGTTAGCGAGAGGACTCGTAGGACTGGTCTTTAACCGTTATTGGGGAAATGGTGGGATTCGGTATTTTCCTGTTATTTTTGCAAGGCTGCTCTTTTCACTTATTGCTCAAAACTCAAGATTTTTCAGTATTTATCCAATGAGATATCCAAGAATTCTCTTTCGTTTTTTACTATATTTAACATGCGTAAACCTAACCGCACTATCATCCTCAAAAGGAAACAAGGCAGGTTATCATATCTCCTGTGAAGCTAAAAATGTTGTTTCTCAATTCCTTGGCTGACCTTCTGGACAAATCTGCTGCAAAAACAGTTTTTATGGTGTTGTGGCAAAGTTACATGATAATAAAGACATGAACCCAGTTCCTCTTTTTTAAAGGACTAGGCTGGCTTTTGCAGCCCCTGGCTGTGCAGTGACAGCTAATACATGCCATGGGGTGGTCCCTGGTAAGTGCTTTTCCCTTTAAGCTGTTTTAATCTCAAGTCGAGAGTATACACAGGAATAAAGGACACGCTGCATATTCAATAATATTATATATGAAAACGTATTCATGCAATGAAAAAAGAGGCTTTATCACATCCATAAGAGGGAGTGTCCCATCCTGCTCCCTGCATCCATTTCATTGTGCAGTAGGGGTCATTAATTTGTGTAATGTTGGGGAACCAAGAAGGCCACTTCCTCATTATAGCACAAGATGCTGCAGCCCCAGCCGTTATGAAACCGTGCTGAGCTTCACAACAGGAAGTACGATCCATGACCGGTAAACAAGACCTTTCCTTCCCTTTTAGTAGGCCTCAGAACTTCCTTACCCGAGTTCCAAATCCTTTTACAGATGCTTACTTAGGAATTTGGACTTTTCTCTCCTTCTCTTAACTCCTTTCGGGGCTTAAAGAGTGTCATTTCCCTCTCGTTTCATGTTGAAAGTAAGTAAAGGGGAAAGCCATGGTATCTCTGTTGTCAGGAAAACCTTGAAATTACAGGGGAAAAGGCCCACTTGACCAGACCCGTCCTTCTTCTCTAAATATTTTGAGTTGGAATCTATCAACATCACTTTGCCCTTGAGCTGGAACTTCCCTTTTAACTTACCCTGGCACACCCTGTTCAAAACCAAACCAGGGAGCCTGCATCAGGCAACAGTACTTTGTATATAACTCTCTGCGAACGTAATAGGAAGTATTAAAAGTCCGTAAATAGCTGCTCTAGCTCGGCAACTGCAATCCACGCCAGACAAATGGGGGGATACTAATTTGTCTGTGACTGTACTTCCATGAGAAGAGGGGCAAGGGAGGTTCTTGAAAAACCGGCGGCTAATAAACATTTCATTCCTACGTCCAAGAATGTGCTGTTACTCCAGAATTTCTATCGGCAGGTATATCAGTTTTCTATTACCGCTGTAACAAATTAGCACAGACTAATTGGCTTAAAACAACACACAGTTTTTATCTTGCAGTTTTGCAGATCAGAAGTCTGATAGGAATTTCACTGGGCTAAGAGCAAGGTGTAGGCAGGGCTGCGTTCCTTTCTGCACGCTCTTGGTAAGAATCCTTTTCCTCGCCTTTTCCAGCTTCTAGAGGCTTCTGCATTCCTTGGCTCAGGACTCCCTTCCTCCATCCCAAAGCCAGCAATGCCAGACCAAGTCCTTCTCAGGCTGCCACCTCTAGTTCTCTCTTCTATATTCCCATCTTCCTTGTTCACGTTGAAGGACCCTTGTTGATGACATTGGGCCACCCAGACACTCCAGAATGGTCACCCTATTTTGAGATCATCTTATTAGCAACCTTAGTTCCATCTGCCACTTCAATTCCCCTTTGCCATGTAACACAAGTTCACAGGTTCTGAGGTTCAGGATGCAGATCCTGTCCTAAAGTGGGGAGCCACGACTCTCTCTACCACGACAAATAGCCGTATCTTTTTTCTAGTAGCATAAGGTTTGTTCTCTTCTTTACTGCCATCAGACCCTCATATTTACTAGGAATTTAAATGCAAGAAAGCACTTTTTATGATACATAAAGTAATATGAACAATAGCCACCCTTTATTTAGTATCATTATACCAGGCAATGTACTCTACATTCATTTGTTTTTCAAAATCTTGCTAGAGCCCTGCAAGATAGGCGGGGCAGATGATAATATTCTCATCTGCAGATGGAAAATCTGAGGCTCAGAACAATGAAGGCTCTCGCAGCTATTGGAGGCACATGGCTTCCCCTCAGCTGTGAAATCACACTTTCTCCCACCTTCTTAACCGTCAGCCCTCACCCGTTGGGGGCTGCCCCCAGGACTCTTGCCTTTAAGCAAAACCCACCTGCCTCTTGAGCCCTTGAGCTAAACAGCTGGAACATGGAATTGTACCAGCCCTACCGGTCCTGGCCAGGCCTCAGTGGCAGCCCACCCCTACCCCACCCCCAAAGTCTGGGTTTGCTGGGGAGAGTGTGCCCATCGAGAGTTTTGTTGGAGGCCAGAGTAGAAGGGCGTTGACCCTACATCTTGACCCTCTTTGTGTCAAGAAAGCAAATCCTTGTGAGAGAACTGAAGTTAAGCTTTGCATACGGAAAGCAGACTTTGACAACACTCTGCTTGAACTCTACATAAAATCCTATAAGTCAACATTGCAATTTCTTCTGACATCCGTGGACGCCTTGCTTTTGGAGGGCACTGCTCTGAGATCTCTTCCTGGGCTGGAGCTGCGCTGTGCGTTAAGTCAGCCCGTTCCATTTCTCTGCAGCCATTTGGTTTCGGTGGCGGAAATGTGTACCCCCTCCACAAATCCAGCCTCGTCTACTATGTGGGCCAGCACACCTAAGGTAAGGAAAGAGCAGAGGTGGTCACCACCAACAAGATGAATAACCAACACCTAAATAAATGATTTTCTACCTGGGGGCTGGCATGATACAGGTTTTTTGGTATTTTCTTGAGCTTGAACCTAAGAACAGAGGCACTCTTTTGGGGAGTTATTTGCGGTAAAATCAAATGGTTCAACTAGCTGCTACATGGGAAAACAAAGACGGGTAAGGTTTCTTTCTAAAGAGCACCAGTTGAAAAGCTCCTCCCACCCCCAACACACACACACACACACACACACACACACACACACACACAATTTTCCCAGTATTAGGGTACTTCTCTTCATCGTTTTTGGAAACCAGGACATTTCCCCGTTCTAAGCATCCACATGTTAAATGATCAGCTCCATAGCTTGCAGTATTTTCCTTTTCCTATCACATTGGGTAGAACTCTGTTTATCACCTTCCCAGACTTCCCTCCCTAGCCCACTTCCCTGCCTAGGAACTACTTCTGATTCTCCTGCACTCATAGCAAATGTGTCCACAGTGAGGGTCCAGTCAGAGACAGCTGTGCCTGTCCTCTACTACTTGAGGATTTATTCACCTTTAGCTCTCCAAATCGGTCTAGCTAGAGCCCTGCACAGAACAGGTGCTCAGTGAGACTGGTTGAAATGTCAGCTACATCAGCTCAAGTGTGGATTTGTTAGAAAAGAGTGTGCTACTCAATACAATATGGTACCCTGGATTGGCTCCTGGAATAGAAAAAGCTCATTAATGGAAAAACTGGCAAAACCCAAATAAAGTCTGGAGTTTAGTGAATAGTACTGCACCAGTGTCAGTTTCTTAGCTTTGACAAATGTACAGTGGAAATGTAAGATGCTATCATTGGCGGAAGCTGGGTAGATGGGAACTCTCTGTACTATCTTTGCAACTTCTCTGCAAATTGTAAATTATCCCAAAGTAAAATATTTATTCAAACAAAAACAAAGCATGCTATTTTGGTTTAAAGGAATGACAATGTTTTAAGAGAAGTAGTACAGTAAGAAAAATGGATTAAACTTCTCTCTGCCTCTCCCTGTTCCTCCCTGCTGGGGTTGGCTCACTCCAGAGAGCTATAGAATGGCCTCATCAGTGGGCGTCCACTCACATACACCACTTCTGGAAATGGGGACAATTAAAAGGACAAATGACTTAGCCATTCAAAGTAGCAGTGAGAAGGGTCATTTGAATTCAAAGTAAAAAGGATTTGTTTTTCTTTGTTTTCCCAGAATCTCCCTTGATGTTTGCCTCGGCAAGATCATGGCCTCATACGGAAACCTTGGGCCAGCAGATAGCTGAGCTGCCCCAGGCACTAGCCAAAGGCCCTCAACCCTGTTGAGGACACACACGTGTTGCCAGCAGCACTTGACCCCTTGGAGGCTTATCTTTGAGACACTGCAGTGAGCTCTGAGATTTGGCGAAGAAGAGGGTGTCTGCCTTCCCTGTTCCCATCTCCAAGGCTGGGGGACTAGGATCTGGCTGGAGCTGCTATTGGCTGAGGGTACTAATCTTTGTTTTCCTGGAATGGCTTACAGCTTATTGGGGTCATGGAAAATCTTTCTAGTAACTAATAAGAGAGTTCAACCTCTGCTTGCCACCTCTCTAGCTCAACTTTGAACAAAAGAGACCAGCAAAAATTCCTAGAGTGGTGTACAAGCTTCCGGGCCATTGAGTGGTTGTCCAGAACGTTCCATCTGTCCTTCCTGAGAGCATTTGGAGAGATTGCAACTGTTCCAAGATGACTGACCATTTTCCTGGGTGGTGACAAGTCTTGACTGCAGAAGGAATAAAGCAGCCCAGAAGATTTTGACAAATGCCTAGCAATCCAAAGACAGAGATCTCCCACCCATTCACCACCCCGCTCTCGCATCTTCCACCTGATCTTACTGAGGACGGGCCAAACTGTGCAGAGTCTCAAATTGTGATGAAGCCCCACGTGGCTGTGAAACCCTAGGCCTGCCAGAACTGCTTTTGCCTCCACGGGAGTAATGGGGACTGTCGCATTTGTCCACTTTGGAGATGCGGTTTTAATTGTTTCTTTTTTTTTTTTTTATTTCAGCATATTATGGGGTACAGATGTTTAGGTTACGTGTGTTGCCCTTGGTTCCCCCCACCAAGTCCGTGTTTCAAATATGTCCGTCCTTCGGGTAGTGCGCATTGCACTCCTTGCGTATACAAATACCCGTCACCTCCTCCCTCCTCCCCCCGGTTTTAATTGTTTCTTATTATCATTGCCACTGTTTTCCTCCGAGAAGAAACTGAGTTTGCAAAAGACTTGGGGAGCCCAGGTGTCCCAAGCTCAGTCAGATCACAGTGTGGGGGGTCTCGCTTTTCCCTCCAGAGCTGCTTTGCGATGCATTCACAGGGTGCGGTGTCAGTCAAGGCTGTTGACAGCAAGAAGTTCTGGCAAGCTGGCAAGTGTGTGCACATGTGTGCACATGTAAAGGGGGGTTTTGCACGGAGTGTCAAAGTAGGCCCACTCTCTACAAACTGGCTCTGCAAGCTGTCCCACTCATTCACAGCACTCCGTCCTTGAGGATGGCTCAAGCAGAGCCTCTAAACAGTGGATGGTGGCAGCCCCTTGCAGAGGAAAAGCCCCTGCATGGCACATGCTATTTGCTATTTTTATTTCACGGCCAAGGTCGAAACCTTTCATTTGCAGACACAGACCAAGTCACCCTTGCGGCCAAGATTAACATGCATGCGTGTCGGTTTGCAATCTGGTGGGAAGGAGAAGCTGGCAAAATTATTTGTGCCCACTTCTCACCCCCCTGAGTTTCAGACTCAGGTACCCTCTTTTCTCTTGCATATGCTATATGGCCTCAATTGTCTTTCGAATCCAGGAACTTTATCCAGCCCTGGCAGGGGGCTGAACTAACCCCCGGTCTGAGACATCTGTTTTTTGCCCAGATAATTACATGCCTAACGTTGTAATTCAGGTTTGGCACTGGTGTTTCATAATGTTTTCTTTTTTTAAGCTGCATTCTTCCAAGAGAGGGGAGTAGGGCAATGGGGAAATGAAGAAAGAAAAATGCAAGTTTCAGCTCTGAGGTTTCTTTCTCAGTTGTACTCAGCAAACTGGAGCAGAGGCGCCTGGACCCTCCGGACACAAAAATGCAGTCTGTGGGCCAGTGACCTCGGCATCACCTGGGAGCTCATTATAAAGGCAGAATCTCGGGCCCCATCTAGACATCTTGAATCAGAGTCTGCATGCTAACAAGGTTCCCAGGTGACTCACGTACATATTTAATTTGGAGAAGCAGCGCTCTAGTCCTGAATCGTCGGGCAGGGTGAATAGAGTGCCGAGCACAGCACAGATGATCGTGAACGGACCACGCGGTCGGAGGAGTCAGCTATAGACAACTCCCACATCACCCACTCATGAATTAACCCTTTCTGAACCTTAGAGACCACTACTGCTGCCACAGGCTGGTACGGGAATGGTGTTGGACAATTCATTTCATACTCATTAGAGAATTGGTGTAAATTGACCACGAAGGGGAGAAATGTTAGACTTCGAGCTCTGACTGCAGCAGTTCATTTCCAAGTGTGGGCAAGCCTAGCGTCGAGGCAGGAGGAAAGAACATGGGCCTTGGATCAGGAGAGCTGGGTTTTATTCCTGGTGGGCCACCAGCCCTCTGGGGGACCCTGGGCCAGCCATTTCATCCCTCAGTGCCTCAGTTTCTTCACTGCACAGAGGGAGAATGGACACTGGACTGAATGATCTTTACAATCATACCCTATAACATAGCGTGGGCCCTCCACCCTCCCACGCGTTCTCTATTCTCTTTACCCTGTTTTGCTTTACTCCAAAGTGGCTATCAACACACCTAAATATCATATATTTGCTTTTTTGTCTGTGTCTCCTCACTAACATGCAAGCTCCTTGTGGGCAGGGACTCCGTATATTTCAGTATCTCCAAGACCTGGCACACCGTGGGCTGTCATGCAGGGATCAATCTTCCCCATTCTAACATTCTGTGGGAGAACTGTTGAGGACAATATTTATTTTTAACTGGTTCCCCAAACTTTCCAAACCCAGGAGAAATATCATTACTTTTACTTTGTATTTATTTGCTGATTCTCTAGCTGCATCTGTTCATTCATCTGTCCCCACTGTGACAGCACGTTATTCTCTCCATGAGGTCCGGCTTCCCTTGGACCCTTCCCTATAAGCCTGTATGTCATGTTTTCTTTAGGTACCCTCACACAACTGACGATGTTTTTCAATTTGCTGTATGCATCATATTCCCTTTCCTTGCTTGTCACTCTCTGAGAAACAGATGCTCTCTAGGGGGTCCGGTATTTAAACAGGAAAACCGATTTTTCTTCTTTCAAATGTCTCTTATAGAGTCTTTTTAAAATTTTTTGTAAGTTTTTGAAAAAATAGAGACAAGGTCTCACTCTATCCCCTACGCTGGAGTGTGGTGGCGCGATCATAGCTCACTGCAGCCTCCAGCTCCTGGGCTCAATTGATCCATCCTCCTGCTTTAGCCTCCTGAGTAGCTGGGATTTCAGGCACTCAACACTACGCCCAGCTAATGTTTTTTATAGACTCTTCATTTTTGTAAGACATAAAAAATATTAGAGGAATAGCTTGAGTAGAATGGTTACACTATTAAAATTCAGGAATGGCCAAAAAAGGAAAAATTCCACTGTAATAGTGTCATATGTTTTTCCTCATTAGTTTCTCCTATTTAAATCCTTAACATTTCTCTCCATCTTCTCTTTACACTCCCAAGTTCCAGTTTAGACGTCCCTGACTCCCTGATTGGTTTTCCTATTTCATTTAAGGGCTAGCATGAGAAAACCTTATGAAAAATCATGCGCATGATCATTTGCCTGCAATACATTTTTCAGTCAGGACTCGAATGAATTTCAAAAAGTTGCAAACACATTATTTGCACGCAATGTGTTCAGAGCTGCTTGCCTTGGTGGGGGGCTGTATGAAAGAATGGTGGGGCACCACTGTCCACCGTTTCTGCCCCCACATTGTCTCATGTCCAACTGAAGTGTTAGTCATCCTATAGAGTCACTTGGAAGACATTCTTGCATGTAAGTCCCAACAGTTTTTCCTCTTAGCACTGGCTTTTTTTGAAAGTCTCGAGACTGGAAGCAAACCTCTCTGCTAACACGGGCTCAGTAAAAACCTCCATCTCAGAAATTACCCTGAGATATGCAGATGCGGCAGCGTTAGAGGCAGGTGGGTTGGCAAAGGGCCACGTGGATTCACACGCCACCACCTTCTATTTCTCTTTGTTCAACAATGCCTCTCGCACAGCGTCGGGGGGGTTCTCGCTTTTGTTTTTCTTTTCTCCTTATTCTTAGTTTTTCTTTTTTGGCAGTTGAGCTTTGAGCAGTGATGTGCTTTGTTCCAAAAGAGAGTTGCCAACAGAAAGGGGTTGGGCATTCATTGCTCATCCAACCTCAGGGCTGTCTTTGTAGGATTCTCCCGCCCACTCACTGATTCATATGAGAAAGCATTTAAATTCAAAACTCACTAAGCCAGAACTGAAACTATGTGGGTTTCAGTTCTCCTTACCCATTTGCCCTTCTTTAAAAACTAGGGAGCCCTATTTGGAGATGTGCGTGCATCCAGGAATGAGGAATAAGGCTCTGGGGTGCTGTGCTAGAAATCACGATGACATGCCTTGCCTACTCATCATAGACCTTTAGAAATGGAAAGGACCAGAAAAAGGCCTGGAAAGAACCTAATCTAATTACATCATGTTATAAATGAGAAAATCAAAGCCAGAGAGAATGCCCTGCCCAAAGTCACATGGCTAATTAGAAGCCAAGAGGAAAGTCATGTATCTTGGCTGCATTTGGATGCAGTTACCATCATGTGTCCAAACTTGGATCTACAACTCCCCAAGAAAGTCAGAAGAACATGCAATAAAGAAACCCTGGAGTCAATGGCAAGTCCCTGCACCTTCTGTTTGAAGAAGGCAGAAAAAACAAAGGGTATTGACTCAAAGCAGAATCTTAAGAGTCCTTACATGGGGAGACTCATGTGATTCCCAACCAATTCTATGCAACCACAGTTAAGGTGATTTACGTTCAACATCTGGCAGCCTAAAGAACTGAAGTAGTGATGAGGTTTGGGAGCCAAGTCATTTGGGAAATTTTCACTGTGGAGGTAAGGTCCTGGGCTCATCACCAAAGAGATGAAGAAACTGCTTATAACCAGCTGTGAGGAAGATGCCAGTGACTTTAGCAGGTGAAGATGTGTTCCAGTCTCAGGATTTTCAAAACAAGTTCATATCTGCCACATGTAAGAGCAAAGCACTAATCACAAAGGAATCCAAAGGATAGCCTCTGTGCTGAAAATTAATGGAGGCTTTTTGACAACTTTTAGGATAACTTGTTGACAAGATGATTGTAAAGACTATGATGAAAAGATATTAGAAAAGAAAACAATTTGCAAGCAAGATTGAAATATAGGTAGAAAAGGTGGTTCATGGGGCCATCTTTTTTCCTCTGGCTCTTCTACCAGCCAACAGGTCAGGCCTAGACCCTTTCTCCATCCAGCCAAGTGGCCCTGAGATTCCCCTCTTGAGGGAATGGCTCTCTGGAACCTTTATGTTTGAGCACTAGGAAACTGAAGGATCCTGCAAAGGTGAGAAAAGTGAAAGCAAGTGAGCTTCAAAGGACAAAGTCTAAAAAGATGGATGCAATCCACAGATATTTAGCCAGAATTCTTACTAGATGGAGATCAGAAGACCTTTAATTTATACTAAAATATAAAACAAGTTGCAACACCCACGTATTTGAGAGGTCAATGCAGTGTCTCCTCCCAGGCAAAAGAAAATCAAGAGTGTGGACCAAGCGACAGATGAACAACTAGTGTCTAAGGCATTACTGTGTGGCCAGTCCTATGAGAGATGAAAAGGTGGCCTAATTCCCATCCTCTAAAACTAAACGTTGAGAAGCAATTAGAAAACGAAGCAAGGAGGCACCGAGATGGTTGAGTGAAATCAACCAGAGATATTTACCTGTGTGTGGGCCTCAGACTCCTCGGGGCTTCCAGAGTTACAACAGGTACCAAGAGATTCAATATCAAAAAGGTGTTTTCCCAACCACAAGAATGCAGTTCCTTAGCTGGAAGATTCTCCCCTTTCCAATAGATTTCTAATTTCTAAAAAATAATTACAGTATCCTGTGGCAGGGCATAAAAAATTTAGGGTGCAAAAGAGGGGTCACTTTTTTTTTTAAGTTAGGAAACACTGATATTGATATAAGCAATATAAAAGGAAAATTCAGATAAGGAGAGATTAAGGGATTTACATAGAGAAGAAAGGCCATAAAAGGTTTAGTACTTAAAGAGGAGGATTTTAATTCTTTAGCTAATTTCTTTATGGACTCCTCTGATCATAAAGGTTCAGTCGGTTTTATAATGGCGGCTTAGTTAGCAGAACATATAAATAAAGGTAAGGTTTGGAGGAAATAAGAATCATCAAATTCTATACAATGGGTTTTTGTTTCCAGCTCAAAAAGTCTGATTTTTTTCCTACTGTACTGAATTATTTAATCATATAATGCATATATATGCAGAATTCAGAAAGAAAAATATTTTTTTTCAACTACTGGGCCTTAATTTTCCAGTTCTGAGATGAGTAAAACCTTGTTATATTCATATCAGAGACCAGAAATACAGTTTAATGGAATTAATCCTTACCTCTCATGAGGTTCTTTGAAATGCTTCTTTATAATAGGCCTTAGAAATGCAAATGAGTAACGGGAAGGAAGAGACAACTATAGCTGCTTCACCCCTGTGGCAACTGAAGGCAGATTTTCTCAATAAATCTCCCGACTCATAGAAAACAGAAAAAGGAACGCCTTGGTGATGTACGATCTTCTAAACTTCTCCCTAATTTAGTCCCAGTAGTATAAATACCGTCTTACATGGCTTAAGAGGGGGATACGTTCTGAGAAATGTGTCATTAGAAGATCTGGTCGTTGTGTGAACATCGCAGAGTGTACTTATGCAAACCTATGTGGTATAGCCTAGCGCTCCTATGCCGCAAACCTATACAGCATGTTACTGTACTGAATACTGTAGGTAATTATAACACAATAGTAAGTATTTGTATATCTAAACATAGAAAAGGTACAGTAAAAATACAGTATAAAGGATCAAAAATGGTACACCTATATAGGGCACTTACCATGAATGGTGCTTACAGGATTGGAAGTTGCTCTGGGTGAGTCAGTGAGTGAGTTGGTTGGTTGTTACTTCAAGAAAAATGCCACAAATGTTTAGAAGGGGAAAAAAAGTGAGTGAATGGGAAGGTCTAGGACATTACTGTACACTACTGTAGCCTTTATGAACACGGTACACTTTAGGCTATACTAAACTGATAAAAAAAAATTCTTTCTTCAATAATAAGTTAACCTCAGCTCACTGTAACATTTTTACTTTGTACACTTTTTAACTTTTTTTTTAACTTTTTGACTCTTTTGTAATAACACCTTAAAACACAAACACATGGTACAGTGGAACAAAAATATTATTTCTTTATATCCTTATTCTTTAAGCTTTTTTCTATTTTTAAAATTTATTTTTATGTTTTTTACTTTTTAAACTTTTTGTTAAAAACTAGGACACAAGCACACACATTAGCCTAGGCCTACACAGGGTCAGGATCATCGATATCACTGACTTGCACCTCCGCGTCTTGTCCCACTGGAAGGTCTTCAGGGGTAGCAATGTGCATGGAGCTGTCATCTCTTATGATAACAGTGCCTTCTAGAAGACCTCCAGAAGGACCTTCCTGAGGCTGTTTTACAGTTAACTTTTTTTCATAAGTAGGAGGATACTCCAAGATAATGATAAAAAGTGTAGTATAGTAAATCCATAAACCAGTAGCATTGTCATTTATTATCATTATCGAGTATTATGTATTGCCCATAATGGTACGTGCTATATGTAGTACTACTGACCCAGGATCTTGGAATTCAAATCTGACGTCATCCTAAATAGAAGATGCACTGATTTAGGATAAGGAGGGTGAAGACTCAGTCAATAAATGCTAACACTATCATTTCTGTTTGTCTGGGGCACAAAGATAAATAAAATGCAGTTTCAAAGTCTCTCAGAGCTCACACCTGGCTTAAATTTTAAAATCTTTAAGGTAGGGTAGTAAAGAAAAGGGGAAAAAAAAGCCCTTCGACATCAGGGAAAGGAAACCCAAAGGCACTTTATATTAATATTTTCTCATTCTAGGTGAGATTTTAAAAATCACTCTATGTTGTCTGTTAAAAAAATCACATGCAGGCATTAGTACAGAGGAACTCTAATAACAGAAGTTTGTGTATTTAACCTCACATTCCACTCAAGAGCTAGAACAAATGGATTTAAATCAGGGATATTTGAGCCAAAGTCTTAAAATTTACTATCAGTGTGTCTGGAAATGATTTTCTTACTCTATGGGGTTCTTGATTTTTATTTGCATGTTTCTGCTCAGCTTGCTGCTGCTGCAGAGGTCGGGAAGAGGAAACACCACCGCATGGCCCAGTCCTCTTCACACTTGAGAAATGGCTGAGTTGGCTCCTGGGCCAGGCTGGTGCTTCTAGAATGCTGTGGGCTTGTCAAGCCAGTCAACACGGCAACACGGTGCTGCAGTTTCAAACACCAAATTCAATGTTGTTTTTTGGCTTTCATTTCATAGCCAAAGAACGGGTACTCAAACACGCATACTTCTTGCCTGCTATTTGAGACCCTTTCTTAGTCAGTCCTTAGAAGAATGTATGGCCAGGCGTTTCTGCTCTGTCTGGAAAAAACCAGCAATGCAGAAGAGTACAAAAGGTTTCACTTCCTTTTAAACCTTTATTGAGCAGAAAAGAGCAATTTGAAAATTGTTGTTGCTGGGGAGTAGAGAGTCACTTCCTGGCCGCTTTTGTCAAGAAAGCCCCTGCAGCCTGACACATCTTCAAATAGAATCAAGAAGCACCATTTATTACACCTTTCATGGAAACATTTAAATTGTGTGGAGTTTTGATATAACGCACTTTCCCTCACATTCCAGGGATTCTCATAGCCAAAAGCACGATGCAGCCTTGATCAGAATGTATCTCCCTCGAAGGTATTGTGAGGCATTTTGAGGACTTCATCCATGGGCAAGCTGCTTAAATGGTTCCAACAATTCAGAAATATATGACTAAAATTGCCTCAGAGCCCACATGGAGTATTCGTCTTAGCAATAATATTGCAGCTGCTTCAAAAAGTATATATTAGGTTGGCTGTTACTTCAAGAAAGATGCCACAAATGTTTAGAAGGGGAGAAAAAAGCACCCATAAGATAGTAGTAATCAAATGTGAGAAGTTGCTAACACAAGGTATTTGTTTTCATGTCTTCTTAGCATTACTCCCAACATCCACTGGCCATATAAACCCCTAGTCACGTCCGCTACTTCTCTCCTTTCGAGAAATGCAATGGTCTCCTGGTTGCTAAAAAGATAAATCTTAGGCGTAATGCTGCACTTCAGATAATAATAAAAGAGGCATTTTATCCTGTTTTGTCACTGATGACTAAAAAGAAAGTGCGATGAATCGAATCAAGAAAAATACAGCTGTCGAACGTTGAATGAGCAAAGCACCCTGCAGGAAGTGTGTAGGTGAAACCAAACACTTGGCTCAGAGGTGAAAACTGCATCTGACTGGCTGCTTGCAGGTTTGCCTTCCTGAGAAGAGCTGGACTTGATTTTTGGACTTGTTTTCCTTTAATAGACACAGAAATGATCAGCGTTGGTTAGAGAGTTGACTTACCCCCTTTAGAAGCCTTTGGTTTGGCTGTTGGTAAACTGGAAATTAAGGCAACCACATTACCTTACCTGAAATTGTTGAATTACCAACCAATTTCATCTCACTCTTGTTCTCTTCTAGAATTAGGCAACCTTTTGAATATTTCTGCCCAACTTTTCCTGAAGATGAGTGAAGTGTATGGTGTCAATTTGGCTTTGAATAATGCTTGTTCCAAGATTTATAGTCTCTGGGATAGGACTGCAAATCTCAAAGCCGGAGCCCCTCCGTGTTTCGTCTGTGTGACTTTCGCAGTGTCTTGCACACAGAAGCTGCTTCACAAATGAGTGTTGAATGAATGAAGTGTGCATCCCACCTCCTCCACAGAAATACATATAAATAAACAAATAGAAACAAGGGCAAATAATGAACCCATGGAAAGCCCAGACAGTCTGTGTCTATATATATTTCCACAATGTCCAACACCTGGATGTTTGAAAACTTCTGGATGGTTGCCTCAATTATTCTATTTTCTATCATTATTTCATGATAAAAATGGAAAGATTATATACAGGGATTCCAAAGTAAGGCAAGACATAATCTACCAGCTCTATAGTCTCTCTGCTCTTAATGCCCTCTAAAAAATTCGATGAGAATTTGATGAGAAATTGAGCAAGATCTGGACCTGTCGCTTAGGATGGTTTGCCAGTACTTGACAATGAGACTCAGAATGTTGCTGTATATTGACGCCATTCTCTCTCGCACTCTTCCCCCACGCCCACCTCCCTTTTCCATAAAGCTTTAGAATAGTTAGCTCTTTGATTCGTTGTGATAGGAACAGAACAGAGGCCAAAGCACCAGCTTTTTCAGGAATTCCAGGGCAATTGAGTTACCCGAGCTACTGTACAGCCCTTGCTCCCAGGAATTTTCCTTTCCCAGTCTCCCCAGACGCCACCCACGGCCACACCAGTCCCTCTGAAGAAGGTTTCTCAGCAACCAGGCCTTCTGCCCATCACTAGGCAAGAAGCCATTCTGGGGAATGAGATGACAATAACTGAGAAGACAAAAGCCTGCTCTGTGTGCATTTCTGTCTGCCCCATTGTTGTGAGCACGAGGCAACTTGGGGCTGTGCATTCTCTGCATATCAGGGAGTCTGTAATCAGGGGAAATTGTTTCTTTTTATTTCCAAAGACATGAGCAAATTTAGAGTGGTGTTTTCGGGAAGGATTTCTTGTTTTGGAGGATTTTCTTCCTTCCCTTTATATTCATAGAAAAAGTGCTTAGTGCAGGCTTTTAACTTGAAGCTAGGAGATGGAGAAGAACTATTTTTCAGCATGGAAACTACAAGGCCTGGATTTGATATTTGTATTTCTCCATTTGCTACACAACACTTTATCAAGATTTGGCAAGTGTTCTTACACGTTGACTTTCTCTACTGGTTTCGTATTAACAGATGTTATCTTAGAGTGGGGAAGAAGGAGGGGCAGCCTGGGCAAAATAAATGTTTGCATGTTATCATAGTCCTGTGGGCAACACTAAAGTGAAAGAAATAATTTAATCAAGCAAATGATTTCAGCCTAAGAAGATAATCAATTCAATGAATACACTAAAAATTAGTAGGCAAGTACTTCTGCCCAGATTTAAATTCAACTAATATTTATCGAATGCAAGTACTTTTACATATAGTATCTCAGTTTGTATTAAAGCACCATGTATTGAGCTAGCCTGTTCTTAATCACCACCAGAGTAATATAAAATCAGACAACTCGCGGCCGGGCGCGGTGGCTCACGCCTGTAATCCTAGCACTCTGGGAGGCCGAGGAGGGTGGATCGTTCTGAGCTCAGGAGTTCGAGACTCAGCCTGAGCAAGAGCGAGACCCCGTCTCTACCAAAAAATGGAAAGAAATTAATTGGACAGCTAAAAATACATGTAGAAAAAAATTAGCCGGGCATGGTGGCGCGTGCCTGTGGTCCCAGCTACTCGGGAGGCTGAGACAGTAGGATTCCTTGAGCCCAGGAATTTGAGGCTGCTGTGAGCTAGGCTGACGCCACGGCACTCGCCCCAGGCAAGAGAGTGAGACTCTGTCTCAAAAAAAAAAAAAAAATCAGACAACTTGCATTCTAATTTCCCCTTTCATCTTGCATTCTCGGATATACAGAAACTTGTATTCCAGGTCAATATTATTTTTCTGTTGAATGAATAAATGTCTGTATGTACGAAAATGAACATCTACTATCTGACACCTACTGCCTACTTGCTATTTGCCAGTCACAGTGTTATGCCTTTTATAAGTATAATCTTATTTAATTCTGTTACTAGTCCAAAGTGGTAGGTGCCAAAATGCTAGAATGATGCCAGGATTATCTCCAGTTTACAGTTGAAAGCTCTGAAGCATAGGGAGGTTAAGTCACTTGTGCAATCACATGGCTAGAAAGTAGGAGAGCTAAGATCCAAAGTTGGCCCTCTCTGATTCCTTTCTTGCCCATAGCGTGATGCCCAGAATTTAAAGATGGTGCCTGCGATCTCAGGCCCCTGGTGTTACACCATGATGAGGTTATGCTATTTGACAAAGGTGATAGAGTTCACTCCCTTGATTATATTACATTCTATGGCAAGATTAAAAGAATTTACAATGTAATTAAGGCCCCAAATCAGTCAGCTTTAAGTAATCAAATGGGAAATTATCCTGGGTAGGCCTGATTTAATCAGTCGAACACCCTTTAAAATAGGGCTTAGGCCTTTTCTGAGTCATAGAGACTCTCTCCTGCTGATCTTGAAGAAGCAAGCCACCACAAATTGTAGGACTTCAAGGAAAAGAATTCTGCCAACGACCACTTGAACTTGGAAGAGGACCCCAACCTTCCAGATAAGAATGCAGGCCAGACTTAGACCTTGATTACAGGCTTGTGAGACCCTTAGTCAAGGATCCAGTTAAGCCATTGCCAGACTCCTAACGGATGAAAACTGTGAGATAATAAGTGTGTTGTTTTAACCCACTAAATATGTGGTAATTTGTTATGCAGCAATAGAAAATTAAGCCAAGATGTGTACAAACTATTTGATAACACAAATAAAATTATCAATAAAAAGTATGAGCAGACCAGGCGCGGTGGCTCACGCCTGTAATCCCAGCACTCTGGGAGGCCGAGTCGGGTGGATCGCTTTGAGCTCAGGAGTTCGAGACCAGCCTGAGCAAGAGCAAGACCCCATGTCTACTAAAAATAGAAGGAAATTAGCTGGACAACTAAAAATATATAGAAAAAATTAGCCGGGCATGGTGGCACATGCCTGTAGTCCCAGCTACTTGGGAGGCTGGGGCAGGAGGATTGCTTGAGCCCAGGAGTTTGAGGTTGCTGTGAGCTAGGCTGACGCCACGGCACTCTAGCCCAGGCAACAGAGTGAGACTCTGTCTCAAAAACAAACAAACAAAAAAATATGAGCACACAAATATATACAAAAGTGTATTAAGTATTTATAAATTATATACACGAACTACTATGCCAAGAGATTACCCCAAAATAAAACATTAGATACACGCACACACACACACACAAACTGGAAATGACAAAGGATGACCATTGTTCTTAGCCACATCCCTTTCCACTACTGACAATCTATTCCCTGCTCTAGGGTTTATAACAGTATTGAAACTTTAATCTTAGTTATCCTCTTCCAAATGGACTAAAATATCTACAAAACGCATGGTATGGGCAGCTTTTTGAGAACCTGATCACAGCATTTGTTGGGAGCCACTGATGGAGAGATACGTACTCAGCCTTTCATGGGCCCCCCAAAGTGTGCTTGCTTTGAGACACTAGACATTCGAAGGTCACTCTCATCACTTCCAACTGACTAGAATTGAAGTTAGGTGTCCATCATCTACCAGTCAATCAGTCGATCAGCAAGATTGCCTCCTGGCTGCACAGCTGTGCTTGCAGGAAGAGGCACTGCTAGCCCAGAAAGGGCACATTTTGCCAAAGTGTAACATGTGCCTTCAATCTTTGTGTTCTATTCTTCAAACCTTACCACTATGCAAAGTTCAGGTTTTTAATCTTTGTTTTTTACTTTATCTCCAGATTTCTGTTTTCTCTCCTCAGGCAAGATGCTCCATTAGAAATTACATCACGTGAAAAGTTAGGTTTATATTCCACACCGGTCCATCGTGGTAAGTTTTATGTGTCCACACATTTCACTCTGTGCCTCAGTTTTCCTTCTGAAAATAACTTTATCTACACCAGGGAGCAGCAAACTTTTTCTGAAATGGACTTTATAGTAAATATTTTCTTCTTTGCAGGCGACATGGTGTCTGCTGCAGCTGCTCAATTCTGCCATTGTAAGGGGGAAACAGCCATAGAGAAGCCGTAAATGAATAAGCGTGGCTATGTGCCAATAAAACTTTATTTATGTATGCTGAAATTAGAACTTCATATAATTTTTACATGCCAAGAAATAATATTCTTCCTTTTGATTTATTTTCCAGTCATTTAAAAACATAAATACCATTCTTAGTTCTCAGCCCATAGAAAAACAGGTAGTTGACGATTTGGCCCTTAGGCCAGAGTTTGCTGATTCTTGGTTCATAGAGAGATGTCATTAGAGTTAATGAATTAATCATTGTAAGAAAGTTTTCTCTTTTTGGAATAAAAAAATGTATGAATGAAAAAGTTGCAGTAGGCATATAGATGTGTATTAAATTAGCAAAAGATGCCTTTATAGCATTCAGATTCACAAATCATGCCTCATCTTCAAAGAGAGATTGATATGACTTTTGCTAATGGAACTGGTTCTGTGTGGTCATTTCATTCTGTACAATAAACTCAATAAACTGGGATGCACCTTGTGGTTCTTATAACTGAAGACCAAGGTAATCAATAAAAATTACCACAGAGTCCTTTACACTATTTTTATTTTGTTTACTTAACTTTTTAGAGATAGGTCTTGCTGTGTTGCCCAGGCTGGTCTTGAACTCCTGAGCCCAAGCAAGACTCCCGCCTCAGCCTTCCAAGTAGCTGGGACTGCAGGCACATGCCACCACACCCAGCTCCTTTACACGTCAGTATTATGAAAACTGGGCCACGTGATGGCAGAATCCTTAAATGTGATTGGTGGCAATCAGCCAAGATAACCAAATCAGAAATGACCCAGCTATATTCAGATCACTGTCAAGATAATCATGAGCAAACTCAAATGTCTGTTTTTTCCATGTCTTCATTTATTGCTTTGAACACAAATATAGTTTAATCTCCTATATAGCTGACCTTGGCATCCTGCTGGCATTATGTTATAAAACAAAGAAGTTTAACTTTAAAAGACCTAAAAGGTTGGATTACCAGCGTTTGCATATTCTTAGAAAAGACATCTCCTTAGCCAATGGGAAACACACCCAGTAGCAATCCTATTTCCCAGAGTCCAAATTCTCAGGCACTAAATTATTAATACTCCATATGTAATTTTGTCTTTTGCAGACACCAAAAGGAAGAGAAAAGAAAGAAAAATAGAGAAAGAGAGAAAGATGTGGATCATTGTCCTGGAACTAGATAGAAAAATGTTCTCATGATTTTGTGTTGTCCTAATGGACTGTCAGGGCTTTGCTTGGTGCTTGGCTACACCATTTTTATGCCATTGTACCCATTATGGTGCAACACGTTGATGGATAATGTAAAATCAGGGGTATCCACTTGGGCGGTCTGGCAAGAATTCAGTTTAAAGTAAATATAAGCTCTCTGGAGATATCTACCATGAGAAATGTTCTTTTTAAAGCTCATTGTTTGTTTTAATCCAATCGGGAAAAAAGAGATAAAAACTGAAGAGTAAGATCTATAAAGAGAAAGGACAAATATTAAGACTGTCAAATGGAAAAAGACCGGGAATGAACTAAAGGTCAATTTAGACTTTCAGACTGTCCTGACAAAATGCCCATTAAAGTGAAGGATTAAGGCCCACCTGACCACAATACCTTAGTTTCACTCAGTAAGACTCAATGAGAAATCTATTAGTATATGTCTTTGTTGTGTTTTCAAATACAATTTTTTATTTTATTTTTCATCATATTAAAGGGATATATGACTATATATGTGTGTGTATATAGGTACACATATTGCATACACATGAGTATATTCATTTATATATAGATACATACGCATACCCATTTGGAAAAATAAAATACAAAAAAAGTACAAACTATTAATAACCAAACCCACCAACCAAAGATAACTAATGCCTTCCGTTTTTAAGGGGAGATGGTGTTAGGGAGTGTTATTTTCATTATTACAATAAAAACTTCAACCTTTTTGAACTGGAAGAGTCAAATAAGGTTAATAACCCAACATCTACCTAGACAGATTTGGAAACTCTAACCTAGAAAGGTTATGACATGACTTAGACCACCCAAATTCTCACATATCCAATTAGGATAAGAAATCAGTCTTCTAACTCATAGTCCAGTTCATAAAGGGCAAAAGATTTCAGGCAACAACCATAAGCAAGAACCAACATTTGTCCTCAGCCCTGGAAGAGATGCAATTTGCAAAATACCAGCTTCCTGGCCAAATGAGACCTTGACGCCGAAAAGAATTAGTGTTCCTTAAATTTTGTAGCTCTCTAATTACAGAGAGGATTTTTAGCCTTACCCCTAGAGGTTTTAATATTGCTACCTTAATTTATAGCTGTTCTTTACTTTTAATAGTCAAATGAAAGTTTTAATTATAATCAAGCAGGTCTTCATACAGAAAGATAGCATTGCTGGCGTACCTTCAAGAGAACATGTGCTTTCAGTTATTCTCTGGGAGGATGGGGCAGGGAGGACAGTGAGCATTTTCCTACTCTCATTCAAATGGTATGCATCTGCACAGTCTCTAGACAAAGCTAAGGTTGAGTCTATGGCTATGAAATCAAATAGAATTAACAAGCCTATGTCAAACCTATAGTTTTGATTTTAGCTACGTTATACACTAAACAGCCTGCCATATCCTTTTACAAATGGAAAACAGTCTTTACTAAGTTAGCAGTTGGTCTTTGCAATAACACGATATGAAGAGTACTGAATTATGAAAACGAATCTATGTTGACTACTTGGTACCCCGTTAAAAGATGTTATTTTTTTGTTGTTTAGTTTCATCAGATAAACTTTATATGGGAGTAATTTTATATTTACAGAAAATTTGCAAAAATAGGACAGAGTTCCCATTTATCCCTCATCCAGTTTTCGCCATTGTTGACATCTTACATGGTCCATTTGTCACAACTAAGAAACGAATGATGGTATGTTACTATGAACAAAACTCAAGACTTTATTCTAATTAACCAGTTTTTGTTAAACATCCTCTTCAAATGTCTTCTTTCCGTTTCAGAATTCCTAGGATACCACATTGCATTTAATTGTCATGTCTCCTTAGTCTCCTCTGGTCTGCCATAGTTTCTTTGTCATCCCATATTTTTTCATGACCTTGACAATTTTCAGTAGTACCAGTCAGGTATTTTGTAGAATGTCCCCAAAATGGGTTTGCCTGTTGTTTTCCCCATTAGACTGATGTCAGGGCTCAGAACACAATACCACAGAGTATGGCACCTTGGCATGCTGAGTACTTTGAACTGAAGGACATGGAAAGGACCTCAGAAGCAAAGTCTTTCTCTGACCTTCTCCCACCCTCCTTTCTCCTGTTCCTCTTTCTCCCCCAAGGCGAAACTTAGAAACTATGACTCCCCTTCCCCAAAGCAAGCCATAAAGCAGAGAAATATTACTCTAACCTTCCCCTTTCTGTATAAGAGCTGGCCATGAAGAAATTCTCTTACCTACCTCATCTGATAGTAGCTCCTAAGACCCTCATTCCAGAGGTGTCCCGCCCCATACCCAGGAGGAAGGACTGCTGCACAAAGATGCCAAGAAGAGTCTGAACAGACAGGTCCTGCTGGGCATCCCCTCTCAGACTATTATCATTAGATCATACCCCTTGTGTCTAATCATATTTCTACACGCTATTTATCCTTCACCAAGTCTAAGCATAAAAATGGACAGTTTTCTCTGGGTCTTTGGATCTTCACTTCTGAAGGCTCCCATGTGACGTAACACTTTGATTAAATGCATTTGTATATTTTCTCCGGTTAATTTGTCTTTGTCAGTTTGATTTCAGACCTAGCCAGGAAACCTAGGAGGATTGAGGAAATTTTTCCTTCCCTACTCTGGGGACACAGGTTTTTGGAAGAGGTAAAATGCCCTTCTTGTCACAACATATCAGAGGGTGCGTAATGTCAACATGACATCACACTGATGTTATTCCTCATCACATGGTTAAGGGAATGTCTGCCACATATCTCCACTGTAATGTTACTGTTTTTTCCTTCTCTTTCCATACATGATTTTTCATAAGTGAGTCACTAAACGTAGCCCACCCTCAAGTGTGGGGGAGGGGCAGAGAGGGATTAATCTCTTCCTCCTAGAGAGGAGAGTGTCTACATATGTTATTTGTCAAATGAAAGAGGAGACTTTCCAGGATGAGGGAGGATGGGTTTTGTTTACTTGGGCATTTGAATAAAAAAAGGAAAAAGACATTGTACATCCATGAGAGCTAGCTAATTTTTTTTCCCCTAACTAAGCAGTGTCATTTATTGTAATGCCAATTTTCTTTAAATTTAAAAATAATTGTACGCCTGTAATCCTAGCACTCTGGGAGGCCGAGGCGAGTGGATCGTTTGAGCTCAGGAGTTCGAGACCAGCCTGAACTGAGCAAGAGCGAGACCCCGTCTCTACTAAAAATAGAAAGAAATTAGATGGACAACTAAAAATATAGAGAAAAAATTAGCCGGGCATAGTGGTGCATGCCTGCAGTCCCAGCTACTCGGGAGGCTGAGGCAGGAGGATCGCTTGAGCCCAGGAGTTTGAGGTTGCTGTGAGCTAGGCTGACGCCACGGCACTCTACTCAGGGCAGTAGAGTGAGACTCTGTCTCAAAAAAAAAAAATAATAATTGTGTTGGCATTTTAGTTGCATCTTTACATTCTTTATTTTTGAGTCATTTTCAGCGATTATAATTTACATTCTAGGTCAATTGTCTTAGTCCATTTTCTGTTGCTTACAACGGCATACCTGAAACTGGGTGATTTATAGAGAAAAGGAATTTACTTTTTACAGTTATGGAAGCTGAGAAGTCCAAGGTCGAGGGGCGGCATGTGGCGAGGGCCTTCTTGCTGGTGGGGACTCTCTGCAGAGTCCTGAGGCAGCGCAGGCATCACATGGTGAGGGGGCTGAGTGTGCTGGCTCAGGTCTCTCTTCCTCTGCTTATTAATCCATTAACCCATTAATCCTCAAATTCATGAATGGATTGATCCATTCATGAGGGAAGAGTCCACATCACCCAATCACCTCTTAAAGGGCTCACTTCTCAATACTGCTAAACTGTTTTGAAGGGAACAAACATTCAAACCATAGCATCAACAGAGGTGTAAAGTCTTCAGGAGGAGTTGGGAAGAGATGGCCAGCAGACACCACTTTATGGTATTTCCACCAACACATACAGTAGATACAATTCCCCCCTAAAGCACAGACAATGGTAAAATGCAGTAAAACAATCAGGCAGTGATGAGTTTTGAGTATTTATTACCTTTACTTTTAATATAATTTATTTCATTGTAAGTTTATATGATTCAATTTGAATAGTGACTGTGTTTAACAATCAGCTCTCAAATTTCCAAAAAATTTCACAAGTGGTTCTTACCACTAACACAACTATTAGAACACATCTGGAATGATTCACATAAAGCCGTTAACAGTAGCTACCTCTGGAAAATGAGTTGGAAGCTAGAGAAACTTACCCTTTTTCCTTCAGTCCACTTTGTATTGTTTGATTTATTTTAAATAAACAAATATGTATTATTCTTATAATAATTTTAAAGTTTAAGAACACTATATTAGAAAGATGACTTATAATACCAACTGTGTAAGGGGAGGGGAGATTAAAACTACACACTCGTATATATTGGAGGTTAAACAAGAAAATAATAATAAGCATTACCCAAAGAGAGCAAGGGAAATCAGTCAAATAGGAACATACTTTTCATATTGTTTTGATATTTGAACCACATAAATGTATTATGTATTCAAAAATATTTAATAATTAAAAACACTTTTAAAAGATTATCTACTACCGCCCCCCAAAAGAGAAAGTTTTTATTATTTATTATTACATATTGGAGACGTATGGCACCTTGGCATGCTGAGTACTTTGAACTGAAGGACATGGAAAGGACCTCAGAAGCAAAGTCTTTCTCTGACCTTCTCCCACCCTCCTTTCTCCTGTTCCTCTTTCTCCCCCAAGGCGAAACTTAGAAACTATGACTCCCCTTCCCCAAAGCAAGCCATAAAGCAGAGAAATATTACTCTAACCTTCCCCTTTCTGTATAAGAGCTGGCCATGAAGAAATTCTCTTACCTACCTCATCTGATAGTAGCTCCTAAGACCCTCATTCCAGAGGTGTCCCGCCCCATACCCAGGAGGAAGGACTGCTGCACAAAGATGCCAAGAAGAGTCTGAACAGACAGGTCCTGCTGGGCATCCCCTCTCAGACTATTATCATTAGATCATACCCCTTGTGTCTAATCATATTTCTACACGCTATTTATCCTTCACCAAGTCTAAGCATAAAAATGGACAGTTTTCTCTGGGTCTTTGGATCTTCACTTCTGAAGGCTCCCATGTGACGTAACACTTTGATTAAATGCATTTGTATATTTTCTCCGGTTAATTTGTCTTTGTCAGTTTGATTTCAGACCTAGCCAGGAAACCTAGGAGGATTGAGGAAATTTTTCCTTCCCTACTCTGGGGACACAGGTTTTTGGAAGAGGTAAAATGCCCTTCTTGTCACAACATATCAGAGGGTGCGTAATGTCAACATGACATCACACTGATGTTATTCCTCATCACATGGTTAAGGGAATGTCTGCCACATATCTCCACTGTAATGTTACTGTTTTTTCCTTCTCTTTCCATACATGATTTTTCATAAGTGAGTCACTAAACGTAGCCCACCCTCAAGTGTGGGGGAGGGGCAGAGAGGGATTAATCTCTTCCTCCTAGAGAGGAGAGTGTCTACATATGTTATTTGTCAAATGAAAGAGGAGACTTTCCAGGATGAGGGAGGATGGGTTTTGTTTACTTGGGCATTTGAATAAAAAAAGGAAAAAGACATTGTACATCCATGAGAGCTAGCTAATTTTTTTTCCCCTAACTAAGCAGTGTCATTTATTGTAATGCCAATTTTCTTTAAATTTAAAAATAATTGTACGCCTGTAATCCTAGCACTCTGGGAGGCCGAGGCGAGTGGATCGTTTGAGCTCAGGAGTTCGAGACCAGCCTGAACTGAGCAAG